>NC_085858.1:6609039-6819039 GCF_034702125.1 Engraulis encrasicolus
GTATCATAGTGGAAAGGATGCATTTCATGTGTCAATGTTTTTTTAGTCAGTTACTTTAGCTATTTCATTTATTTTTATGAAATCATAGTAATATCATTGGACGATCCTCATTGTGCTCATTGCTTTTGGTCTCTGGTCAGTGTAGGTGTAATGGGAAAATGTGTGTGTGCGCGCGCGCACGCGCGTGTATGTGTGTGTGCGCGCTCATGTCTTTGTGTGTGTGTGTGTGTGTGTGTGTGTGTGTGTGTGTGTGTGTGTGTGTGTGTGTGTGTGTGTGTGTGTGTGTGTGTGTGTGTGTGTGTGTGTGTGTGTGTGTGTGTATGCTTTTCAACCCAGGAATAATATTTAATGATAATTTGCTGGCCATGCGAAAGAAAATTATTGTTATGTGCCACTTAACCAGCCTTTGGCCAATGGTTGTTGAAATCCCATCCCTGATTGTTCATGCCTGATATGTAATCGTATGCATACGCCTATGAATATGCATACATATGATGATGACATGTATGCATATGCATGTACAGAACGATGACCTCATGACTTTGCCCTACAGTGTCCTCAAACAAAGGCACAGTTCTCCAGCAGCTTCTTCCTATAGTGTGTAGACTTATCTTTCTATATGTTAGACTTGTATGATCTATTATGGCCCTTCAGAGCCATCGCCGTATTCATTGTTAACGACAAAGCCATCTGATTCATGACGCCTACCCGCCCCTATTGAGACATGGGTATATCAGGGTGGTCTTTTTCAAGCCCCCTGTCAATCACTCGTCAAGACGCCTTTCAAACCGCACGGCTGTCAGGCTGCCAAAGTCTTTACGCCCACTGCCATCTCCTTGCCCATCACCACTCGTGATGTTCGATTCTGTCGATATGGCGACCAGCCTTTCAAGCACTCCTTGACAACTGACTGGTTAATTTGTGCCTCTTGAATGCAACGCTGGCAATCTATTCAAAGTGTTATCTCTAATGAGTTGTTGCATCATCCAACTTCTGTCACTGAAATTATATCCGTCCTTGTTAAATAATTGTTCTCTACCCCCTACCGATGAGTGCCATATTAACGCTTCCATGCCAAGATCTGATAGACTTAATTTTTGACTTTAGAAGTAGGACCTGGTAAATTATGGGTGATCATCAGGGCAAAATAGCAGGGGTTGGCTGGGCGTCTGGAATATCCCAGAGGAAATTCAGGAAAATATTGGTGTTTATTTATTTTATAAATAAAACAGGAAAACAAATCACATTCATGTATATTCATAATCTCTTTTTCAAGTGAGCCCTGGCCAATGTAGCAGCTCGTATCACATCACGAGACAAGACAGGGTGCAACAAAAAAGAAAACTTTCAAATAAATGTAAATATTAGAGGCAAAAACATAAAACAAGATTATCTCTATATATATAAATAGTGTATTATACTTCCAAAGGCATTGTGTCAATGAAGATTACAATTTGTCCAAGCCGTGTCCACATTAAGAGAAGCGCACTAAGCTGTAAACAACTTGACTGCTTTGGGGAGCTTGAAAAAGAATATCCAAAAAGAAGAAGTCCATTTGCTCATAATGCCGTTCACTTCACATAGCAATGTAGCTGGAAGATCTGTTCCTGCGATGCCTCTCTGTTAATACAAGCATGCTGCCTGTACTGACAAGAGCTCTCTGTACATGCCTGAGCTTCTCTCCCATACTACTGAGACTAACTCTACTGCCTTCAGATATGTGCTTATGTAAATCCCACATGTGATTAAAATGATCCTGACTGCCTCTTAACCGGAAAGTAAGAATAGAGTGCAGAATAACTTTCCCTGAAGGGCCAGCTCAACTCCACTAAAACACTTTTTATACTGCTTTAGATAATGAATGATACATGCTAAATCCTGCCTAAACCTCAGACTGGCATCAAGTTTTATAGCATTACAGTAGCCAAGATATCAGTGTTTCTAACTTCAATATCTCATACAAATGTGCAAGTACTCGTCTGAATAGGAGATGTTAACACACGCAGAGATACACTAGCCTAGTAAACTAGACAAGCACTAGCAGCAGAAAAATGATATTGCCTAGAGTTGGTCTAGCACAGCACCATTGGAGGTAAAATCCAATCTGATCTAATCCCAAACTCTGTCCTCCAATCTTTTTAGTAACTTAACTTAGTTTTTTAACTAGTATTTTTTTGTATTATTGGTTAGGGAGGTTATTATTAGTTTCTAATTTAGTATCTGTGTGGCGCTGTACTGTATGTGTGTATATACTCCTATGTTAAGGAAAAGTTAAAAACCCAAATGTATCATTTTATCATTGTATTTGACCGATACCTTCAATAAAGAGTGCACAGGTCTAATGGTTACTCAGATAGGTTACCTGTGTTGGACGGGAACAGCATTTCTGTTCTATACTTTAACGTTTACATTTGACACCTCTAATGAAACTGCCTCTTACAAGTAATTAAACAGTTTGAACACCAGCCACTGGTTCCACCCACAACCTTCAGCTTCGCCAATAAAGATTTGTAAACAAATGATTCACTCAGCACTGGCTTTGCTTGTGATGGCTCTCCCTGACAAGATTGTATTCTCTACTGTGTGATACTGACATCTCACCAAAGGCAGTAGTAAAGCACTCACCAGACCTTGACAGCATTTCATGATTGTGAAGGTGGCCGAGATAAAGGCAACAATACGCTTGCTGTGTGTACAACTACTGTAACTGTGCAACTGTTCGCAAAGCCAGTATTTATACTTGCTGCAGAACCATCAGAGCCCTAAACATGATAATGATAAAGGAGGTGTCATCTATGGGGCATAGAGATAATTAGGCTCTTGTCAAAAAGTTTGACTCAACCATGACCTCGACATGGAAGTTCGAAAGATCACTCCAAGTGCTTGTGTTAATACTGCATCGTACTGTACATACGCGTCTGTGTAACTCGTGTTCAAGTGAGCTGCTGCACGCAACGTTGACATAAAATACACATGGTAACAAATTTGTGCAGACGTACACATCCTGCGGCAAACATGTTCCTGTCTTAAGACCAAACCACATTTTGGCAAATCTTTAGACAACAGGCAAATGGTCCTCTTACTCGTTTCCCCAGTCCAGTCGTAGTGTGATGTGGCGCTTGATCTCGCGCGTCTGCTCCTGGGTCATGTGACCGGAGATGAGCTGGCGGCGCAGGTCAATCAGCTCCGTCATCACCTGCCGCAGCTTGGTGAACAGCTCCACTCTGTGCTTCTGCCAATCAAAACAATCACAAAGCAGCGCTCAGTGACAACAGCCAATCACAAAGCAGCACTCAGTTGCAACTAGGGCTCCTCAATTCTGAGAAAAATCAATATCACGATTATTTCAGTCAATATTGATATCACAATTCTTTTTAGACAATAATGTATTTATATTAAAGACTTGTGCTATAAATTGTGCTAAACAATTCACCATCTTCCCTCCCTTCAGCAGTGTGAGTGGCGGCCATAAAGAAACACACAGCGGCGTTCTGCATGAGTGTTGGGTAGCAAGTCTGCTCTGTGCTCGCAATGGCTCAAGTGGAGGGGAATGCATTGGGCTTAGCATAACCTACCTTTTGGCAGTACAGACAAATAACAAAAATATTGTTTCAACTCAATATTATAAGATTTTATATTGTTTGACAGCAATATTGATATCACGATATACATTTTGTGCAGCCCTCAGTTACAACAGCCAATCACAAGCCAGAAAAAAACCCTGATGCAGCCAATCACCAGGCACACTACACAGCTCCACAACACAGAGTCACAGACACACACAGACAGACAGACACAGACACAGACACAGACACACACACACACACAGACACACACACACACACACACACTCTCTCTCTGTCTCTCTCTCGCACACACACACACACACACACACACACACACACACACACACACACACACACACACACACACACACACACACACACACACACACACACACACACACACACACACACACACACACACTGCTGAGGCTGAGTAGGCTGAATGGGAATTTCAAAATGGATGTTTTGGGCATGCTATTTGTTTGTTGATGTGTACAGTAGAGGCAAAAGGGGGTTGGCACAGATTAGCAAGAACAAAGAGACAATTTAGAGAGAGGGAGGCGGTATGTAGCATGTACAAGGCGGGAGAAATCAGCGCTGCACATTAGCCCTGCTTGACAGGATGTTACATCAGTACTGCCCGGGGCACGCTTCCTGTTTTAAAGGCTCTGGGAGAGATTACGCAACCCCCCCTACATATCACCAAGGCAACACAGCTATTCGTCCAGATTCTAAAAGGGCCCTAATCATACACTCTCTCACACACAGACACACACACAAAGGCACACGGATGGCTGTGGTAAAGAGAATGGTGAAGAGGAACGTGGAAGAAAAAAAGCATTGTTCACATTGTTCAGTGTATCTTAGGGTTGTAACGATATTGTATCGAACTGAGAAATCATGAGACACAGAGTCACGATACTGTGTCACGATGCAAGAAGGCAGTATCGCGATATGCTTTTTCAAAGCTCTGTTACCCTTCAGTGCAGAAGACAACCACCCGATATGAGTTGATAGTGCGTTCAAAGTTTCAAATCCTCCTCATTATTATTTTTAAACACTTTTTAATACTTAGTAGTGACTTGTAACCTTGTAAACTATCATTCATAGTTTTTTGTGAAAAATATAATAAAAAAAGATACAGCATATTTAAAAAATTGTGTGGTGTATTGAATCGTAGGTCAAAGTTCGTGATACGACCTGAATTGTGAGTTGAGTGTATCGTTACAGCCCTAGTGTATATGGAAGACCATTGTTCTTCTTTTGGGTAAAAAGGAGCTTACCACGTAGAGCTGTTTCCATAAGACTGCCCATTCCTGCAGTGTACTGGTGGTCTCTGTTATGATGGGATCCTCCAGAGGGACAACCGTCTCTCCTTGCCTGTAATACACACAAAAAGATGTTAGTACACACACACACACACACACACACACACACACACACACACACACACACACACACACACACACACACACACACACACACACACACACACACACACACACACACACACACACACACACACGGTGTATACAGAAAGAGGCACATGCTTAAGTATACACTCAGACACATGCAAACACACACGTGCATTTTGTGCATGTACTGGTGTTGTACCTACACACACACACAGAGGGACATGCTTAAGTGCGCGCGCACACACACACACACGCACACACGCGTGCGCGTACGTACACACACACTCACACACACACACACCGAGAGAGTCACACATACAGAGAGATGCACACGCTTAAGTGGACACTCAGACAGAGTGCATACATATACTGGTGTACACACACACAGCGGGACATGCTTAAGTGCGCACACACACGCACACGCACACACACGCGCACACACACGCGCGCGCGCACACACACACACACACACACACACACACACACACACACACACACACACACACACACACACACACACACACGCCCAGTCCTCGTACCCTGTGTTACACTTAATGTTCCTTAAGAAAATGACAACCAGTCCACTGTACTGAGCTGCTGGCGTATCAGACCAACGTGTGTTTTTGGCTCCTTAATGCACAAATCAGGTTCCTCATGAATAACTCAGAGAAACATATTTCACTTTCAGCATTCCACTCTCTCTCTCTCTCTCTCTCTCTCTGAAGTGTGTGTGTGTGTGTGTGTGTGTGTGTGTGTGTGTGTGTGTGTGTGTGTGTGTGTGTGTGTGTGTGTGTGTGTGTGTGTGTGTGTGCGCGTGCGTTAGGGGTGGGTATTGGCAAAGGGTTCACGATTCGATGCGCATCACGATACACATGCCACGATGCGATTCTATCACGATGCATTGCGATTCATGTACTACTGTGATGCATTGCGATATTTACTTCAGTAAATGTGTAAAATACAGCTTATTTGTCAGTTGCTGTGTAGCTTTCTTAAGTCAGTTCATTCTATTTAAGCATTCTATCATCTGGGAGAGAGCTTACATCACAACAGAAATATTACCTATTCTCTACTGAACAAAATAACCCGTGGCAAATCGAATTTTATTGTTATCAAATAATCAATTGTCATGAATCCATGCAGTATATTTAGAAAATAAGTATCACGATACCTTGTCATGAATCGATGCATTGTATCGTGAGAGTAAGTATCGCGATGCATCGATATGACGATTATTTTGCACACCCCTAGTGTGCGTGTGCAGGCCAACAGACAGGGAGGACAAACAGGTATGTTGTCCCGGGCCCAAGTAGATATGGAGCCCATTGTATGTATTGGGTATGGGGCCCTTTCAGATGACTTTGTCCTGGGCCCAGCAAAAGTTGTCAGCAGACCTGTGTGTGTGTGTGTGTGTGTGTGTGTGTGTGTGTGTGTGTGTGTGTGTGTGTGTGTGTGTGTGTGTGTGTGTGTGTGTGTGTGTGTGTGTGTGTGTGTGTGTGTGTGTGTGTTCCTAGTTAATGTGCACTCACCCTCTGTTGCTCACGATGGCTTTCTTCAAGTGCACATAGTTGATTGGAAAGATTCCCTTTAAAACAATAAACAGAATAAAACATGAATGGGCTACTGTCATCATGATCTCTTAGTTTAACCCTAAGTGAACTAAAAGTATATCTAAACTGAAGTGGTATTGGTCTAAACATAAATGAGCTCCCTAAATAAATACTTTGGCAGTGAAGCTGTCAATGCAATGTGGTAAAAATGTGGTCTTATATGCATGCAAATGGTCTCCAGAGCCCAGAAATGACTATTGCCTTTCTCTCTTGGCTAGTGTGGATGCGGATTGTTGTAAATGTGTGGACTACATTAGTAAAAAAAAAAATACCCAATGTGTGTTGTGCCAGTGAGAGCATCACCTTTATCATTACCAGCTCTAAGATACTGTCCCTTACCAAAATCGACCATGGTAAATCATGGTTTTCAGAGCATGATTCGGCAAGGTTTTTTTTTTACAATGGTTCAATCATGGTTTGACTATGGTATAGCCCCATAATGCAGGACGTTCCTCCAGTGGCACGCTGTAATAGATGACTATCATAGTATTACACTACTATGACCTAACACAGGGCCTTTAGTAATGCACTACGACTTGGTCATTGACATTGTGGTAACAGCGAGACGTTTTTTTTTATCCAGCGCACATATTGGTGACAGTCCTTGGAGAAATGTGGGGTTAGGTGCCTTGCTCAAGGGCACTTCAGCCATGGATGGAGTTGTAGGGAGAGGTAGGCCTAAGGGCGTGATTTGAACCTGCAACTCTGTGATCTTCAACCCAACTCCCTAACCATTACACCACGGCTGCGCACACGTTTTCATATTTTTTTGGGTAACCATGAAACCCATGATTAACCATGGTTTTTTGAGCATGGTTTGTGACCATGCTGAAAAAAACGTGAAACCATGAATAACCATGATCCGGAACCACTGTTTCCATGGTTAGCCAAAAAAACATTGATAAGCCATAGTGATACTATGGTTGGTTCAGAGTATTTAGAACAACCATGACATACTATGGTAAATACCATGGTCAGTAAAACCATGGTCAATTTTCATAAGGGGTGGGACACACAATTACAGTGTCTACATTTAATTTTCACTCATGTATTATCCCATACCCTCTTCATTTTTAGTATGTAGATAGTTTCTATGGTTTATGTTTTACATGTTTATGCTCAATACAAATTGTTGAGGACAACTGGGACACGTCACAGATGTTGCAGTCTGACTCATCTATGCTAACAGAATGGTGTTGTGTAGATAGCCAAGCCAAAATGCATTTGCAGTTGCTATACCTTCACTGTTGGTTTTCGGATGGAGAAGCCTCTGTACCAACCTGAAAGAGAAACATCTAATACAAGTTGATAATCTTTAACAAATGCACACACCGTGAAAAATAAATACGTAATAAAGACTATTCAGGGCTTGACATTAACATTTTGCCCACTTCTTGCTCACCAGACACAGTGGCTAGTGGTTTTCTACTGGCCACAGTGTTGTTGTCAGTATTATTTTTAGACGTATTCTTCTTCACCATGATACATTTAAGCTCAGAAAGTGAAAAAACTACCTACCTAGTACATCAGACAAATAAAAATTGAATGATCTTTCTTGAACCTAAATATAACAAAAGGTGCAAAAACAAGATACCATATGCTAAGTAAGTTACCTGCCAAAGTGGTTAGTGAGTCTAACATTGTTACTAGCCACGTCCAAGTTTTACCCATTTTTGGCCGGTTAGCGCGTGCCAGTGTCAAGCCCTGAGGCTATTAATGGTCATCACACACAGTAGTGAAAGATAGTTAGTGTTTCCCATTGGCGGAAATGCTAAATGGTGTCTTGATACTGTACCATGATGAGACTGCCTAATCATCTATGAGAAATAATCAGCCAGACACAAGCCAGAAATAACAAAACATTAACCTTTACCAGCCATGGACAAACAAATGGTAAAATTCACCAGCCACACATAGGTGCGTCGTTATCTCCTATCAAAAATCCCCAGCCACACATTGGTGCATCGTTATTGCCTATCAAAAATCCCCAGCCACACATTGGTGCATCGTTATTGCCAATCAAAAATCCACCATCGACCTCCCAATTACACTGCTAAGAAAACAAAAGCAATCTGATCAACCTCATGGAAATTCTCTTCTTCCCTCTTCATCAGCATTCTTTTTTATTTTAATGTCTTCATTTAAGCGGATTGCACCGCACTCTTGATCAAGAGGTGCCAAATAAACATTAAGAAAAAACTGTGATGAATGAAAGAAAAATGTCTGCACACTAAAATCCTCTTTGTACACTTTAATTCGCCAAGCTTTCAGTAGGCAGACCTTCCTCAGGGCTCCTCAGGAGGAGGATCTAAGTCTGCAAACATGTTTTTTCTTCCATTTAATATCACAATATTTTAATAAATCTTGGAATAACTTCTCTGTCATATTGTTTTACGGGTTATTTATTGACTCGGAGGGCCTGCACAACGGATCCAATGTGCTGGACTACTGGTTTGTGCACAAATGGCGGTAACATTTACTTGACGCCAGTGTCATAAGCATGTCATTACAGTGTCATAGTTGTGTCGTAATAGTGTTATGCACATGTCATAAACATTAAGTCCATGTCATGAACATGAACATTCGAAAGACAAATTTGCCATAACCAAATGTCACTTAAGGCCAACAGTCATAAAATGTTTATGACATAGACATAATGTGTATGACTTATCTATGACTGTGTCATGACACTATAATGACACTGTAATGACATGCTTATGACACCGGCGTGAAGTAAAGTGTTACCCAAATGGCAAATCAAAACTATGACTTTTGACATTTGGCTGTGGGGAGGGGGCTGGTGTTTGCTGTGCAGTCTAGTTAATCCATCCCAGGGCAATGTCCTCTTGGGGTGTCCAGCTGAAGGTGAAAATTGGGCACATCCCAGGAAAAGGTGCAGGACAAAGGCTGACTGAAAGCTTGAAGTGAGGAGTCCACACACTTAAAGTCCTTCTGGTTGAAAATGGCCGAAATGTAATCCTTCCATGGAAGAAAAAAAAAAATCAAAGAAAATGTTAAATGTGCAGACTCCTAACTCCAAACTCCTGCACAGTCTGCCCCTAGAGCCTCGAACTCACCACCTCCTAATCAATGCATCGGTTCGGGTATGGGAGGCATAGCATGAGACCGCCGAGCTAAAGGACCAGTCCGATAGCTCAGCGCTACTGATGCTCTATGAGGCTTCGGGAGGGAGGTTTAGTAACGTTCCACGCCACTGTCTGCTAGTCGGCCTCCGCTACATCCACTCACCTTCACACTTCTCCAGGATCTGGACCATCTCTCCAATCTCCAGCAGCAGAGCCTGGGCCACAGAGCTGCGGAAGCTGCACACCACTGCAAGAGAAGAGGCAACACACACATGACACCAAAGCCCCAACACCTCTTGAAAAATAAACACATTATAAGAAAAAAAACTCAACACACATATGAGACCAAAGGTCCAATACCTTTTTAAAATATCACAACCAGTGTGTGTGCTCCCCACTCTGTACTCACGTCCCTCTCTCTTTCTCTTTTAAACACGCACACACAAACACACACACAAACACACACAGGTAGTCGCACACTGTATACAGTGGACATATGGAACAAGATCTGATGATTGGTGACACGCACGCACGCACGCACGCACGCACGCGCATGCACACACACACACACACACACACACACACACACACAGGTAGTCGCACACTGTATACAGTGGACATACGGAACAAGATCTGATGATTGGTGACACGCACACACGCACGCGCACACGCACGCGCACACGCGCACACACGCGCGCACACGCGCGCACACACACACACACACACACACACACACACACACACACACACACACACACACACACACACACACACACACACACACACAATTATACGCAGGCCACATAAGAAGTCCCATAGCTACTTTTCATCAGATGCCCTGACATGATAGCAGTAAGCCAGTGTCAGTGTGCACCTCATGCATTACCAGCAGTGGAGCATACAGTAATAATCAGTATGGATTCATATTCCATGAAGATGGAAGCCTGCACTCCCACGTGAGTATTTCCTCCCCACAGTGCTAGTCTAGGTTTGCGTCCAGTGGCATGGTTGATTTTGGTTGAATATCATACTAGGCTAGACCCACTTACCACCAAACACGAGTGTTTCCTGAGCAATGAGATCAACTTATACAATGTGTGGATTCTAGTAGTGCATAATATAGGCTAATTCTATGGTACGGAACACGTTTGTACACCTCAGTTGGAATAGGTGTGTTGGCTGTAATCAAGGTACAAGGTAATAGACAAATATCTAAATATTGCTCATAATGTTCTGGTTGTTCTTAGACACTCTTCTCAGTCTCCTCTCACCTGAAGAAGGTCTGAAGAACCAAAACACTGTGAGCGATAAAAATGCAAGTCTCATGGACAGTGTATGGAATGTTTTTTTTCTTTTTAAGTTGTGTTTTTTTTAGTGTTTTGCCTTTATTTAGGACAGGACAGTGAGAGAATGTGACAGGAAATGAGTGTGTGAGAGAGGAGAAGGATTGGAAAAGGACCTCGGGTCGTGTTTGTCCATCAATTTCAACTGTACACAAATCTCAACCAGCCATTAGGGATCTGGTAAAGACATCACTTTGAGCCTCCACAGACAGCATCTGTCTCCACCAGACATCAGCGATGTGATAAAAACTTCCCTCTGGACGTCCACAGGAGCTATCTGTTAGCCAGGCCATGCCCTCCTAGTGACGCAACACCTTCAGCCTCGCTTCTAGTCAAGCCAGGCGCAATACACATATCGTTTCTGAGCTCCGGAGAAATTGAGAACTCCACCCACTTTGTCAGGAAGCAGTCAACTTTTGAGCAGCTCCATAGGCCCTGGGTAAAGGCGTGTTCAAGGCAGTGATGTGGTTTAAGCAGAGACGCTCTATTGGGACTAAGAAAATGTTTGATTTAAACTTCGGCACAGGCTTTTCTGGTCTCGACCAGTAGCAAACTGAGGGAGGCGGGTTAACCAGGCAGTTTGAGAAAGGGTATTCGTTATATTCCTACTCAGACCAACATCTCGGTTAGAGATTTGAAAGTCGATGATAACCAGGCAATCTAGCTACACCTCCGGGAGACAAACTTGTCTAAATGCAGCATCTCAGCCAGGCTCTCTGTGCAGCACAACACAATGTGTAGTACAAGCTGATTTAGCGACACTAGGACTATGGAAGCTGGCTGAAAGAAATGGCGCACGACCTCCCGTCACATCACAACACCCTGGAGGACTGTTGAGCTCTCCCATATTTGTGTAAATGGCATTATGGCATAATAAGCAGTTAATTGTACTCCACTACTACTACTGTAGTCATATTCATGATCTGACTCATGCCCACAGAGAATGCAATATTATACCATTGTATTGTTATTTAATATTATTATAATAATACTAATTTAATATAATAATAATAATAATTGCCTGTACATGTAAGTGTAATTGGACAATGATGTTGATTCTGATTACGGATGGTTCTTAATTAAAAAAATAATAATACTGGAGATCTCATTAAATGTCCAATGTTTGTAAACAGGCAACACAACTTACGATAGCAAACACGTAAAATGACTGGAAAAAAACTGGACCAAAAAACAAAAAAAAACAGCAATAAACACTGAAATGTTACTGTGCTTGTTAATGGTTAAAAACATAGTCTGATATCCTTACAGTATATATACCATAGAGAATCCTTACAGTATATATACCATAGAGAATCCCGCGGAGGTCCATCTTGACAGTGACATTGATGTAGCACATCTCAGTGGCATGATAGAAGGCACATTATGCAGCTTTAATGATTCATTTCCCTTTCCCAAGCCATTTCCCCGCGAAGGGAGAAATCACTGAAGCTTAATAGAATTGTATATGACATGGAGTAGGTGGGAGTCCCACAGCATAACGGTGTACCCTTAACAGTAGGCAGCCTTTTTATAGCAAAGAAATCTACTTGCTGTAAAGTAAACTGGGAAGAGTTTTGGTTCAGTGTCTCTTGCTCAAGGACACGTTCACATAGAGCACGAGAGAAGCCAAGTTAGAACTGGCAGCAGCCACCACTCAAACAACTAAACACACACACACACAGGCACGCACATACACGCGCACACACGCAAACGCACAGACACACTCGTAGACACACACACACACACACACACTCCCTCTCTGTGTGTGTATGAGTGTGTTTCTTTCTCTCTGCATCTCCCTGGGCTGTGCATAGGTCTTAGCTTGTCAGATGCCACTGGCTGATGGGTATTTGTGTATGTGGCAGCCCTTCATATGTTGCGAAAACTGAAAACTGTTTCTGTTGTCGGGTTCCACTGTGTTCTTTTCAGAGAGGGAAAGTCCAGGTGAGCATGTCCCTTTGTCTGCGCGGATGATTCATCCCAGCAGCAGCAGCAGCAGCAGCAGTCTCTCAGCTCTCTCTCTCTCTCTCTATCTCTTTCTCACACACACACACACAGGAGACAGCGTTGTGGTGGTGGTGGAGGTACGAGTGGGTATTTTAGTCCCATCTATTTCCTCATGGCTTGAGGACTTGGTGGATGAGCTATCTAAGCTAAACCCACATATGTGCACAGTACTAGCAGCATCGGCAGCAGCAGCATCAGTAGCAGCCAGCCGCATGGCTCCCCACTGCAGCCCAGCCAGCCCAGCTAGCGCGCCACTGGGCACCGGGAGGCCTGCTAACATAACATGACTCATGGCAATAATCAACCAATCAACAGTTGCCAAGGCCTTGTGAGGGGGAGGGGCCTCGGCTCGGGGCCCTCAATTTTCCTACTGCGGTAACTATAGCAACTAAACACATGCGCTAACAGTAGGTTATCTCTGTCAGATTGCATCCACGTCTGTACTCTCTCCCCACACTCTGTGTACTCTCTCTCTCTCTCTCTCTCTCTCTCTCTCTCTCTCTCTCTCTCTCTCTCTCTCTCTCTCTCTCTCTCTCTCTCTCTCTCTCTCTCTCTCTCTCTCTCATACACACACGTGCACACGTGCGTAAACGCGCGCACGCACACAAACAAACAGTCACATGTTCAGGTAGTCAAGTCACATAGTATATATGCAGTGGGCAGACATAAAGATATATAGATCTGATGATTGGTCTCTCTCTCTCTCTCTCTCTCTCTCTCTCTCTCTCTCTCTCTCTCTCTCTCTCTCTCTTCTCTCTCCTCTCTCTCTCTCTCTCTCTCTCTCTCTCTCTCTCTTCTCTCTCTCTCTCTCTCTCTCTCTCTCTCTCTCTCTCACACACACACACACACACACACACACACACACACACACACACACACACAAAGGCACACACACAGTGCACGTGTGCATAATATATATGATGAGACGAGATTTAATGATTGATGACTGCACGATGGCGCATGCATGCTCATCACGTGAGCCTGAATCCACATCCCTGGTGATGGTAGTGCATGAGTCAGGTCGCTTTACTGTAAGTGACCGAGCAGAGCAGAGCAGAGGACCGGCTGATAAAAACCCTTCGAGTGGCCAGTGTGTGGGACTAACTTTCAGCTCGTTCTTCCCGAAAGCAGGCTTTAGTTCATTAATTAGGGCATGTTTATTCAGGAGAAGTGCTACAGCACCACTAAGAGAAAGGCCCCCAGGCCCTGATTTCGCTGGTAGAAGGGAGCCGTAATGTCCTTTTATTTGGAGATTTACCACCGCCAGCTCCCTCAGCTGAGTTAGTCACTCAGTACACCACCTACTTGCACACATCCCCCAGGGCTGCTAATACAACAGCGTAGTGGTGGTGGAGGAGAGAAAAAGATGAATTTTCCACAGAGATGGAACAAGAGTAGTCAGTCTCTCTATCACAGTCTGAATCTTGTTCGATGGGGAAAAAATCCTGTAGATTCCATTGTACTGAGATGAGATGAGAATTAGACGTCAACATTGCCACTGTTATTACTTAGGCTATAACATTTAGCAGGAGTGCTTATCCAAGCAACCCAGGAGTGCTTATCGAAGCAATCCAGTTATATTTACATTATATTTAGCAGAAGCATTTATCCAAATCGACTAACAAACGTGGACATTATCGGTAGCGTACAATAGCTGGGGAAGCACAGGCCATAACGGCCAAGCAGAGCTAGTGCATGAGAGAAGGGTGAGTTTTATTGTGAAGGAAAGCTGTCATGGAATAGAAGGGTGTTTCCAAGCAGCAGTTATTTTAGGTACAGGGACAGTCCCCCTGGAGTAATGTGGGAGCTAGATGGCTTTGCTCAAGGGCACTTCAGCCATGGATGAGGACGCAAGACAGTGCTGTCTATTTACTCCGCCATACTAGGGCTCTAACAATACACTCGACTCACGATTCACAATATCGTCACAGCCCCGTCATACTCCCTACCCCACATGATCTCTACCAGAGCTTCATCCAGTGCTTTATAGCTAAGGTGGCCACCTTGACAGCAAACGTCTTCCACCTTGACTAGGTCCCTGGAAAGATGAATGGTAAATTGATTGCATTTATATACGGTCTTTCCACTCCTTCGAGCACTCAAAGCGCTTTACACTGTATGCCTCACATTCACCCATTCACACTCACACACCGGTGACCGTGGCTGTGGCAGGATACCACCCTGCCACCAGGAGCAACTTGGGGTTAAGTATCTTGCTCAAGGACACATCGATGGGGTGAGGCAGAGCGGGGCTCGAACCTGCAACCTTCGGGGGAATATGGGATTCGAACCGGTGACTCTGCAATCGCAAGACCATCTCTCTAACCATGAAGCCAGAGCATTTTTTGAGTCCAGCTAGTATGATTACTATGCCTTAAAGTGCTTGTGATGGAGTAACCACAAGTAAGGTTGTGGGTGTGCTCTGACTGTCATGTCAACGAGCCCTTTGGCTCTTTGGTGTGGTGGTGGGTCAGCGTGCCCCCACGTTTGGTACCCCAGAACACCGCACTTGAAGCTGGGTGGTGCGACTCTCGTCCAGCTTCCCTACAGGGCCATTTAGAAAGCTGTGTCATTAAACTCTGAGGGTGCCACAGAGTAAAAGTGCTCTCCAAAGAGTGTGCATGTCATGTCACATGACAGGAAGAGTGAGTGGAGCCTGCCTCTTGGAGAGGAGCAGCTGCTCAGTGAGAGAGAGAGAGAGAGAGAGAGAGAGAGAGAGAGAGAGAGAGAGAGAGAGAGAGAGAGAGAGAGAGAGAGAGAGAGAGAGAGAGAGAGAGAGAGAGAGAGAGAGAGAGAAAATGCCTGCTAATAGACATATGCTAAGTGAGGCTTTACATAGCCTATAGTGAGAAAGAGAACATGAACACACACACACACACACACACACACACACACACACACACACACACACACACACACACACACACACACACACACACACACACACACACACACACACAAGGAAAATCAGCGGAGCAATTGCCTCGCTATAACCCTGCTGTGAACTGAACGTTGCTGCACCCTGTATCACCACCACCACAGGGTTTTACATCAGATAATCTGGAGATCCTCTCCCATCGCAACCCGCCTCCAAATGTGTTAACTATCTCAAGAACCCCTCACATGTACTACAGAGCTCCTCCTCCCATATCCTGAAAAAAATATAAACAGGACCCAAAAGTAGACTAGTGTATTAGCGATGAATTTTGTAATGTTGTAGTGGGCATGCTGCAATAGTAATAATGCTGAAAAAAATGTTGGCCGTGGTTTTATTTTCAGTTTGTAAGAATGGATTTCTCTAAGAGGCTTTCCTATGCATGACTACCTCAGGGAATAAAAACATCAGTGGCATCTGAAAACAAATAGATCTGTCAGGCCCAGACAGGGATTAACTTTTGCACTTCCCCTACTTCTCTACATTCTTGGAAACCCTCATACTGTACGGCACCCTAATAAACTTTACAAATGTGAATTTTGAATGGATGTTTTACTGTGGATACCGCAAGAAATAACATTAATAAACTTGCTTTTCTTTTCTGAGGTGCAGGGTTTTTTTTAAAAAAAAAAGGATGTTTAGACACTGTAAGATGATCTGATAGAGCATCATGAGATGTTTTTATGACTCGCTTGATATCACTGAATAATGCTAATGTAACCTTTATACAAGTATATAACATATGAACACAATCCAACTATGCATGAGGCCATGACGGCTATAAATGTAATCAGACCGGATACGCTGTATAGTAGCTCGGACTGGCTTCTAGCTTCTCCTGGAACAAGGCTCGTCCTGAATCTGCGCCTGCCATTAACCTTGACTTGCACTAAAAGAGGAAGCTGCAAGTAAGATACGCTCATGACCTTTGCCATGACTCCACTAAAGGCGTAATTTACATAAAGTAGCAGCAGGAGCAGCGAGACGCTGAGCTACTCCACTGCACTCCACTGCCTCCACTACTCCGCCACCGCTATCACTACTCTGCCCTACAAAGCAAAAAGGCAGTAACTGCATTGCTGTTTAAAGTGAGTTACTATGACTTTAGTGCCATATATATCAAAGTCTAAAGTTAAATAAAATAATTGATCTTCAAAAAAAGGTGGTAATATAAAGTAACAAAACTGTCACATGCCAATAATCTCCCAAAAAACACTTAAACTGGATTGCAGTATCCTTTTAAAGTCAACTGTCTCAGTTTTGAGCTCTGTGCAGTTACTGCCTTTTTGCTTTGTAGGGCAGTACTGCTACTGCTAGCAGCGCTGCTGGAGGCCTGGCATGGCATGCAGCCACAAATCCACTATCCAGCCACTATCTGCTTGATGGGAAAGACTCTGGCTGGAATGTGAAGTGGTGGTATATAAGCCATGGCTATCCCATCCGCACTCTCCCCTGCTGAGATGAGCCGAGCCGAGCCACGCTCTGCTGTGCTGTGGTGTGGTGTGTGTGGTGGGCTGTGGTGGGCTGTGGTGTACTGTACCAAGCCAAGTGGAGTAGAGCAGAGTGGAGCTCTCTCTCTCTCTCTCTCTCTCTCTCTCTCTCTCTCTCTCTCTCTCTCTCTCTCTCTCTGCTCCGCTTGGAACATGGATGCAACATCTGTTCACCTGAGGTCAGGACAACATCCATGACACTCTACTACGTACACATCACTCTGGTTCAGCCAACATTTTACACACAGGGAAAAAAATATAATCTCTTCCAACATCACCTGCCTTTGTGGCTGCCCACCCGCCCGCCTGCCTGCCTGCCTGCCTGGATGCCAGCATGTCAGTGCACTGTGCTCACAGTTCACCCTTCAATCTCTCAATCTCCACCGCCGTAAATGCTTTCCTAACTTACTGGAGCTTGACTACTGTTTCTCCATTTTTTAAGCTGCTTAGGAAGATGTATCAGCTAAATGTAAATATAGAAAATATTAAAAATTGTGTGTGTGTGTGTGTGTGTGTGTGTGTGTGTGTGTGTGTGTGTGTGTGTGTGTGTGTGTGTGTAGGAATGGAGTGACACCAAAATACATTTTGGTTACTTGTCAGTGTTCGTGGTTAGGAGAACATCGCTAAAAATATTTGATGTGTTTACGTTTAAACTAGCATGTACAGGACACGTGCCAGTGTTCTGGATCCAGGGGATTGGCAGCAATCGGGACGGGGCAGCAGTCAGTCAGTCAGTCAGTCAACGTGGCCAGAATCAGGAGTTCACTCAGGGTCAGGCCGCCAGAGTCTCGAGAAGAGCCCGTCATCATCTCCCACTGTCATGAAAATGCTAGTTGACCTGATATGTGCTGCTTGACTTGTTTAAACACAACACAGCTGTTATTCCTGCCGTCCCATGTGGTGGTGGTCGTGGCTCGTTTCATTCCGATGTGAATCGGCATACTTCTGGTTTATCCATTCATCCACTCATCCAGCCATCCATCCGTCCATCCCCCACACTCACACACATCCATGGGCACTAATGATGCCACATAATCCCACTGACTTCTCGCAGGCGGCTTCTCTTCTCTTCCGTCCCGCTCTCCAGTCAGTCCACAAAGCCCTGCAAATACCAGCAGCAGCACCTCATAACACTAAAAGACTCCAGCCCGGCCACGTTGGAGAGAGGAGGGGGCGAGAGTTACATCCAATGATGGCAGCGGGAAAAGTAAAGGTGTTCCACTTCCACAAGGTACCGTTAATAACACACAACTACAGTGCACAGATTGGGGATTAATGCGCAGATATATAGGCGGCCGCGGCATCACCCTGCGTTGGTTGAGAATTACACCACTGTGTCTGACATCATATGAAAAACAACATTCCACAGCAACAAGCTCTTCAACTTGGAAGATTCAAATAACAACTCGGGATGAGATATGATATTAACCTCCTTTTGGTACATTGTTATGAGAATGAAAAGGTGTTACTACTGTATGACTGCTGTATGGATTCAGAGCTCAGGAGGCTACTATAGTCAACATATTGCAGAGCTCCTTCTTCCGGCCTTGGGAAACAAACAATCCTAAATAAGCTATAAGCCTGTAAGCTTATTGGCTCTACATGCATGGCAAACATACCCCCCCCCCCCCACAAACACACACCATACATAAAGAATTAGAGATAATGCATAATACAAGACGGGGTAAAACAAGTGTTGACCTATTACAGTGTGGGTTTAGATGTTCAAGCTATGAGATGCGTGAGTACACCCCACCCCCACTTCACTATCATCCGACCCAGGACACGGAATATCCTTCTTCTCTACCATGAGGCACGGAAGGAAGACCCGTCGAAAAGGGAATACAATACAGGCCTATCGACAGGTTATGGTTACACCAACTGATAGGCATACGACTCGTGGTTCATAGAGATCAAAGTAGATCAGTATAATGCCGTCAGCAGCAGTCAGCTGTACTAGGGACAAATCTAGGCTAAGCTTTCATTAACTCATATTTGCCTCGTAAAGACTGGCTGAGATGTAACTTTTCCTCGCAGTCAAATTATGGATCAATTCGGATCATCAGATAATAGGGACTGATAGCATCGATATCACACTGAGAGGTGTTGGAAATGACTCATTTGTAGCATAGGCTACGCAAAAGTGCACAGCTCTCAACTACTGCTGTTGGCGCGTACACGCGCGTCTTGAGATCAGCACCACGGACAGTACTCTGGCGGTCATCTCCTGATCTGCCGAGAAAACCTCACGCATCGCTCTGTTAGGAATAGATAGTCCATCACTCTACGTGACTGTGGAGAAGTTTCAAAAAAATAAAGGTCTGATGTGATGACAGACACCACTGATTTTAAACAAGATTGCTGCAGCTCCGGGATTCGTTCGTGTTGATGTTCTGACGGGAAAGCAACACCCCCGCATTTCTGAAGCTCGCCTTCCTCTGCACCTGTTGGTGGTACACCGTTGTAGCTACTATGTTGTCAATAGACTGTGATTTTGTGTTGCACCCTTTTAAACAAAAAAAAGTGACCAGGACCCCCGTTAACACAGTCACATTCCAGATTACGGTTCATGGCCAAGGCTATCTCACAAAATGGTCTCAGATCTTGGGGTTAGTCAGATGGTGTGAGGCCGTGAAGCCAGCCGAGCTCGCATTGAGAATGGCCTCTAATTGCCAGAATTCTGATCCCCAGCAGCGAGGCAATATGAACAAATTTATGACCTGCCCTATGCATAAATCAAATCATTGCCTGAATAACGTAAACGTAACCTTGAAAGTGTTAAGATGTTGATTCGTTATCCTTGGATGGAAGCAGCAGTGTTATTTAGCAAGTAGCCAACGAAACAAGCCATGCAGGAAAAATTAGCCGAGATTTGCTTACATGGCCGTGAAACGGTAGCCCATTTGCCGCCTCCCCAATCCAAAATAAATAAAGCTGCCGAGCCATAACAGTACAGGCCTATTTTAAATCAAAATATGTAAATGAGAAAATAAATCAACTCACCAACTCCTAATTTCTCCTCCTCTGTAGGTGCCCACATTTTGCTGTAGGTCGATGCTAAATTCACAGAAATCCGAACCTCATTCCTGTATGTCGTGGGAGGATGTTCTTTGGTGGAAAGCTACATCGCTTTCGTCTTCGGTCTTTTTTGATCTACACTTCATGTCATCTTGACTGAAAAAGATCGTGAAAACAACCTCGAAGCCTGAGCCGCTGTTTCAGATCGGTTAGCTCCGCTCTTTCGACACAGCCACAGCACCAGCAGTTGATGCAGTCTCCAGTAGCTTAGTTCAGATATCGGATCTCCAAGCGCTATCACGGCAGGAGCATCCGAGACCAAACTAATTGTGAGTATTTTCTGTAAATCTCCTGAGAAATTGTATCCTTAACTCGGTCCCTATAACGGGATATTTCTGCATTAGGCCTTCATGAATCCTTCCCCGTTGTTTAGGGCGCCATAAAACCAGTATAAGACTTGTGTACGCTGGTGCTGGCGGAGGAGAATTGGTATACTACAGCGTATAAGGATGCGCCATCTTCAAGCGAATCACATGACACGAGCTGTCAGGAACACTACTACAGTATGAAGGTTCTGAAGATGCCAGCTGTCTTAGGTAGGCTAAAGCGCGACCAGACCGCTGTGTATCAAAAGCATAACCATGGCAAAAAACAGAAATGTGACCTCGTATCCTCTCCCCTCACCCACGCGCTTTTACGCCATTTAGACGCGCAGTTTGGATTTGACTGACGACCACGTCAAGTGCCTCAGCAGCAGCTCTCACCATCTCGGCGCAAGCCGCAAGACATGTACACAACATCAATAATGCGTCCTGCCACCTCTTTCATTTCTGTAAGATTTGAATGTGAATGTATGCATTTAATTTACACCAGCTCACGATAGCCACCTGATTAACAATAACACGGAACAAAGCCTGACATTAACAGGAAGACAAAGTGTGACCTACGACCCGAGCTCGATTGTCTCAGGGCATAGGCGGAGAGCGCATTTTGGAGAGCTTTTAGAAATTAATGATAAAAAATATGTAAAAGGGTTATAACTGGTTGCTGAAAACTTAAACTCAAACATATTTTCCTTTATTTCTTAATGTGAACCCTTATTATTATTAGATAAATGTACACTGCTAATGACAGTGGCACCGCACCATAGTTTGAACCAACAGGCTGTAATAGTCTGTGGGGCATCTGAAGCCTTTACCATTACTCACTTTCTTGATTTTACAATCACCAGTGATAATACAAGAGATCTGATAATTGGCAAACGTGTCAAGAGTGACGCTGTAAGCAACTGGAATTAGTGGTGGTTTGCACTTTTGCAGAACACACCCTGGAAGTGAAGTGAAAGCCCATTGGGAAACTCCAACTCACTGTGACACAGCACCCCACAGCACATAAGTGTACACGGCACACTACGAAATTGCATTTATGCCTCACCTGTGCAAGGGGGCAGCCCTCAATGGCGCCCCTAGGGAGCAGTGCAGCGGGACATTACCATGCTCAGGGTACCTCAGTCATGGAGGAGGATGGGGAATAGCACTGGTTGATTAGTCCCACCACCAACCTGGTGGGTCGGGAGACGACCCTGCAACCTTTGGGCTACAAATCGGACGCCCTAACCGCTTATCCATGACTGCCCTAGGTAATGTTCACAATCAATGGCTGCAAATATCTAAACCCTGGCGTATCAATAAAGCAATGTGTATACTAAAAGAAATTACCCTCTGCAAAACAATACACTGCAACTCAACAGGGCAAGGAGTAAAACAAATATATATATAGAAAATGGAGAAAAGGGATAATAATAATTATTCTCTATGTTACTGCTGACCATATTTTAGACTGTACACAAGGTACTGCTCAGATATGATGCCCTGTGCATCACCTTAAGCAGAGATGCCAAAGTAGGGGTCGTGGTTATTAAAGGTCTGCCTGTAATAACACCCATTGATTCTGATGCTCACTACGGATGACACGCTTTGGAAATTTCAGGCCCACTAATGCCCTTGGACTTGGCCAACAAGTGGATTCTGAACTTGGAGGAATGAGGCTTGCAGTGAGAATGCCATACAATCTTCTATTAACCTTTTTTGTTTTTACTCTTCTCAGATGTAAACTCACAAGTCACATTTGGAAATTAAATTAAATATCAAAAGTTCAAATATTTTTCCCATTAACGTGTATTATATTACAATATAATACAATCTCAATCCTCTTGCATTTTCTAGAAACAGTACATCCTCCCAAATGGAATTCACTTCAGTGTCTACGTCAAAACACAGAGACAGCTGTGTTTTATTACATTTATAGAAAAATACTTTAGATACATACATTCTGCACAAGTAGTAAGGTCCAGGGGCTTTACATCAGTGACACTTTTTGATAATTACATTTAGAAAGAGTACAATATTTTTTAAGGAGGGGGAAAAAGTAAAAGTAACACTGGAAGACAAGTGCAGAGAACACACCTGTTTGTAGCCAGTGCCTCGCTCAGTTCCAGTGGCCGAGCTCACACGCGCACAAAAAAACAGGATACTGGCAGAACACACACAGACAACACACGACTTGCAGAGATAGTCGCGCTGTCGTGTTTTAATCAAAACCAAAAGAAAAAAGACGGGGAGTAAAAAATAACACAAGCAAACAACTGATCTTTTCAAGTGTTCTCCTGATACAGCATGAGAGTTGGGCGTTAAGCGGTTCATCAGTTGAAGCCCTGAAGCTTTTAGCTCTTCCCTTCTCTGACGAGAGCGAGAGGGCGACCGCCACACCTCTTCCTCTCAGTCTTCCTCCGGCGTACCCAGTAGTCACCTAAGCCACATCCCTCTCCTGCTACTCGTTCAAGGAGAGAATGATGTCATCTTCCAAATCAGAGTTGTCAGAGCTGTCGGCTGTGTAGACAGAAAAAAACAACAACATTTTTGTTAAAATCCTACTTGAACATGTAAGGCTTTAAAAAGTCATATTATTGGGATAGAAGGGCATAGAAGGCCCTAGTAACTTAGTAACCGGGTCTGCTAAGGGCTTGGTCTGCGTACAGGCTGGGCCCTAGTAACTTACTGTTGTCCAGGCCTAGGTCTGCGTCATCATCGTTGTCATCAGAGTCGTCGTCATCATCGTCATCGTCCTCCTCGTCCCCTTCCTCCTGCAGTAGGCGGGCCACCTCCTCGTCATCCGAGGGCGAGAAGTCGTTGTCCCCGTTCTCCTCGTCCTCCCCATCGTTGTCGTTCCCCAGCTCGGCCAGGATAGGGTCCGTCTCCAGGTCGTCCATGTCGATATCGTCCATGTCGTCCTCAGAGTCGTCATCATCGTCATCCTCATCCTGCTCTTCCTCCTCCTACAGGTGACACAATCCCAATGGGGGTGTTAAGACAAGGTATACACAGCAATCACCAAGTTCCTTTTAATACCGTTTCTCGCAATTGTTAGGATTTTCTTGTCTTTAAAAAAAAGGAAAAAAAAAGAAGACACTTTTATGTTTTTCTGCCTTTGTTAATGATGACAGTGAGAGAGGGACAGGAAAAGAGTCAGGGGAGAGAGTTGGGGAAGGACTGGCAAATGGCGCGGTTCGGAACCAAACCCAGGACGACGGTGCAGTGGCTCAGTGCCCTACCATAAAGCCACAGCAGGACCTGGATTTTCTTTTTTTTACAACCATCAGTTAAACTTGGATTTTTTTCGCACACCTCAGCTGGCAGGTGCGTCGGAGATGTCCCATGGGTCACTCTGCAGACAACTTGAAAAAACTCCTGCACACCGAGATTGCCTGATGAAGGTCTAATACCAAAACGTCGTTCAGTTCATTAAAGTAAAACAGCAAAATGGTCAGTGTGCGGGAGTTTTTTCACGTTGTCTACAACCATGAGTTAACAGAAACAGGCCAACACAAAGTGATATTCACTATTGAAGAATTCATATCGAGCAATATTTAAAAAATGGTTTAGTCCACAAAAGGGTGATATTTTCAAATGGAGAAAGAGTTCACCAACGAGCAAAATTCAAGAATGGGAGTTCCCAAAAGAGCCTTAGTGTCTGGACATTACTGAGATCATGTCATCATCAGGAATAATTTTTAACAACTGGAAATATTATGGTTGGCTTAAATATGTAATACTGTACTCGTGTCTACATTGATTTAAATATGTGAATGACAATGCAATCCGACATTTACAAAAACACTGCATAAAAGCAGCACAAGGTTGCAATGAGGACAGTAAAGTTGTAGAGCAACAGGAGCGATATCTTATTAGCTTTCTGGTGTGGATGGGACGGTTCCTCATCACTGCGTGTGACTATGCAAATTTCATTTCCCCATCTGTCACAGTGATGAAATAAATATGCAACTTATTTCAAATGTAGAGACACACGAGGGACAGACAGAGAGAGAGAGAGAGACAGAGAGAGAGACAGAGACAGAGACAGAGAGACAGAGACAAACAGAGACTTGTGCTAGATTTCTACAGCTGATGCGTCACACTGACCTGATCTTCCTCATCCTCCTCCTCTTCGGCTAGTCGTTGCCGGCCCACCTCATAAAGACGGCACACCGTGTCCATGTTAATAGCATCCTGGTTCTGTTGAAACAGTTAAGATACGAGTTAAACATGCCTGAACTACAAAGGAGCCATGCTGTAAACAACTGAAGCAACTTGTTTTTGGAGCTTGAGAATGCTTCATCATGTGTCTAAAAGGATTCTTTCTGATGAGGGGCAATAGAGATTAAGCCAAACGCCTCGGCTACTCATCGAGAGGCAAACCCAAACACTACTCATCACATGCAATATGGCTGTAACGATATTGTATTGAACCGAGAAATCGTGATACAAAGTCACAAGATTCAATTGGGATGAAAGAGGGCAGTATCGTGACACGCTTTTTCAAAGTTCTGTTGGCATTCAGTCCAGAAAACAGCCACATGATATGATGTGTTGATGCCTTTAAGTTTAAAATCATCATCATCATCATTATTTTGTAACAGTTTTTCTAATACTGAGTATCCACTTGTAACATGCAACCTTTTTTTGAGGAAAAAATAAATGATGGTGGTGCTTTTGAGTTTCAAAATCATTATGTCTGAATAATTGTTCTAAAACTTAGTATCCACTTGTCACCTGTAACCTTTTTGTGGGAAAAAAAACAAAGCAAAAAAACTGTTCATTTAAAAAATTGTGCGGTGCATCAAACTGTTGGTCAAAGATTGTGATACAAACAGAATTGTGAGTTGAGTGTATTGTTACAGCTCTTCACCCAAAACCCAAATTATGAATCCTCAATTAATCCTGCGATTTATTCCTCAGGGAAGTCTTACCTCTATTACAGCCAGGTAGCAGTCTTTCGTGTCTGTGCACAAATCAAATATGTTCCTCTTCACATCAATAGTGGCTGTTTAAGACACGAATAAACACAAAAATATGTAGTTTTAAAAATAACAATCAGATACTATTTTAATTATGAACATTCAAAAGTTTCTGGTTAATTATTTGTTTTCTAGAATCAAAGAGGTGGGGAGAAAAGGAGCATATGATAAACTTTTAAAGTAAGTATCCGTGTGTGTGTGTGCGTGTGTGTGTATGTGTGTTAGAGAGAGAGAGAGAGAGAGAGAGAGAGAGAGAGAGAGAGAGAGAGAGAGAGAGAGAGAGAGAGAGAGAGAGAGAGAGAGAGAAAGGGAGAGAGGGAGAGAGAATGTAAGTGTGTGTGAGGGAATGTAAATAAGTGTGTGGTGCCTGTGTAGGTGTGCCTGCGGGTGGTACATGGTACCTATGGGCTTGTAGTCTGTGGCGTCGAAGGTTCTGAAGGAGGATCCGAAGGGACTCTTCATTTGCTGCTCCAGCATGTCATCGTCATCGTCTGCCTGCCGCATCGCTACAGGACAGGACAGGACATACGGCAACGCATCACATCACGCACGGCAACCGTTACCACGGCAACGCCTACAGCCAGCCAGCCACGGCCTTCCCATGGGGTCCCACTCTCTCGCTCACCACCAAACACAGACTCCGCTCTTCCCCTACATTACAACTGCCCACCACCTACACAAACTTGCTTGCGTGCATGGGAGTGAGTGTGCGTGCTTGTGCAGTCCGTCTCATGTGTAATGTAGGTAGGCTGTGTAGATAACATTAAGCCATGCGTTTAGTTGACTACTTCATGCAACTACTGGAGAAAACCATAACCAATGCTCGTCAAAAAAGTGCTTGAAAGAAAATCCTGACATTATCTTGTGGTAATTTTATCTTAACTATTAGGACAGTCAGTAGAAATAAAACATCACTGCATACAAATCTTGGAAAGATGATTGCACTCACCTCCATAAATAACTGTGCCATTGTTATTGAACACAATCCTGCACTGGTCAAGAGCCGGGACAGTGTGCAACAGATGAAATGTCCTTAGATCCCACTGGTGAGTGTGTTAAGGATATTACAATAGGATGCCTTAACAAACAATCAAAAACAAACACTAAGCACACAATCATAGCGGGCAACCTTTGTACAGAAAGTCAAAACATTTGCTTCCTTACTGCATTTGTTCTTCCCTGGGGGTATTCTAAGAACACAGCTCAATAGTAAACCAGGTCAAGTAAACCTTGAGATAAAGCTAAATAATCTAACAGAAGAGCCTGGATCCCTTATTTTCTCAACGAACTGTGGATTCAACAACAGATTTAACCAAGTAGCTCAGAACAATAAATAAACTTAAATTGCAATCAACAAGCTCCAGTGTGCAAGCCTCGCTGTATTAAAAACAATGGAAACTAATATTGGCAGAGGAGTTCTCCACATTTCGTTAAAATCAGTGTGTGGGCAGAGGCCTTTACTTTCTCAATGTTCCCTTCTCTGGCGCTCGTGTAAGGATACGATCTCTGTGTTTATGATGACCTCTTGGCTGTTGGGGTGGAAGACGCCGCTGATGTTCATGTTGAACTTGTCAAACTTGTGGATGGCCTTGGCCGAGCGCACGTCCCACAGCACGCCGTCGTTCAGCACCAGGTCGTCCGTGGGGTTGAATGTGGCGCAGTTGCGCTTGTAGTTGTTGGCCAGGTCGGGGTTGTTCAGGGTCAGCGTCTTCTGGCCCGTCTGGATGTCGTAGATCTAGACAGGAGAGGAAGGAGGAGAGTTGAGATGTTATTCAAGAAATCATATAGGTCATTTATCTCCTCTGTTCTGTCTAGTATGTGCAAGAGAAGAGAAGAATCTGGAAATGGCTTTATTTGGGGGAAAATGCTGAATCCCCTTTCACAGCCAACTGTGTGCTGAACATGATATACCGTCCCAACACTTAATAATGGCAGTGAATTTAGGGATCTACGTTGCACTGTGTGAGTGTAGAGAGTTTTCGAAGACTTACGTGAGCAACATGCTCTTTGGTCCCGATGACCCTGTCTTGGGACATTTTGCTGAACTCCACGTAATGATCGTCTAAAAAGGAATGCCTACAACAGACAACACAGAGGTCCTCAGCACAGATATCAATAGGCATAGAGGCCAGTCAGCTGGCTCCAACCCTAGCTGCTTTCTCCATCGCAATGAATTCCAAACCATTAGTGATGGGCGATATGGAAAAAAACTCATCACGATATAGAATACTTTATACATGGGTTCTACATTTTTGTTTCCCCCTGACTGCGCGAAACTAGCTGCGCACAACTCAACCTCCGATTGTTGGAAACCGCTGTCGGTCAAAACATTTGCTCACATGGTTGGCTGCCAGTATCACAACATCGCGTGGCCAGTGTCATAACATCGTGTTTACAAACACGGCGAACCCATGTATATCGCGATGATATGCATGATGATATACCACAATTACACATGCTTTCAGTGATCTTCATTTTCTGTCTAGTGTGTCGTGTTGCAAAACCATGCTTCTTTAAATCTTTTTTTATTCTTTTTAAAGTTATATGAACTTGGAGCATGAGTGGTAACAACACAAAATGTTATTAAAATATATTAAATTGTATATAAGCTGTAATAATGGATGAAATTAGTTTATCACGATAAAGGAGAAAGGGCGCGACAGACGCTTTTCTATTACGCTACATCGCCCTGACCTACAATGTAAGCTGCAGCCTTTGATGGCAGGTGACTGTACTACACAGTACTCTTGACAACTTACACCTGTTCAAGTGAAAGGCAGCATGTTTTAAATGTAGATTCTTATGGGTTAATTACTCTAAACGAAATCAATGGGAAATCTGCATACATAAGTAACAGAAACATCTTTTCTATGAACACGGTCTAGAACAGTGGTTCTTAACCTGTTTTTCTTAACGCACCCCCTTACCTGTGCCCAAGACAAGTCGCGCACCCCCCAACTCAAGCGTCTACACGTACATACACACTAAAAATTATTTTAGTGATTAATTACAATGATTCTTGCTTGAGACATTAATCAATACGTTATGCCTTTACATGGGGACCAAAACATGTTTCAATTTGGTTTAGATTTGGCCTAATTATAATGTTCGCTTGCAGAATTTTGGTCACAACCGCAACACAAACAAAATTCCGCGCACCCCCTGAAATCTCTGGTGCACCCCCAGGGGGTGCCCGCACCCCAGGTTAAGAATCACTGGTCTAGATTAAGTGGTCAGTGACAGTGAAATTAAGAAAATTGAGAGGAAAAATAAATCTAATTCTTCTGTCAAGGCATTTCACTAACTTTGGAGAGGTGTAGTGAGCCAAAATTGGAGAGAAAAAAATCTTGTTCTGTCGACTACATCACTCACTAAACCACCTACTTGGAATAATCTCTTGAGCTGGGGAGAGAGGAGGGTTGTCAGCAACAGTAGATAAAAAAAAAAAACTTGTTCTTGGTGGCCGAGATATTTCCGCTACACTAGAGAAGAGCGGTGAGCAAAATGGTGGTGTGGGTTAGACACGGCAGGAGCAGCCTGCCTACCTGGCCACTCGGGCTCCCGGCAGCACAGAGCAGCATGTTTCCATGCGCTTTAAGTAAGGCCCTCACAAATAAGTCATGAGCCGCCATGTACGTGCGCGCGCGCACACACACACACACACACACACACACACACACACACACACACACACACACACACACACACACACACACTAAGTTCAGTGCTGACATCAGGAAAAAATCTTTTGCTCTTGCGCTCCTCTTTTCTCTGTCATACTCGGCGTGTCTCAGCTCATCTCTGGCATGTCCTACTTCTAAGTTTCTGGAGCACACCAAGAAGACGCTGCAGTCTTACTACAGAGCATTAAACTTGATGATTAATTAATCAGTGCAGAGTGGACCTGAAAGTGGCTCCTCTAGTTAGTGTGCTTCATTTAAATGAACAAAAAACAAAAAGGTAGATGTACGAATTATCATCATTTATCAGATTTTATACTGCAAGTCCAGTCCATGAACAGAAGGAAGCCTAGGTGCGTAATTTATCAGTGGCTTGGTTAGAAGAGGTTTTGAAAAATGTAATAAAACACTTTTTTTGCATTTGTGCATGTTTGATTCATAACAATTGACTACTGTTAAAAAACAACATAAGCTCATTTTAACATATTCTAGCTGGAGTGCCTTGCGATTTTTTTCCCGTTCAGAAACAAACAAACAAACAAACAAACAAAAAAGGGACTCACTTCATGATAAAGACGGACTTCATGCCCCAGAGGGCCGAGAGGGGGTAGCTCCAGGAGGCTGAGGTCAGCAGCAGAGAACCATCCTGTGGACACAGTCAAGTCAAGTAAAGTGTACTTTGTCAAAAATCTATGCACCAGGGTTAGCACAGAAGTTTGAAATTACATTTGACCACTCCCCAATGTGAATTTAAATAATAATAAGATATTGACTATAATCACACACACACACACACACACACCAGTAGAAACTAACATACAGATACATGGATTTAGGAGACCTGAGGACAGCCTGCATTACTGATAAAAGGGACAGAAGAGACGTCACTCAGGACAGAGTACACTACTGACACAAGGGACACAGACAGTCAGGACAGTCTGCATAACTGACTCGGGGGACAGAGAGACATCATGACAGCCTGCATCACTTATAAACAAGAACTAAAGTCATCAGGGAAGTAGTCACAAAATAATTATTTTTTACTACAATGAAATATTCACAAGGATTCCAAAAATAACAAAAGCCATGTGAATCTAAGTAGAGCTGACTAGGGAAGATCAGTATCTGACCGAGAAAGAGAGAAAGAGATAAAGTCCGTCTGTGGACAGAGGAACAGAAGAGAGGAGAGAGGTCAGAGGAAGAGAAGCTGAACGGAGGACAGAAGAGCACCTCAGACGAGGGGAGGGGAGAATATTCCCCTCATCACCATTGCATGCTCCTCTGTTACTGCAATACTCTCTACAGCTGCTAGGGGGGGTCAGTGGGCATATCTGTGACGAGCAATGGTGACATGTGATAAAACGGCTATATTCATAACCTGGTTTTGGTTTTCCTCCATTTTTCAAAAGGCATACAAATCAAAACATCTTCATCTAAACAAAGACACTCAAGGGGATATCGATATGGGTCCACTGATGGTCTGCTAACAGAAGTGATGGGTCTGCTCGCTGAGCGCAAACAACAACAAAGAACTTGGACCCCCACTCACCAAACACATAGCCCACTGAGGGCCCATCTGCCCAACCCGGGCTCATTCTCCAGATCCCTCTTTGTTTCACCCAGGCATGCACAACATGCTGCTCATTCATGTACAAACAAAACCCCCTCGCACAATATGGGCAGAATAATGCTATTCCCCAACCTCCACCGAGAGCTGAAGAGCACTGCAAATAGACATGTCACTGTTCTTATATGCTGAGAAGATAACCAGAAAGAGTTTCACCTTTCATTGCATGGTTCTTTCACTACACCAGAGTACTAAATACTAATGAATACTAGTTAATTAGTGTTGTGCACAATAAAAAGTTATAGTCTGATAGCTCTGGAAATGAAAGTTGTCAAAAAAAGCTGGTAGCAAACAAAGAATATTATAAATATGATAACTGAAATTAAATAAAGTATTATCACTAAAGTCATCTCACCAGCAAGACTGTTACTGAAATTAGAAATATGATTGATGGAATTTTACAATACAAATACATTTGTGGTCATTGGTAAAATAAAGAGGTAGAGGTGGGTGAGTCCAAGTGAAAATGATTATTAAAACATGAATATAAATATCATTACTAAAACATGAACACAAATACTATAAATAATGTGATTACAAAACAAAGATATAACAAAATAGGTGTGAGGGGTTCTCCCTCCCCATCCTTCAACACTCCAGGAGAAATGTTAGGGGTGACTTAATTAAAATAACTGTAACGAGACAAACTTGTATTTTGACACTTCATGATAATAACGTTAATGATTTTAAAAAGATTATAAGCATGTGGTGTTGAGAGTGAATACATGCTAATAACGCAAATGTTTAAAAAATGTTTATAGGCATGTGGTGTTGTGTGTGAATACATGCCAATAGCAAATGATTTAAAAAAAAAAAAAAAAAAAAAAATTGGTTAAAAGCATGTGGTCTGAGTGACTTGATAATAACAGACATGATAAAAAAGCAAAAGAGTGTGGTGTGTAGTGAGTGTCTTAATAAAAAAATCTTATAAAGATGTGGTGTTGTGAGTGAATACAAGCTAATAACGCAAATGTTTTTGTTTTTTTAAAGGTTATAAGCATGTGGTGTCCTGAGTGAATACATGCTAATAAAGTAAATTATGAAAAAGCGTGTGGTGTGTAGTGAGTCACTACATGCTAACAACATAAATGATGAAAAAGTGTAAGTGTGTGTTGTGAGTGGTGTGGGTCTGGGCGTCTGGGCTCACCCTGGAGGGCTCGAGGTGCGTGATGGCGGAGCTGTGGCAGCTGTAGCTGGCCTCCTCCTGGCCGGTGAAGACGTTGTAGAGCTTGAGCTGGCCCGTGCAGGTGCCCAGCATGAGGAAGCGCTCGCGGGCCGAGAAGGCGCAGCACATGAAGCCGCTCTCGTCCTCGTCCGCCTCCCGGAACACCGAGATGGGCCGGAAGCGGCTGAAGATCAGGTGCCGGTCGAAGCAGCCGCCGTCCACGCCGCCGTACTTGGGGTAGGTGGTGCGCCGCACGTGCCGCGGGGTGAAGTTGGCCGGGGCCTGCCGACGCTGCTTGGGCTCAGGACACTGGGGGACAGGAGGAAAGAAAAAGAAGGAAGGAGGACTTTGTTATTCGAAACACCAGGGTTTTTTTGCCTTTATTTCATAGGACACTGAAGACGTTGACAGGAAGCGAGTGGGGAGAGAGAGAGACAAGGAAGGGTCGTTCAAGGAAGACCAGTGCCCCTACTGTTAACACCACAGTAGGGCCTTGTAACACCATGTTGGACTTTATGATTTCAGAGTGCACATTCAAGGCGGTTGTGTGATTGATTTGTGTGAATTATTTTGAAAAATCAATAAACACAATGAAAAAAGAAAGAGGAATGTAAATGTAGAAGCAACGGAGACGAAAGAAAAGAAGGAAGTGAATGGTTCTTAACGCAACTAGTATACACATGTAAAATGAGGTGCATACATGGGTGCAGTGCAGTGAGATTGAAACATCAGACTCAACAGTGCAACTTAATACACCTTAGAGACATATGAGGCATTTGCAGCAGTGGTGGTGTGCCGCATACAGACCTGGTGTGGCGTGAAGAGGCTGAAGAGGGGGCAGGTGGTGACTGGGTTCTTGCAGCGGGCGTGCTGCTCGCGCAGGTACTCGGTGATGATGCTGTCGAGGGCGGGCGGCGAGGGCAGGTGCCGGTCCAGCTGCTTCTTCATGGCCGGGCTCTGGCTGAAGGCGCCGTGGTCCGACTTCTGCCGCAGCACGCGGGGCTTGCGGCCCGTGGCACACGGAGAGGGCCGCTCGCGCGTGAAGACGATGCGGCCGATTAACGGGGAGCCGTTGGCGGAGGGCTGGGGAGCCGTGGTGATGGAGGAGGAGGAGGACGTCTGGGGGTTGGCGGTGAGGGCCAGGGCCGAGGAGGAGGCGGTGGCGGATAGGGAGGAGGAGGAGGTGGAGGGAGGGGGGACGTGGAGCTGGGAGGTGGACGCCCGCGCCCCGGTGAGCAGGAGGCTGGGGGAGCCCGACGTGGAGGCGTGGCTTCCCAGCCGTGCCGCCACCCCATTGGCCAGCCGGGGAGTCCTTGGCAAGATGGCGGCCGGGGTGGCGGAGGCGGCGATAGAAACCCCCGGGGCAACGAACGGGGGCACGGCGTGCGAGCCGTGGGGATGTGCGTGTCCGTGTCCGTGGGCGTGTGCCAGCGGGGCCATGGGCAGGTCGGCCTCTTTAGTCAGTGTGGTGGCCGTGTCGTTCAGGCCCTTGGCCACCAGGTGGTTGCGGATGAGCAGCAGCAGCTCCTTCTCGGGGAAGGAGATGCGGGACTGCGCCACCACGGACGCCCGCTGCAACCGCGCCAGGGACACGTCGGTGCCCATCAGCAGCGGCTTACCCGACACGCGCTCAATCAGCTCCGCCGCGTACTTGCAGAAGCGCACGTGCTCATTGCGCTTGTCCTGCAAGGAAAGGCAAGGCAAGAGTGGTTTAGAAAGCACATTGTAACAGGCAGCTTCATCGAAAAAACAGAACCTCAACACAAAATCAATTAAGGAAAAATAAATGAATAAAATGACGTATTTTATGTTTCTCATCACAATGTCATCTGGATTACGCCATGGTCATATCAAGACACCACTTTTCGGGTGATAATCCTAAAGGGGCATCGTGAGCATGATTAGGACTGCACGACTATGGAAAAAAATATATCACTATTATTTGAGTAGGTCATGATTATTTATCATGATTAATGAACAACAATAAACAACTGATGAACAAGGGATGAACAAAATAAAACTGAATTGTAATAATTATGTAAAAGGCAATAGCATGAAGCTTAGGTGAGCCAACAGATTTTCGGCCAAAAATACCAGCTTGTCAACACATTCTGGCTTCAAGGACGCCTGAAGGCAGGTCACTATCTTGCCCCCGGTGTGATCACAATTAAATGGTCACGGCCACAATTTTCTATCCTTGCACCCAAAATCGTGATTTTCAATTAATTTCTATTAATTGTGCAGCCCTAATCATGATCATCACCATCCTATTAAGCCATTCTACCATCATGAGAAGGGATTTTTTATACCTCAAAAAATAAGGCAACTATTTTACTCTCTGAATACATGACTCACGTTATAAAAACTGCTACAAGAATAGCAATGAACGAGTTGTAATAAATTTAAAGACTGCTGTAGTAGCTATGGTAGTAGTAGTCTTTTAAACCACTATCATCATCACCATGTTCCACTGGTGAAACCCTATGCATCATGAGAAGAGTCATGTAGTATACTAGTATATGGGTCAATTACTTTTTTGGGCTGAGACATCAGGTGGTACAACCACAGCTAATGCCCACAAATGAATTAATAATGACTTTGCTTCTTAGATAATCCCCTAAAAACAACAAAAATATGATCTAATCCATTCAAACGTTGCACCCCCCTGATGTGTACTACTACTAAAAACGCCATTGACCCATTAGTAAAATACATGCTCGGCGAGGGCAGACCTGCAGCACGGGCTCCTTCATGAGCGTCTGGATCTGGCCGCTGCTGAAGAGCGGTAGTTTGCTGATGATCTGCCGCACGGTGGCCGAGCGTGCCAGCCCCACCAGAGCTTTGCAGGCCAGCGCCCGGATCTGGTCGGCGTCCGTGATGGGCATCTTGACGGTGAGCAGCGACAGCAGAACCTTGATGCCGTTGTTGGACTGCACCACGTTCCACATCTTGGCCAGGACGCTCTCGCTGGCACGGTTGGCCTGGGGCAGGCGGCGGCGCGGGGTGCCCGCCATGAACTTGCCGATGCTGGAGACGCGCTTGTCGGGCGCGCACACGCAGTTGATCACCACCTGCAGCGCCGACTTCTGGATCTCGGCATCGTTGACAAACACCTCGCCCTCGGCAACCACCAGCACGATGCTCATGCCTGGAACACACACACACACACACACACACTCACTCACTTACTTACTTACTTTTACAGCATACTTGGGCCAGCCTGGGACTGTCTGTCTTTCCTGTGACTGCATACAATTCTGTGACCCAAGTCAGTCTGACCAAATTGGCCATCTTATGAAATTCCAAAGCCCATCTAGAGACAAGTAACATCTATGTAGTATGGAATTCTGCTCAGCACTGCCACCACCATTTAGGGCGGCTCGATTATGTTAAAAATCAATATCACAATTATTTCAGTCAATATCGATATCAGGATATAAATTCTATATACTGCCCTACCACCATTATTCGCATATTAGAAGGCAACTGTAAGCGTCCCTGATGACCATTATTGCACTCCTTCAGTACTATGTTGAGGTAGCCAGGCCACGCCCTCCTGGTGATGCAACACCTTCAATGTTGCTACTAGTGAGGCCGGGAGCCACAGACATCATATATGAAGACTAGATGCGTCGTCCGCGTTCCCGTCATGCAAGCCGAACGTCCGCGCATGGCGGCCATGTTAAAGCAGCCTTCTGGCTCAACCAGTTGCAGTGAGTTTTGGGTGTTGCATACTCTTCAGATGGTCATAATTCCCTCAAATTTATATCGATTTTCGAAAGGGTTGTTTTTTTTATACAGTATAAAAAATTCCAAACGAAAGTATATGTTGATACTGCATAGTGATGCATATTCACAATATTATTATATTATATTACATTATATTATTATGTGCATAGGTCTAAAATCATGTATAATATAGTTCAGTAGGCTTATTCATGTAATTAAATAGACCCCATAAACAAATGCACAACGTAATCTTTTATATTTTCAGTAAAATAACAAATAAACGTTCACTTGTAGTATATGCTTTGGTTTCGACAGCTCCACCTTGTGTTCAAAATGAGTCGTGACGCTAAAGCCATCCAGATAGAATGAACCTGTTGCGCTGTACATCTCTCTTCCAGTACGTCATCTCTGTCGTCTTTAATTTGGTGCAATGAATATATCCATGCCGTCAACGTAATGCACAGCAATGGTTAAAATGTGTATTGGCTGTAGGTCTATCTAAATGTTTGGACAAATAGGTTAAGTGGGAAGCCTCTCCTGGGCGTTTTACCCCAGTCTACACTTAAGTTTTAAGGAGCCCTACCATTTATAAACACGTGTCAATATTTCAGCGAAGCAACAGAATACATTTTAAGTATCCCAACGTTTCAACTCTTCAGTTTACTTCAGGTGTAACGGAGGGTCTGTGGAGAGTTTAGGCTGCTCTAATATGGCCGACCTGTGCGGACGTGCTTGAAATACGCGATGACGTATCTAGTCTTCATATATGATGTCTGTGCCGGGAGCAATACAAAAATCGGGAACTCCACCCACTTTGTCGGGGCTTATCAATTTCGAGCAGTTCCAACGGGTGTTCAAGGCATTGACGTGGTTTAAGCAGGGATGTTCCATTGGGACTAAGAAAAAGTTTTGGTTTACAGTAATTCTCAATTGGTTTTGTACAGTTCTCGAATCTCTCGCAATTTGCAAAACATAATATTCATTCTCAAAACAGCTTTAACAAATGGCAAAACACTGTGGATGACCTGCAAAACCGAGTCTCTTGCTCAAAACCCTTAGTTTGTCTTTCAAAACCAAGTTTTTGTGTCAATGAACGTTTCAGTGCCAGCAGAATGGTTAGTCATTGTGTCATAGTGTATGGACAAGCGAGTCAAATCGATTTGTCATGTTGTCAATTGACTAGTACACTCTTGAGGATCTCTTCTGAAGCAAAATGTTGTTTAGATTGGATGGGAAATGTTGTAAATTCGACTTTATATTGCATTGATCAGATAAGACTGTCCTTGATATACATTTAGACTATGACCTATTTATTGACAGGTTTTCTCATTGCAAAATAGGAAAAATAGCCAACTCTGGTTGAGGTGTCAAAATGCGCCCTCTACCATCCCTTTTTACTTGTCCTGGAGCCCCATGTGAAAAAAAATCTAGAACTGTAAAGCAAAATAAATTTGAAACAATACACTGATACTGTATAAAGTGCACTTACGGTCTTGTGAAATTCTTGGGAAATATTGTAATTTTCCGTGGAGCGTAATTATAAAGGGCACATGAGGCATAGAGTAATGTAATGCAGTACAGTGCCTATTGTATTGCATGCCTGTTTTCTCTATCCCTTATATTGCCTTTGATTAGAGAGAGTCCATATTTACCTGTGATCAATTTACCAATTCAGATCACATTTATAGACAAAAATCCAATGGAAATTATACAGTGCTTATCACATTATGACAGCTTGGTAAATCATTTTGCATGTCAAGACTTTAACTATGACATAGAGCATAAATGTTGTGGGGGGTGAGATAGTTGCATGCATTCAGTGACAAAGCTTTTTGAGTGATATGACAAAAGCCATGACAATTGATAATGTACGAAATCACTGAGAATTGTACACAGCCATGGCATGGTGGACGAGAGCATTTGCTATATGTCGAAAACAGTGAGAAACTGATTTTACCATGTGCACAGGTAACACCAGGAAGTCACAATTGAACAAAGACTTTTGAGAATCATTATTGTATTAGTAAATGTACAAAACCAATTGAGAAAAACTGTAAGCTTCAGCACAGCCTTTTCTGACCTCGACCAGTAGCAAACTGAGGGAGGCGGGTCAACGGGAGGCGGGAAACGTTACGGTCTTGGTCAGTCCCAAGTCTCAAAAACAGATTTGAAAGTCGATGATAATCTGGAAAATGTTGAGCAACTTGCCCCAAAAGTCTAGTTAAGCCAAAAATGATGAAAGAGGGTGTTTGTGAACAGTGATGAGGACTTCTACAACCGGTGCATTAGTGGACACTTGACAGGCCTCCACAACTCATCTCCCAGACGGGATTATTAGTAAGCAGCTGTGGCTGCTGCCGTGCAGTCTCCAGGGACTCAAGAGGGACGTGCTTTTATTTATAGGCTGCAATTTGTCACTGCAACGTGATTATTAGGACAAAGTCTTGTGTTTTTAGTAGAGCCTTTTATATATGTATATAAAACAATCAGGTTACACTGATAATTAAGAAAGACTTAAAGGCTTGAGTGCTACAAATACTTTGAAAAGAGGTCATGACACCGTTGATTGAGGTTTTCCCTCTGTGTTACTTGGTATAGTGACCAAGCAACAGTGAAACTGGAGTTCAGACGCCAACTAGTCCATCTTCAGAAAAGACTGCATACTAGACCAGTCTACATTAAATAAGTTATACTGTATGATAATTTTTAAAGTGCCGCCATCAGTTGCTTAGCACATAAACACAAACACTAAAACCTGCTTAATTCTGAATTCACCCATTCAAACACTAGGAAAACTGCAAAGGCTCCAGACCCGTTGGTCTGATGGCGTTTTATCGACTCACCCACAGTGGAGACGGTGGAGCCCCCTTCATCCAGTACAGCCACCGGGTCAGCCAGCAGCAACTGGGTCTTTGGCACGATGGTCAGGATACTCAGGATGTCCAGCGCATAGCGCACCGTATCACTCCTGAATCACACACAGATACAATTTTTGGCCTTAGTAAAAGTCACTCCTCTGACACTTCAGTCTTTCTAACTTAATTAGTGCAGTTTCAGCCTAAGAAGGAAAGAACAGCAAATGCAGATGTACCTGTAAGTTACAAGATGGTGAACCACCATCATCAAGGCAAGTCAAGTTGGTTTTATTGTCAATTTCTTTACATGCGCTGGTCATACAAAGAATTGAAATTACGTTACTAACTTTCCCATGCAGACAGACATAGACTCTATTATTATGAAAATATTTGTAAGGTTTCAAAAGAATATAAAAATGACTGGAATGCTGCTTTAGCCAATTCAGCTGGTGATTTCACACAGCAGGTTTACAGCATCCCAACAGTGATCTGTCCACTCAGGAACGTGTCACCATGTGCAGAAATACTACACCCTCTAGTGTGCAATCTCTGCAATGAACAATGCAAGGCTCAATTCAAGGATGAAACAACTCTATGGCAGGACCAATCCAATGATGATAGCTAAATTTAAGTTTACTCCTGTTTAATCAGTGATGTCAGCCATCAGGTCAGGTGTCACCTGACTGGTCGAAACGTGTTAACTAAACTGGAAGCAGCAACAGTGTGCAGACCTCCTTCTTTTTTTGTTTTGCTCTAGTGCGCCTTCTCACCTGCCGTAGTAGGTCCTCCAGTCGCAGGCGATGGAGATGAGCTGGAGCAGCAGCTGCACGCAGGACATCTTGTAGAAGACCTCGGCCGGCTCCCAGTACAGACGCACCGGCCCAAACTCAAACAGAAACTCCATCATCTCCACCACCTGCTCATGGGTGTACGTGCACGCCTGGACAACACAAAGGGTACACACACAGAAAACACAAATGAACAAACAAACAAATTTTGCACATTTAAGAAGTAAAAATATACCACTACATTTGCACAAGGGCTGGAGGTAGTCACCTAAAATTTCACCTAATTTAAACGCATGATAAAAATGCTCAGATAAAATAACATTTTTAAACCATACATTGTAATTGGACCTTGAGTCTGGAATAAAGTTCATGATGATGCTCTAATGATCGTGATTGACTATGTCTAATGGACAGAGACCTATGTCTAATGGACAGAGACCTGTGTGGTGCATCACCTTATAGTAGGGCTGTGGATGGATTGGAGCGCCCCCCTCTGTGCGCTGCAGGGACTGCTTGACCTGCTCCACCTTGATGGCCAGGTGCGCCTCAAAGTACCTGCGCAGCGCCATGCAGGTGTGCTTGGCAGTCTGCCGACTGGAGAAGATCTCATCGTCGCTCAGCAGCGCTCCCTGGTCGTCAGGGTTCAGGATCTCCAGGGTGCTGATCTACACCACACACACATTGTTCAGCTAGACCGGCCTTATAGATAGGTTTTCAAAGTTTACAAACATTCACCATGTGAGGAGGGGCAAGATGCTAAGCAGCAAACCATGTGAGCGCTTTTTTTGAGTGACAGCAGTTTGCAACAATCAGAGGTTGAACAGTACGCAGCCAGCGTACAAACGGGAAACCCATGTATAGAATAATAATAATAATAATAATAATAACAATAATAATAACAGGCTGACCCTAGCTTATAGAGATGTATATCATTATTATACCAGGAGGTGTATTCACTGCTTGGACATAAGGCTTTGCATAAATATTGATATCCCATAATCTACAAATACATTGTTAGATTTCATACTTTTTGTAAAATTTTTCTTCATGACATCATCCAAGTAGCAAATATTTTCCATCCAATCAGAAATTGTGAATTCCAACCATGCCAGCTCAGTAATTCTAGAAGGAGAATGATGGTAATTCTCCATAATTCTAAAATCAGAATGAATGCGTGTAACAGAAGGTCCATTTACCAGGTTGACGAGGCGCCGCAGTCCGTCCTGCTGGTCGAAGAGCTCCAGCACGGCCCGGAAGGAGAAGGAGATGGAGAAGAACATGGTTGCATGGCAACAGCCGGAGGCGTGGGAGCACTCCAGCAGCCACAGCGTGTACTTCACCACCTCTGACAGGATGGAGTGGGGCAGCATACACACCTGAAAAAGAAAACACACACCCAGACACACAGATAGGATGAGAATGGTTCCATGTTTGCGGCAGTTATAGGTGTTCACCAATGCTGCATTTAGACTGCAGATGGGATACGCCCAATTCTGATCTTATGTACACATTTGACTATTCTCCAGCGATTCAGTGTTTACTTGTCCTTTTCGCATGCATTTCTTTCCATGCAATATGTCAACTACATTTGTTGTTCCACTGTAGCCCTCGTGTCTTACCCTCTCCATGGCGTCTTGGTTATAGGCCAGGTAGTAGAGGCACAGGGAGACCCCGGTGGCCGCCATGGAGGGCCGAGGGATCTCCAGAAGCTTCTGCACTCCTCCATGAGCCACAAACTCAGCAGCAAACTTCTTATGCAACAGCAGGGAGGCCAGGTACTGAGCAGACAGATTGAAAAAGAGAAACAAAGGCATTTAGTACAAAAGGCTGGGCTTGGTTTATTTGTATTTCTTTTGTTTGAGAGGTTTTACATCCCTGGAAATTCCCCTAGGAATTGTTTTGGTCTGGGCACAGTTTAAACTGGTAGTATTCTTTTCTCTAGTACGAGAATTTGATAGCCAACTGGAAAAGGTATTTCTCAAAAACATATCTTTATGAGAGGTTAAGGTTGGGGATTGTTTTGGTAAGAGCACAACTTAAGTCTTATGTTTAGTTTTAGAATTTAGTATCAATTTTGTAATGATAGTGCTGTGGGAATATAGAAAGAACAATTAAATGACCATAGCACTGAAATTTGGCAAAATCTGTAAAACTGACAGATTTTGTGTCCATTCCATGGAATTCTGTTCTGGAATTCCATGGAAAGCTGTTCACCCCCAGAATTCCGGCAGGAACTTACCTTGAGAGCTTCGAATGTGAGCTGCACATCATTGGTCTGCTTGAGATCCATGTAGTGCATGAGAAGCTGCCTGGCCCCCAGCTGCATGAAAACAGCCAACAGCTGCACACACACAAGACAAACAGCATCAGCATTTGTATGCAAGTGCAAAATCTGAGGGGTGAACTAACGTACAGACTAGTGCTATAAGACTGCAAAATGGTAGTAAACAAAGAAGTGCGAAACAAAAATAAACTATACCAAAAAAAACAAGCTTAAATGCTACAGTATACTTTATTATTTAAAAGTTGATAATATTAGGGGCCTATGAAATCCGTTTTATTTTATTCTCAAATTCCGTTTTTTCGGATTTATTTTTTGCCAAATCGGATTTTTTACATTTTTGAACTTATTTTCCCCTTTCACCCCCCCAACAAAATTTCTTAGATATTTAGTTCAAACTGGTGGGTGGACAGAGCCAACCACTCATGGTTGAATGGTAGGTAGAGAAAAGAAAAGTAAAATTACCTACTAGCTTTTTGTAATATCAGCCCTCAAAAATATTCCAGGTAATAAGGTAGCTGAAATGTACATGCGCATATATTCTATTAAATACACGTGACGCACCCAACTAGAAATTCACTTCTGGTGCATTGAAGTTGCACTCGGGCTGCATCAGGTTTTCTCGAATAAGTTTGGCTATATTGCAACGTGCAGCTACATTAGAGACATGTTTGGTCACGTTATATGTAGGCATTAAATAAATAGCCTCGCAAAGTCCCTACAGTCTACCGTTTAACACAAACACATGTTTTACAAGACGGCCGTTTTCTTCTGATGATGACTTGACCCTTTTTCAAAGTTGCTGCTAACTTTTAGTCACTATGCTCCGTGGCCAACAAAGTTAACAAGACATGATCAAAGCATTGCCTGATCAGTTTTTATTTTACAGCGGTCACTCCAAACTCGTGCCTCGCGTCGGATGATTCCATTGTTTATTAAAGTGCATTGGAGAGCCGCCCATCTTTTCTGTGTCGCATCGCATTGTCTTGGTAACAGACGGTCAGGACAACGCGTTTATGCCTGACCTCACCTGTTCTACTAGGCAAAGTTTGAGTGCTGTTGAGTATTAAGATTTCTTCAATGCTCTGACGGCCAGTGTTAGGACGCGGGAGACAATCGGAAACGCCGCTTGGGAGAGAGATGCGTTCACTGTCAACATGCGCTGACATGGATCATGGATCTGCATAGAACTTTGGCGCATCAACTCGCGTGGGCCAGATATGATATCGTGGCCATATTTTGTGTTTGAAATGTCTTTTAGACTGATAAATGATGATGAAAATAATGGATTTTTAATTTTATCATAAGAAATGAGCAAATTCCGTGCAATTCCGCGTTTATAACCAAATTCCGTTTTAATGTCCACATTCCGTGATTCCGTCCGTGTTTTCCGTATCGCGGAAATCATAGGCCCCTATATATGAAGTTTATTATCAGTATGGTCAAAGAGCACTGACCTCCTGGTACTCTCCGAGGGGCGTGAGGTACTGCAGGATGAGGCGCTGCTCGATGGCAGGTGTGAGGGGGTCCAGGTGGTAGTTCTGGCCAATCACCCAGGGGCTCATCTCTGACCAGCTGCTGTTGCTCACGTCGCTGAAGCTGCGCTCCGGCTCCGAGGACGACGGTGCCGTGAAGTTCAGCTTCTGCTTGACCTTGCGACCCCCGTTCTCACGCTCCGGCCTCCTCAGCAGAGAATGCCTGGCACTGGGGCTGGCCACACGTCACCCGAATGTTACTCAGAACAGCCATCATCATCATCAACCATTACATTGACAAAGCACATGACTACAAACTGGAAATTCTTACTAAATAAATTGATTACGATGATTACAATGATTAAATAATTACTAACCAATTACAACATACATGATTTACTTGTTGTATGCAGCATACCCTGTTGTATGCTGTCATGCAGCTACTTTAAACATATGACTCTACCCATTCTAGTCAATTGAAGGGGATTTCAATTTTTGAAAAGTCACCCCTAAATAAAAAATAATCACAATATCACTGAAAATTGATGGAAGTGAAAATATATCATTGTAAACTTGCCATATAGTCAGCTTTAATGGTGATTTAAAAAACTGATACCGTCAATGGGGGGGATTATAATCAATTGTTTTTGCCAGCCTTACCTCGCTCCCTCGGGTTTGGCCCCGTCCGCCTCGTCAGCTGTGGGGGCCTCAGTGTCCGGGCTCTCCAGAGTCTTGGGCAGGCTCTTCTGCATGGAGCCGGCACGGCTGCTGGTCTTATGGGCCGAGCCCAGGCTGAACAGCCCGCTGCTGGGCGCTAGACTGTAACATTCCCTCTCCTCCCTTTTCACCGAGCTGCCTTCGGTCGCCATCTCATCCTCCTCGTCCTCTTCCACCAACGCCCCTAACCCCCCTCCCACTCCCATCCCTCCACATTTCACGTCCATGCCATTCTTGCTGTCCTGGAAAGCAGCGCAGTCCACCGTCTCCTCGTCCAGAGGCAGCAGTGGCTCCAGGCTGGAGGGCTTGCGGGGGCTGGGCCGCCTCATGTCCCGACGGGCCTCCACCTCACGCTCCTGCAGCTCCCTCAGCCGCTGCAGCATCAGCGGCACCTGGACACGGGAAGGAAGACGCGCGTTTAAAAAGACCAGGCAACATTTTAGAGATAGTGATAGAAAGTAATGGACAGACAGGAAATGAGTGGGGAGAGAGACACGGGGAGGGATCAGCCAATGATCCAGAAAGGAATCGAACCTATGTCGCCCATTTCCAAGTTACTTCATCACCATCCCAAGGCAAACAATGATTTCCCCCTCCCATCTCTATGCGACAATTCTGCATCCAAAGAGTAAGGCTACTACTACTGAGTGTTGCTTTAAAATCTGCTTCTACCAAACCAGTCCCTTGTCCTATCATTATATCAGGCTTATAGTCGCGTTAAATCGCATCAGGTCAAGAAAGACAAGATCAGAGTGAGGGCAACGTACTAATATGGAGTTTTCTTCGCGGTAGTTGGCAGCTATGTCCTGGTTCTCCATGGCTCCAGCCAGCAGGCCCACAGCGTAGATCCTCAAGGGCTGCTCTGCCTCCTGAGCCCACTTGAACAGCTTCTCCACAATCCCCTCCTGCACAAGAGCACACGCGCGCAAAGACACACAGTCATGATGATGGCATAGTGTATGCCTCATGTGGCACATTTTATACAACACAAGGGGGTATTATTTCAATTAGGTGGTGTAGTGTCTACCCCAGGGAGATTGACTTACACTGTGGTACACTGGATGCGTTGCATTACGTAAAGCTGAGTTGCATCGATAGATACATTGAAAGGAACAGGGTTTTTTTTAGAATGTTCACTGTATTTATGCGACCACTGGCATACTGCACTGATTTTGTTGAAAAATGAAAAAAATTGATCACGAAACAAATGTTCACTAAATACCCATGCCTGGTGTAGACAGCTCCATTGATTACACTGCAAGCTAACTGTGACATGCATCCAGTTTAAAACCTGAGCGATTATGAATGAGAATGCTTCTTTCATAGAGGTCAATAGAGCTCAAAAGGTCACAGAGTGGTGTCAAAAGCTTTTTCAAATACTGAACCCTCATCTGCGTGGACATTTTAAAATTTGAGATGAGTAAAACTATGCAGATCCCACCTCGCTGAGGCCAGGTGCAGAAAGGCACATCTGACAACAAAAAGAGTAGAACTTTGCACACTGCAGCTCCGCTATGAAGTTTTATTCAAGTCATACAAAATTTCGAGGCAGCAGGGTCTTGAGGAAACGTTTTATGAAATTGTGTATGACTTGAATAAACCTTCAAAGCAGAACTGCAGTCTGCGGACTTTTAAATCACATAAAAAGTACCTTCTCCTGAAAGACGACAGCGGTCTCCAGGCCTGGCATGATGTTGAGCAGGAGACGACATGCGGCAGTGTTGAGGGTCCCCTCTCTACTGCTCATCACATACGTGTTCACCAGCTGCACACACAGACAACAAACCAGCCTAATTAGTGGGGGGATCTCTACATTAACATCCAATGGCTAAATTAATTCTGAGTAAAAATTCCACAGAAAAAAAAGCTGAATTAATCTCGCTCTTGAATATCCACATCTGCAACAAAATAATGTAGATTACTGTTCACACTTTAACAAGAAAAAGAATAGGAAGAAAATCCGGAAACACCATTTAAGGCACATCAAGCTACATCAGTCAAAGTCAAAATTCTGTAAATGCCATTTGTGCATGAACTAGTAGTCCAGGCACATAGGCACATAGGCACTCTTGTGCACGCCCCCTGAGTCAATAAATAGAAAAAAAGAAAAAAGACAAAAGACATTCAAAAAGTGATCCAAGCAGAAAAATCCAAAAATTTAGTCAAATGTTCTGTGTCAGCACACCGCAGTGTCTCCCCTTACAAACAAACGCCATGATGCTGTCCATGACACTGGCCACATGCCAAACCTTACAGCGTTCATGAAGTCATCGTTCTTGAAGAGGATCTTCAAAAGGTGGCCCAGCATGCACTCTGGATCAGCACGGCCTGTGGAGGAGTAGTGTAAAGAAGAGGAGAGAACCTTCATTTATCTTGAAGGAAATCATGGTGTCTCACACCTTAAGATGTGCAAATATACATTGCAAGGCATATTAAATTGCATATAGGGTGACACAACCTCATACTGTACAAACTTACAAAATGGTCAAATATAGACATATCTAGATTAATATATATATACAATATATATATCCAAACACAAACCAACATTTCAGTGCAGCCTTGCATTACGAACAGCTCAAACTGGATCTAATTAGTGTAAACGCCTATCAATACCAATAACCAATGTCCGAACCACAAACTATAAATTCTGCATCGTAATAGATCTAATCCTGCAACACTTATCATCATTTATTTTTAAAAATTGAAACAAGCCCTAAAGGAGAGATCAGTGGGCAGACACCCGGTGGTTACCTGGATGGCGATCATCAAAAGGATCAGGGTCTGCTTTGCGGTACTCCTCTGTCTCACGCTCCACCAGCTCTGAGATCCTGAAAATAGATAAATACTAATGATACAGCTCTTTACACAAATAAAGAGAACATATGTGTATTATCAAGTATGCATTATGGACAATTAACCAGCATTTTGCATTAAAGGATGTTCTTCAGGTTATTATCCAGCATTTGAAGGGATAACAAGAATGAGTATGCATACTCACTTGGTCAAGATGTCAACAAGGACTGGTGAAGTTGACTGCTGCTCCCTCTCCCACTGCTCCAGCAGAGAGGTGAGCTCGGCCTTCGAGTCCACACTGGCCTCTGCCACCCCCGCCATCCTCCTGGCTACACACAAAAAATGTCAACAACGAACTCAGACAGAAGCATTATGTGGCAAGAGCTTGGGTTTTCTTCTTGTTGTCTGGTGCAACTACCGTTAAAACCCAGGGGTAAAACTATTGGATGAAAAGCAATGAATGAATAAAGGATTCGCAGTCGACAGATGCAGCTAAACAAGGTCACTTTCATTTGGCTTGACAGCTGCATGGTGCTGCGGCTCCAGCAGTCAACAGGTGAAATGCTTGCTACTGCTCTTCATGTTGGCGGGCATGCAACCCCACAGTTCAGGACGACCCTCAGCTAAAAGTCCACCATACAACTGTTGCTGCAAAAATCTATTTTCAACAGCCGCTTCGAAAAACAAATTCCACAATATGGCAGACAGTCTACCGATTTGCTACGCATTGGTCCTTTGCAACTACATGTGGACAATCGATAGCAGGCAACACAATTGTTTTGCACCGTTCAATGGTCAACGACAAAGATAATTGTCTGAATGACTGAAATACAATCACTGTATAGAAGGCAACCTCGTGAAGTACTAAAGCGTGGATGAACCACCTGTCTACACCTAGTTCCTAAACGTCAAAATACCCAGCCCAGACTGATTCACGTCTACTCGACTGAGGCTGTTCGTTTTGGTTCCACACATTCTTGCTCACATATGAGGTTAGCAGATATCATCATGGCTAACATGTTATATCATACAAACATGTCCATTCCCACGCAAGTTTAGTACATGCTTGACCACAAAACAGACCCAAAAAGGCTAAACAAGCTAATCAGAGTGACCAAATTGACCAAGCAGCACTAAACATTCGGTCAGGGGTGGACTAATGTACTGAACAGGGGGAGTATGAAAAGATACCACTAACCCCGTCGTTAACCAGGCCGCAGAACAATACTGGGGGTATCGTTTTAATTCTGTTTTGAAATATTACTGCGGAAATAAACATAAACGGCTCCAGAGGGAAAACACACGTTTAGCCATCATCTGAATACCCAGGCCATTAGCCAATTGCCCGGCGGCTAACATGATGTGACAGGGAAACAATTCAGCTAACTGGCTAACAGACCTAACGGTGGCCAATTTAGCAGTGACACGAGAATAACATATAACACAGGTAACTTTCAGTAAAATTGTTGACACGTTTGGCGGATGTCAGTTACAAAATGTAGCAGAACACGGGTAAATGTGATAAACGTGGAACGTTGTGCAACGTTGGCTAACGCTAGTTAGCCAACAGAGGGGCTTTCGCCTGAAAGTCTATGTAGCTGAAAAGCAAGGTGGCTTGTCAACTAGAAACGTGCTAACTAGCTAACTGACTTGCAGCCTGTCCCAAATCTACTCGTGAAGTTGCTGTATTGTAGCTTACTGTTTCCTCTCGATCAGTCTTCCAACTTCACAAGCCACTCCAGGAGTGACCGCAAGGGTCTAGGGACACAGCACCGCAACAAAGTTATTTTCTGGAATAGAACACCTTGATAGTTCTGCTAATAGAAATTGCTTTATGATATCACTTCTACAGCGCTGCCGTGTGCGCCAAGGTTTATTATGGCCACCACGTTCTTTACGTCACATGTTCAGCGACAGTCGATTTCTTTACAAATCCCGCCTATTCACCCATGACCCCACCATAGAATTGCTTTGCAGGTGCAGGCTCTGAAGTCAATGACCAGAGCAAATCTATTTTATTCCTTTCAAAACAATAAAAAGGCAACGAGTAACTTCTAATCCGAACATAATGTAGCTTACCAGCCCCAACACTTTATCCCAATGACAGAATATGCTTTAGGTAAACTTTTGAATATAAAGATTTTTGAGAGAAAATGCAAAGTCCGTTCTCTCAATTTAATAGACAGTCGTGATGGTGGGCCTATTTCACTTTCTGTATAGAGCTCTATTCTACATAATATCAAACAGCAAGCAATTACCGTTTCTCTAAATACATGTCAGTAGGCCTAGTAGGCCTGGAATTAATTTATGCTAAATTGTGGGATATCCATGAGGGGATTTGAAGAAATATAGGCCTAAACTAAAACCTGTCGAATTACTTTATGCAAACTTGGATGAGGGGTTTTGAAGAAATAAAAACTAAAACATGTCCATTAAAAAAAGATAAGTTTAAAAGATAATAAGCAAGCCAATTTTGTCACTGAATATTCTGTAGGCCATGCAGTGTGCATGGGGTTTTCGCTACCTCTTTTTTTGTTTTTGTTTTTGGAGATGCCAGACCATACCATAGCACCATGATGACTACCTACCCATGACGACGTACTAGATACCAGTCTAGTCTGGGTCCTTTCCCAACCCTGCCCCATCTCTCCTCACTTTTTCCCTGTCATAATCTTCACTGTTCTACCTGCATTAAAGGCATTAAAAGCACACACATATATATATATATATATATATATATATATATATATATATTTTATTTTTATTTTTTTATTTTTTTTAAAGCAAGCGGAAAACAACAACTTGGTGAATTGCACTGCAAAATTCATCAAATTAGTACTACCACTATGACTAAAGTCACGAAAGTATGATTAAAATGCAGATTCATTTCCACTAATTTCACATGAAACGGTTTTGGATTTCCAATAGAAGGATCCTATCTGAATTCACCTAAAGGACACCTAGCAGATATTAAAGATCTATGGAGGTTGTCCTGGCACATAAGCATGACTATATGATTAAGCAAAACTGGCAAAGGCAATTAACAAAAAACAGGTCAACAGAAAGCATACTGGTTTCCGACTGACCGATATGTTGGCATGTGATTTGCTGCATGTGTGTGAAAAAGACCTAAAAAATTATATATAAATTATTATATATTTATATATATATATATAATATCTACATCTTCCACTTAACTGTAATGAGTGAGCAATTTTGGGTCATTGGGTGACAATTTTGCATTTCCTTTAACCCAATTCATGTCAGTTGTTGCCATTTTCTACCTTCTATCCACAATTGGACTTCATGATTTATTCCAAATACCCCCAGAAAAAAAGCAAGAGAAGGCACTAGCAGGGTTGGACTGTTAATCTGGCATACAGGACATTTTCCCGGTGGACCATCAGTTATCAGGGGCCAACTGTTTTTGTTTGTTTGTTTGTTTGTTTGTTTGTTTGTTTGTTTTCTTAGGGACTGGCCTGCAGTTTAGAGGAAGGATTGACCGATATATATATATATCGGTCCGATATCGGGCTGATATTTGCATATTTTAACTGTATCGTATCGGCCAATACACGTGTGGTTTTGGCCGATACGCAATATTTATTATTTTATATCATTCGGGTCACTTTATTTTTTTATTACTTGATTGTTAGACATTACTTGATTGTTAGAGTGAGTGTTTAAATGTATCAAGTTCTACCTCAATTTGATAATGTTAAAGGAATGTTTATTTTTAGCTTGAGACCTGGAATATTTGTCATTTTTTTACCTTTTTTTTTAAACCCATATCGCCCCCAAATATCGGGTATCGGAAATCGGGTATCGGCCAAGGGTGATGAAAAAAAAATCGGTATCGCATCGGACATTAAAAAACCTGTATCGGTCGACCCCTAGTTTAGAGGGGATGTCCCATTGGTCCATCTTCATTATAGACATTGGACTGAGTCAGGCAGGCATGTACTGTATGTGTGAGGGGCCAGTTTAAGCCAAAAATCCCCAGGTGTTCTCTGGTCCCAGTCCAGCACTGGGCACCAGTCCCGTCATCTTCAACATAGAATTCATCACTCAGTAATATCTATTCTGTAGCATGCTCATTCACAGAGGCATATGCCTAGACGAGGGGAATACCAGTTTAACCCTTTGAGGAATACCATCACATGTTTAGAATTTTGAGTTGTCACTGTGATGTCACAAACCCTCTGCAGGATTTCTATGGGAGCTATAGAATGCTCAGGCAAAATTCTAGAACTGGGGGAAAATCCTTACTCCTCAAAGGGTTACGAGTTGTATTTAGGGTTGTAAGGGTTGTATGTTATGCTGAAGACCAAAAGGTCATGGTCTAAATCTGCAGTGCAGTGGAACCTGATAAGCTAATTAATGCAATGTTGTGTAATACATTAGCAAGCAAAAAGTGTGGCTTTGCAGTTGCACACTGTAAATGGGAGGTATCGCTGTTTTTCAGTGGCCCGCAGGGGTTATGGCATTGAGATTTGCCATGTGAGGGCACTCAGGTTATGGGCCCACTTTTAATGGCTGAAAAGTGTGGTGTTGCTGTTGATGTATCACTCAAAATGCAGCATGAGCAGCCCTGGCCCAAGTTAACCACATAACCCCACCACAGATAAATTTCACACACTTTTTCGCATGGCTTTCCTCTGTGTCTGCATGTATCATTACCTCAACCCACAAATCAGTTAAGGTACCATCTTTTTTTTTTTACTTTTATTTACTTTTGACACCTCTGGTTAAGGAGATGGTCTTGAGGTTGAGGTTCGAATCCCACCCTTGCCTCTCCCTACACCTCTATCCATGGCTGAAGCGCCCTTGTGCATAGCACCTAACATGGCCCCAGGAACTGTAACAACAAGTACCCTGTAAATAACGGTGAGTCGCTTTGGATAAAAGTGTCAGCTAAGTGTAATGTAATGTTAAGTAATGTCATGTAATGTATGAAGTTAAGGTCTACGTATATGTGGCACTGGCCAAGTTCATGGACTGGCATGCATGTGCGAGGCTCAGTCTTTTATGCCCCTTGGCCCAAGGATAGGCTATTTGGTCACTACCACTTTGGTTGTTTCATGCTACATAACCGTAATAACGTAATAATGGGGAATTAACAGCTTTATTTGTACTTTATTGTGTTAAGCATGAAGAAATTTTCCACTAGCGTAAAGCCTGGATTTGTCTAAAGCTGGATTTCCCCTACTTATGGCAAGAAGAAAAATAACAATTTCACTCTGGGACTCCCTTTTCTCAGGACAGACTCACAAACAGTTAAGATTCTTGATATATGAGGTCAGTGAATAATCTACTGCCTTCCATAGTCCTGAACTGAAGTCACTTCCTAATTGGCTCGAGAAATGAATGGCTCATTTGTTCGAGCCAAATTGTGTCGCTTTCTGATACAGTAAAATGCTAGGGTGAGCATTTCACACCTCCAGTGTACACACAGCCCATTTATTTATTTATCTGTTTATTTATTTAATTCTAAATATAATGTAGGCTGTAAATATAGGTTTGACCTTTCCTGACCTTTGGACTAAAATGTTTATGTAATTCTCAAAGCATGTGCCCTATGGTTTTCATCTCACTGTATGCTCTTACATCATGCTAAAACACACACACACACACACACACACACACACACACACACACACACACACACACACACACACACACACACACACACACACACACACACACACACACACACACACACTTCACTGGTTAGACAATACCTTTTAACTTCAAGTCTTTTTTGTGTCTATAGCCTGCGTTTCAGACATGCTAGGTTATTACTTTTATATTCACACACGGAAAACAACAACAATGTGAAACTGTGACTACACACTCAGGATAGGTGTTTGGCTTTGGAAGTCATTCACCACTGGAAGAAAGTTTCTATTGTCACTCAAAATAGGCCTATATAAAGTAGCATGTCATTTCCTACACTTACTTGATTAACACAAACAAGATATTACCTTTTTTTGCAAAATGAGTCCTCCACATATTTGATATTCTGGACATTTTAGTATTGAAGGCATTCTAGACGATCTTCGAAATTAACAAGTCTCTTTCAAACATAGAAAATAGTTTAAGGTGGTATGCAAAGATAGCCACTATCAGCATCTACAGAAGTGGGCGGGGTTTGTTGATATTTTTGGGTGTACAAGGAAGGAAGGCAAAGCATAATCCACATCTGACCTAACAAAGTGGCCCACTTTTATGTTAATATGTCCTATTTATTTGGATGTGAATTGACAGGACAGGCATAGTTTATTAATCCCAAAAGAAAACAAAGGTATTGTTCATGTCGTGAAAAGTCTAAAGGCTAATTTATCAGCAGAATATAGACTTGTAGTGTGGACATGGCTGTTCTTCTGACAGTGTTTTTTTCTTGACCCACTGGTGTACCCCTATGTAATTGTGTGTTCAGGAATGCCACTGGTCATGTATGAGTGAAAATGCAAGAATTTACACACATGTTCAAGGGGTTAACCTTTTACCGTAACCCTTGTTTCCTTTGTAATAGTTCTACGTTCATTGTTGTCATTCCATCATAAACCCAATTTAGATTCTAGAGCGCACTTTACAGAAGTGGAATGCCAGGATGGACATGGAACAAACCATATATGACGTCACATTCAGCCTCATTCTCACCTCCTTCCTGACTCCGCACAGCTGTTGCTGGCTGTCCAAGTAGAGCAGTGTAGTGGTCGATCCCTCTAAGCCCAAGACAGGCTAATTTTAATAACTACCTTGACAGCTATATTCGTAATATCCATATAGTGTCCGTATACATCAGACAGCCTTCCGAAGCACTGGGATATGGCCAGGCAAGAACAGATCCTGCTGCTAGACCCACCACATGAGCTCAAATTTAGAGGTAAGGAAGGTTGTTAGCGAGATAGACTTGCTAGCCAGCTATCGGGGTTAGCAACGGGTAGGGCCTGTGGATGCTATCTGCGAGTCATTTTGGCCACACCAGCATTCGTACAATTCTAGGTACATCCGAAATGTGCAGAGTCAGTTACTTCGGTAAAGCACAAACGTGCATCTCGTTGACTACAGTCATGGTAATTTTTAGGGAACGTCAGGTGTCCGTGGGTGATGTTAGCTAGCTAACATTAACTAGTATCTTGCGCCCTAGTCATTGGAAATTGTTAGGTTATATCGTTGGCTAGCAATGATAGAGGGAGGCCGCGGTCATTTCGCCTGCCCCGTACTTGGTCTGTGAGTGAGACACCATGGTTCGCGGACAAAATCCCTGTTCTGATCAGATTTTAGTCTGTTGCTATTCAGGGTGCAAGGTGTCGATTGCTTCATGTATTGGGACACCGTTTATACAGAACCCTCAGCTATGCGCAAGGAAAACAGTGTTAGCATTGCTAGCAGTCTGCAATGGCTAGCCAGTTCATCAGCGTTCTCCTGTTGCCTGGTGGTGCCAGTTAGACACCTCTCTTGACAAAACCATTTGCTGCAGCTAACCTAGCCATGTCTTTGATGTTTTGATAAGACGAGTTTGAAATATTGGCTGTGATTCATTTCAATGAACATAGGCTCGTAATTTGGCGTTTATGTTGGGCCACGCACGCACACCATTGATTTTATAATGTAGCCCATATGATTATTGCAACATTTTTGTTAAAAGTAGATTGTGTTGCAACACCGGCCCATCTTAGTTTTGAACGTGTCATACGTTATATAAATGCATATTTGAACACCATGCACGATCTAATTTGAAAATGTTAAATGAGTGTCAGATAAACAAAAAAGTCTTATTCAAATCAGTGCTGTGGTGATTGATTGCTTGGTTTTTTGCTTCTTCCTTTCTTCTAGTCTGTAGGTTAGGATTCTGAATGATCAGTGAATCCTTAGAGTTAGTGGCATGGCATAGACTGCAAAAGACTGACATGACAGAAATAGGAGTTATATGCCCTGTCAATCACCTGTAGGATATGATTGTGGTGAGCTTTGCTTTATTGTGCTGGTTGGGTGTGGTTTCTTTGCATAGGTCCATTCACAGATGTCGTTACTGCAAACCTGAAGCTTGCCAACCCCACAGACCGGAATGTGTGTTTTAAGGTGAAGACCACGGCGCCGCGCCGCTACTGTGTGCGGCCCAACAGTGGTGTCATTGATGCGGGGACCTCCATCAATGTGTCTGGTATGTACTGCCTGTAACAGACACACACAGATACAACAGCTCAGTGGTAGAGAAGAAAAGCATCTGTTGTTGAACTTGAATTACTTGCATGAGTGATTTGTACCTCCACATACTGACAAATGATGATCAAAGAAAATGTGACGCAATATGTCAGATGTCCAGAATATCTATGTCAAATCAAGTCTAGTGTACTTTATTGTCAAAAAGCTATCTAATGAGGTTAGCACAGAAGTTTGAAATTGCATTTGCAGTCTCCAATGTGCAGTTGAATTAAACGTATAGAAAAGACATTGATGAGCAAACGTGCACACACACACACACACACACACACACACACACACACACACACACACACACACACACACACACACACACACACACACAATGGACAGTAACAGACTGATACAAAAACACTAATATACTAATACAGACAACAGTACAATAAATGCATACACACACACACACACACACACACACACACACACACACACACACACACACACACACACACACACACAGTAATGTATTTGGCTGCTGGTGGTAGTGGGTGATGATGAATCTGTGTTCTATTTTAAAGTAATGCTCCAGCCCTTCGACTATGACCCCAATGAGAAGAGCAAACATAAGTTCATGGTGCAGTCCATGGTGGCTCCAGTGGACATGGGGGACATGGAGGGAGTGGTGAGCGACCGACCGTGCACATTTACATTTTCCCCCTTAGGATATGATAACCTTTGACCCACCCCCCAAAGGAGACAACCATTTTGATAACAGATAATAACCCAGATTTTGCCCTTAACTTTGTTTGCCACGGTTAGGTATTTGTTTTGTTTTGATCCTCTATGATAATTTTGATTATGTTTCAATACAATATGAGGAAAATATGGGGTTTGTTGGTCAAGTGTGTCACAGTTTTTGTTCATCCTCATAGTGAATATATGGAATTTCTTTTATCAAGTAGAATATGTAGCCGTGGTGACAGGTCAGCCTGATCTCTTTCTGCCCACAGTGGAAAGAGGCCAAGCCAGAGGAACTGATGGACTCGAAGCTGAGATGTGTGTTTGAATTGCCCTCGGACAGTGATAAGGCTGTAAGTATCTTTTCACTTTTCTTTTTTCCTTTATGTCTCCTTTGGACAAAATAATAAATCACATGTCACTAGATTAGAACATATTAGATTGCTGTGAGAAAATATAATGAAACTCAAGTGCATTGTCATGATACAGACTCATAAATTAGACTTAATAAATGTATATGCTCTCGTGTTTCAACATTCATTTATTTTACTCAACATCATTTCGTTAGCTCAAGCATATGCATTGATCGAGGCAATTAATTTTACAAATGTCCATGGTTTGTCTCGCTCCTTGAATCCGTTGCAGGAAATTTTCCTTTTCCTCCCCCTATTATTTTGAGACGCATTTCTGTTACGCATTTCTGTTTATTTTTAGCTCAGCATGAGGCTTATTTGATGCGGTCTAGTCCACAGTTATTTATTAATTTGTTAATCTCATTTTCTATTTCCTTGTCAATATTATAAAATATTTATGATGTTTTTTTCTTTAGTTGTCCACCACTTTAGTGCAACTCTGTTGTTGTCTTTTAGAATTTGCGATATAAATAAAATGCCTTTTCTTCCTCTCCTCTCCTCTCCCTCTCCTCATGTCTCTCCTCTCCTCTCTTCTCCTCAGCATGATGGAGAGAGCAACAAGGTGTTGTCCTCCTCCTTGCTGAAGTCGGAGTCCTCCATGCCCAAGTCGGCCAGCGCCTCTCTGGACGACGGGGAGGTGAAGAAGATCATGGACGAGTGCAAGCGGCTGCAGCTGGAGGTGCAGAGGCTCCGCGACGAGAACCGACAGTTCCGGGTCAGCGTTCCACCTCAGACATCTCTTTTAGAACCCCCAACAATCCCCACATACCCCACCAACCCATAAAACACCAGTGCAGAACCAAACATCACTTGAGGGCCACCCAAACATCAGTCTCTAGAATACCCTGTCACTCCAAATATTAGGTTAGAACCATGTGCCATGACTAACATTAGTCTGGAACTGCCTGCCATACAACTATATAATACAACTATAGAACTGCCTGCCATCGTAAACATCAGTTCAGAACCACCGCCCCTAAACACCGGTCAAGAAATTCCCGCCATGCCAACATATCTATTTACGACCAGTACCCCAGACATCATCTTGAAAACCACACATATCAGATTACACCAGCCAAGCACAGATTAAATTACAAGGGTTACTTACTTGGATGGGTACAGTACCACCCCATCAACACCTAGTATCCCCCTCCCAAAGTGACAAAAATAGCAGGGTTGGAGGCTTCCAGCGTATTTAAATAATGCTAACAAAACATGCTATACCCCCAACCAACACTGCTCATCAACCATTGGACAACAACCTACATTTATTCATTATAGCCAATCAATATAAACATTTCCTAAAGGGTACATAAGAGACATTAATAAGAATCCGTTTTTGTTATTGGCCGAGCTTTTTTGCACAAGGCAGATGGTAATAATGTATAAATAATATCAGACTGCAGGCATCCATCAGCATTCATTCATGACAAAGCCAACACAAGCCAATAGCTATTGATGATTAACCCGAGCACTCATCCTGTCCTTTCCTTTCGTCTCCCTTCCCCCAGGAGGACGACGGGCTGAGAAGGAGGAAGACCACGTCCTCTCCCCCGATGTCAGTGGCGGGCTCGGGCGGGGCGCTGCGGGAGGAGGGCCTGAGCACCCGCGTGCTGGCCTTCTGCATCCTCTTCTTCGTCATCGGCGTCATCATCGGCAAGCTGGCCCTGTAAATAGGTGGCGGGAGGCGGGCCGCGAGCCACTGGAGCGAGCGCCCTGAAGGCGGCTGGAGCGGCAGCAGCAGCATGCGTTAAAAGGATGGAACAGACAAGATTTGGGACGGGCCAGCGGGTAGGGGTGAGGTGAGGGAGGGGGAGGGGTAGGGGTAGGGGTAGGGGGGGAGTGCCCTGTCACTGACGGCTCTTCTTCATCCATTAGATAAATTATTTAAAAAGAGAAAACATAACGATTTGGAGAGGTAATCAGTTATATATTGAGTATATAAAGTCCAGAAGACCCACACATCACAGATCTTGCCTTTTAATCATAGTGTATCCTCCTCTTCCTCTGTCCTTCCTCCTCCATCTTCCTTTCTTTGTCCTTCTACAGCTCTCTCTCTCTCTCTTCCCCACGACCCTTTTCTCTCACACACTCTACTCACCCAGATGCTCTTTTAAATCCCCATCACCATTCTCAGCCCTCTTCCCATCCCCTTCCCTCCTTCACATCTCTCTCCATCTCACCATCTCCCCCTTCTCCCCGTCCCCCCGTCCAAGCCCCCACTCTGTTTCCCCTCTTCCCTTTTTTTTGCACAAATAATTATGTTATATTTAGGGGGGGGAGTGGGGTGGGAGGACTGGGGTGATAAGCTTGTGTTAATAGTTTCTCTTTTTCTTTCTTTTTTAATTTTCTTTTCTTTTTCTTTTAAAAGATGACTAAGGTTGCCCCTTTTACATCCTGGTAAGGTGTTGTGTGTGTGTGAGTGTGTCTGTGTGTGTGTTATTGTTTGTTTGTGTGACCCTGAAATGTTGGCAGGGGTGTCAGGAGGATGGAATGCTTGAGGGAAGAAGGCTAACTGTATGTATCACCCACGGGGTTTCATTTAATGAGGTGGACGACAAACTTGTGTAAAAGAAGTGTCGTTTCTCCTGTTAAAAAAAAAAAAACACTGCACTGCACTTGTTCCGTGTTTTTTTGTTTGTTTGTTTGTTTGTTTGGTTGTTGGTGTTCGTTCATCGGCCGCTGTTCCTAACAAGAGATGGCTGAGTTCCTGTCCTCACGTTTGTTTGTTGTTGAGGTGTGCTTGAGTTCCTGTGTGGCTCCCTTTGCTGTGACAGTACAGTTCAGTGCAGGTAGGGGATTGGACGGGAGGGTGGGGGCTGCACGGGGGGGAACCCTGTCCCAGCCAATGGGCACAACCGTCATTCTTTTTGACAAGTCACACACGCTCATCCAAAGGCATAGGTTTTCACCATTGTCACTGCAATATACTTTATGGCAAAAGACTGCCCCTGAAGGCCACTCCCTGTTCCTACAGGTGGTGCGCCTCGCATACATGTACAACACAAACACCCACAGGAAAAAGAGCAATGTTTTGGGTGCCGACCGTCCATTCAAAAGTGCTCCTACTTCTACTTGGTTTCATAACATCTGCATTTGTTTGCTTCTGCATCTCATGTATACTGTAATTATTAGGCTATTTGTCCATTGTTTCTTCTTTTTTTGTATTCATATTAGCCATAAATGTAATCATGAGCTTTGTAAAGAGCTGTATGCTAATGAACTCTTCACTGTTTCTGGGGGGGCATGGAAACATTTGGGGGGTTTCCCTTGTGTTTAAAAGAAAGAAAAAAAAAGACATTAAATACTGTCTATTCCAAAGGGACCATCTAATCACTAGCTCTAGGTTTGAGTGTTGTTTTTCTTTTCCCTGAAGTTGAAATATGCATATTTGTAATTTAAAGCAGCAACGTGTTAAAGTAGGAGAATCCTTCACACTTTATCCAGTGGAGGGAGGAAGGGAGGGAGGGAGGTGGGGATGTGTTGCCAGGCCCTTCGGTGTAGCTTGGTGTTACGGTAGAGTTACAGTAGATGAACTGTTTGACATTTATGGTTGTAGTATCAAAGTCCACAACAAGGATGTGAGTTGTATGCGACTGAAAACTGCTTGCATGACCTCAACAATTCATCACAACTGTAAACAGAAACAAACAATGACCTGATAACGAAAAAAAAAAGTATGTAACTGATGTTGGGTAGAGCGTATGTAAATCTGTTTTTAAAAACCAATTTATATCTTTTCAAGTGACAGTGTATTACGGTGAAAGAGCCTGTCCAGGGACGACCATAGTTATCCAGAAGAGTTTATTACCACTTAATGGAAGGGGGAAGTTCTGTCTTAAAACAATAATAAACACTGGACCTGTCTTGAGAGAGTATAGGGAACCATTTGTAGATGGCTATTTGAATGGGTGAAGAGTGTCTGCTTGGTGCTTGTGTTGTAAGGAAAGAAGAGGGCAGCAGAAAGTCGATGACCTTGACACCTGAGACAAGGTCAATGGTATCATGTGGAGGTTAGTTGTATAGAGGAGATTCTAACAGGAAAAAAATGAGTTTCGGTGAACAGTAATCAGAAATTTAAAGGCATTAAACACTGAAGAAAAAAAGAGAAAACAACGCACATCTACTTATGTGATCTGACCATGTGGCCTCTTAATAAATTTCATGAACACGAAACAATCGTTTGTTTTGCGTAAAATGAATGTATGGTCATCAGCTACTGGGATGTATGGTCATTGTGAAACACCAACTCGGATGCATGTGACATGGCACTTTGTGTATTTTGTTCACTCACAATATGCTAATCCATTTCACTAAGATGAGTACATTGTACTAACCTTAGCTGAGGGAGACATTCTTGTCTTGCAATAGTGTTGTCAGAAATTGCCAGTTGCTGACATTGTTTCCAACCAGAGCTGGGTTTACCAATATGCCATGGTACCAGCAAAAATAGGTCAAAATATAGTCAAGAGGGCCCCATGTTCTTATCTTGCCTATAGGGCCTGCAAGTAGGTAGTGGTAAACTGATGCTGCACAACACTACTGCACACAATTAGCAACTTACCCACAATGATAAACTGAGCTTGCGGGACATCTTTCCAGTTCAAAAAAAAAAAAACTTGGCAAAAGAGTCTTGTTACCAAACAAGAGTCAAACAAAAGGTAATACTTAGGGTTTAACTCTATTAAAATAAATCCCATCCTGCTGTCTTGTAATTCACCATCATCCTGTAAATGAGTGAGAATATTAACATGCAGTAATTTTTGGAGCCATTTTGCCCATACACTGGGCTCAACTATACCAATTAACCACTACCTACCTATTACTCTAGAATGAAATAAAGCATTCAGGCTCATTGAAATCAGAATGTCCATTTAATAAATCAGCAAGATCATACATCACTTGCGATCATGATTGGGAATTACTGTTTTAATGTTACACAATTGTGCCAAGCCTGCTTGGTGTACAGTTTAAGGAGTGACCATTCTTCTGTTACTTAGGGGCACAGAGCAGGAACGGGCATAGGTGGGAGAAAGGGACAATCGGGTTGTAGGCCGAGGGTTGCTGGTTTGAGTCCTCCACTATCCCTTGTGCTGTATTCATGCCACGGTGCTCTCCCTTCCTCCTCTGTGCCTAACATACTGTGAGTGCGTTTCAATATGCGACCTTGCCTCCTCCACTTGCGCTTGTCTCCTCGTCCCGCCTCGTGGCCCCTCCTCCGTGGAGAAAACGATAAAGTTTCCCAGCTGTCAGCCTAGCCACAACAACTTTTGAGGGACTGTTTTTCATTCATCATCCCAATTGCAAATGAGAAAAAGACTCTACAATTGAGCTTTTGCAAGATATTGAAATATAATGCTGTTGTCAGTGATGTCATCATGACGAGAAGCAAGTGGAGGAGGCAAGGTCGCATATTGCAACGCACTCTGTGAGTAAGCATGGCACTGTCCTCACAATCCGCTCCCCTCGGTGGGGCGGGCAGCTCTGAATGGGCCCCGCCCAATACATTCAATGTACTGAGGATCAATTAAGTCTGCGCCCCCTTTCCTCCCTGGGCTCGGGACAGCTGACCTGCTTGTATGGGCGAGGCATGAATGCGTTTTCACTGCGTACTGTGTGACCATGGCAAATACTTATGCTGATTCTTCTTCACCTCATCTGTCTATAAAGTATGTAGTTCAAAACAGTACAGGGTGGATACTGTAGGTGACCCCTGATCAAGTCTCCAGTAACCCCCAAATGGGCAAAAGAAATAGCTGTCTTGATATTAATATAGCCTATGTACCTACCTGTATTACCTTCATTAGTGATCACAGTGTAGATGAACCAAAAAAAAACCCACCTGGGAAAGTCAAACTCCCATTGTCATTGAGACACAGTACACAGCACACAAGTGGACACAAAGAAATTGCTTTCATGCCTCACCCGTGTAAGGGAGCAGTGCGGCAGGACGGTACAATGCTCAGGGTACCTGAGTCATGGATGAGGATGGGCGAGAGCACTGGTTAATTACTCCCCCCACCAACATGGGAGTTGAACTGGCAACCTTTAGACTACAAGTCTGATGCCCTAACCGCTTACCCATGACATTGCAGCATGTCCCAGTCCAATTCACCTACCTGGAAGTGAATAGGATCATTTGGTTACATTATTTGGCTCATTACATTATTTAACAAATACAGCACACAGTATACAGTAGGACTTTACTGTTGGATCCTGGGATGGCCACCAGTCCGCGTTTTCTTCTTAAGACGTTTTTGATTGAGAGGTCCATACACTTGAAATCATTTTCATTCTCATAAGAGTTCCAGTCAGTGGTGTAGTCTACTTTTTTGAGGTGGGTATACTGTATATTTGAGCATTTTTTGAGGTGGGTATACTGTATATATTTGTGCTGTAAATATTGATCAATTTTAGGTGGTTATACTGAAATTATCAGGTGGGTATACTGCGTATACATGCGTTCTTCATAGACTACACAGCTGGTTCCAATGTGCCTGGATACTACTAGTTTGTGCACAAAAGATAAATAAGTATCTTTGACTTTGACTATGTATTCCATGGCAGAAGTTTGTAACCATTAAGGTCTTCAATCTATGCCATGGAATCAATGAATGCCAAAAAAAAAAAGATTGTAAGTGTGTAGACTACACATTCTAAAACTTGAATGGGTCTTTCTCCTGCACCTTGACCAAGGATGTGCCCAGTTGATCTTCCCAAGAGGCCGATGGTGACCATACTGGCCATGCTGTTGTACTGTATGTGCGCCATAGCCTCTTTGTGCTGATGGGTTCGCCTCCGGCAGGCCTGTCACAGATTAAGACTTCATTACAATTTTGGTGATAGTAAAGTTATAACATAAGCTCTGCACAAAGGGGTTGATATCTCAGCACAGGTGGCTCCCCTGCCTCTGTAACCCCTCTGCAACTATGCTGCATGGCAACACTGATGGTCGCTGGTAAGGTCTCTCCAGAGTAGACACCATCTTGGAGATTATGACCCTGGATACTGAGTAGCTCGGTTTCAGGAGTTCCTGGCAGGGGGTCCACAAAATCTGGACATCTTGATGGAATAAAACGTATTCAAAATCTCTATCATATGCAATGTGAAAATGTCATGAAGTCGACCCAAAAGGGCACATTTTGCCTTCCATTATAGTAGTCTACATGTACTCCTCATTCCCTGGCCATTTGCATGCCACAAAATGAGAAATCAAGAGGACTAAAAATTTTGTGAAGCAGAAGAAGACACTACATGGCCATATCTTTTAGGGAAAATTAACATTAAAGCAATCTCTAACCTTTGTAACAAAATTAACATTTGCCAAATATTCTGTATTGAAGAGAATAGTATATAATAGCAATCCCATCTCTTAAAAGTATGTAGACTATACATTGAAGTTTAGAAATGATCTTCAATGCCACCGTTTCCACTGGTATTTTATGGTCGAACACTAGGCCAGAAGATGTCATCCCCTTGAAATTTTAAAATAAAAAACCCTCAACACTTTTGCGTTGATGTTTTTGGTGCCAGGGATGCATTTAGTGTACACTTGCAGATGCAGCTATGAAAATGCCACAGCATTTTTTGATGCCTAATGTTGTGTGAAACCTCACCCACAGGTGGCACTATTTCCTGCAGAGCTGTTCAGTGAACTACAAAGACAATTTACCAAGCACTCTACCCAATAAACAAAATAATGTCTGTTTTTTATACTGTGAACTGATGTTATGAAGCCATACATTGGTATTTGTGGAGTGCATCCCAGTCATGGAGGGCTGTAACAGTCCTGTACCAATTATGTGATAGTGTCAACAATGTGAAGACAATATGCAACGGAGTATATCTGCAAAACATCTGTGCAGTAGGTCTCCATCTATTTCTCTGCCCTTGATTCTCTCTCTCGCTCCCTCCCTCTCTCTCACACACACAGTGTGCTTGTGTCTTTTGAATTTTTCCCAATTTACTTCACTTTCTGCTCTTTTTTGCCCTCACATGTGGTGTAGTGGAGACAGGCATCCGCAACTACCAGTAAGGTTACAGGTGGCATGACACAACTGAGACCAGAGGAGCCGGCGTTCCACACTGGAGTCCCTTCTAGGGCTTTTGCCATTTACAGTCCTTGTTAACGTTAGCCTTGGGTTCAGGCTCTTGTCTTGATAAGTGCCTAGGTAAACAGTGGTTCAAGAGAAGGAATCTTTAGTTATTCAAGGTCTTACTACAGAACACTACAGCACATACAAAGCTCTGTGTGGAGAGACTTCACTGATAAGAACATAGGACTCTAATGACACTGGCTTTAACAGGAAGGCCCCGCCAATGTTATGATAACTGTCTTGGTCTGGTGAAAATGTATTTCCATATGCTTGCTCACAATGAATTTCACAGGCCACGTTTCATCTGGACTTGAGGACATGAGCCAATCCACACCATCACCACCACCACATTGTCTTCTTGTAAAACCAACCTGCCAAATAAAGCTACACTGAATGAGGTAGACTGGTAGACAACATAAGGCAAAGAAGGGAATTAAATTGAAATATGCATATTAAGGTAAGAGCAGACCTGTATGTGGTATAAGGGCCAGGGGCGTCGCAAGACCTATTTCACAGGGGGCACGTGCCTGGGTATTGATCTGCTGTGCCCCGGTATGAGTTTCACAAAGGACAAAACAACAACCTTGCTACCTTGGAATTTAGCTCAAGTTGTTAGCATGAGTTATCAGAATGTGCACAAAATAGCACGCATGCACTACTTGCAATAACACTGTAATTCATTTGCCTACTGTATTCAGTTCATAATGCCACATGGCTACTTAATATGGTAATTTATTCACAAAATTGTGTGAATTATTAGTAGCCATGTGGCAATTTAATCGCCAATGTAAGAAAGACCATCGGCTGCTGTGAAGATTCCAAGCTTTCCAGAAAGCTCAATGTCCACAGTGTTCAGTGAGGGGCAGTTCAATGACTGAGTGCTCCTTCCAGTTAGTGCCATGGGCTTTATTGTGCTTTTGAGTGCTATTTGCGGTTCTTTTTTAAAAAATAAAAAAACTCAACAACAAAAAAAGTGTTTGCGCGCTACACATGCTCGCATTGCTTTTCGGTGCCCTACTGTGCCCCTATATAGGATTAGGTCAGCTGACGCCCCTGACCAGGGCAGACGCCATTGCTCTCACCCACCCATTACACAGAAGAATATAACATGTATTATAAGGTGGACTTTGGGTATGACTGACTGAGGAGACATTATCTGCCTTCATCTTTTTTTGGACAAAGTTTTTTTTTTTCTTTCTCAAAACAAGGACGTGTGACGCAAGGTGCATCAAACATCCCAACTTTTGAAAATCCCGCTCTGCTTTTGCAATGTTGTTTCTTTGTACTTGCATGACTTCCTTGTAAAATCTCAGCAAATTGTATCAATGTTAAAGGGTGGCTCAATAGGCTTGACATTTTGAATGGCAGTAAATGGGCGTTTTTTAACAAAATCAGTGAAAAGTGTATTTTTAGAACATTTTGATCAAAACTAGTTAAAATATGGCAGAAGGCTCCAGTTAACTCTCCACTTTACCACATTTGAAATCCAACCATTTGAAATTGTAACCTTCCTATAGCAAAGTTTTAGCCCCTATGCACTCGCCCATGTAGCCATGATTTAGATATTTTTTTGGGTGCTTGATGGCCTGTGGAAGTGGAAAGGCAACTGGATCATCCTTCCAAATTACTTTCCTTACTCATCAAAACAGTCTCAAAACAAACTTTGCGCCACTTTGCACACACATTTTCAAGCCTTATTTGTCCCACCCTTTAACATGAGTAAAATTTACTGAACATTTTAAAGGACGCTGCTATGGTAGTGCAAAAGAGCAGGGGCGCATTTCTCAAAAGCATAGTTGCTAACTACATTAACTACTTTGTTGGTTGCAATGCAATTTCCCATTGGCAACTACCGCAGTTGCTAACTGCTAACAACTACGCTTTTGAGAAATACACCCCAGTACTGCAAGAGCAGAGTGGGGTTTTGAAAGGCTTTAGTTTTCAAGAGCCATTTGATGCACCCTAGTGTTAAGCCCACCCTTCGTTAGGATCTTAACAACAAATCTGAAAGCTTCATAGTCTAATATAATATAGTGGGACCAGTGGGACATTCCTCCTCGGTGAGTTTTTGTTTGAGGGGTTAACGAGGCAATGCCTTCTTCACCCATAATGACTGTCACAAACCATGGTCTTCATTGGTAGTTACCTTGGTGCTGCCAACCGTACTTAGCCTGTAGTGACACAGGACATCTTGATCTAGATATGCCAAACAATGCAGTCTCTAAATCTTTCTTTTTAAAGAGTGTCAGGATAATGAATATAATTCAGAGCCTGTCATAGTATCATATACACACATTTTTGCATTATGATACACTATGCAGAGGTCAAGGTATTCATGTTGAAAAAAACAGTTCAACTTCCAACTCCTCCCCAACACCCCAAACCCCACCCCACCCAACCCCAGGTGCATCCCTGAAGGAACCCATACAAGTGTGCAATGCTGCCAGGACAGTTTACCCAACACACACCAGCTCGTCTCACCACACGCGTCATACAGAAACACACATGATCATCATCATCGTCATCATCATCATCATCATCATCATCTTCCACGTTTTGTGTGGCAGAGGTCTCACAAACACGCTCTCGACATAGCGAGCAAGGGCACGCTTTTACAGACGGGTGACATGATATGACATCACACTGGTCCGCTCAGCCAGTCAGCCAGCCACACACACACAAAGGCAGCCATAGCAGAGGCACATGAATCTTCTACAAGTTTTTTTTTTCAATAAAGTTGTACAAAATAATACATTTTACAGTCTGTACAAGAATAATAGTCCAGCAGTAAAATAAAGAGACAGAAGAAGAAGAGAGAATGATGATGGAACGAAGCTGATGATGAGAGAGACAGAGCGAGAGCGACAGAGAGAGACAGAGCGAGAGCGACAGAGAGAGAGAGAGAGAGAGAGAGAGAGAGAGAGAGAGAGAGAGAGAGAGAGAGAGAGAGAGAGAGAGAGAGAGAACGAGTCAAAACAGATTAGTGTCCAAGTTATCATAGTCATTTCTGTCATTTTTAAAACACTGTTAACTCTTAAAGTCTCTGATCAACCAAGACTGTATTGGTGCAGGAAACAAAACAAAACAAAAAAACCCAAAGCATTTGGAAAGAGGGTGTGATGAGTACAAACGTAAAAGGGTGGAGAAGGAGGAGGGGAGGGGAGGAGAGGAGAGGGCAGGGGGCTTTAGAGGGGTAATAGAGGGAGTGGGGTCGGGTGGGGTGAGGGTGTGTGACGGGAGAGAGAGGTACACGAGAGGTCATGTGTATCAATGGCACAACAGTCCACAGACTAGATGACCCTGTGGGTGGGAGTTGAGTTCTTTAAGCTCTTTGCACATGGTCTCTTTCCATTTTTTGTTTTGTTTTTGTGTGTGTATGTGATGCAGTTCCACTCTAAAGTCTTCTTTCTCAACAGCTTTTTGCACTTTCTCTGGTTGCTTAAAGTCCTTTGCCTTTTCCTTCGTTATCCTCTGGAAAAAAAATTCTCCATCTTTGTTTTGACCTTTCATATATAGGTATTTTTTTCCTCCACCGTCTTCATCAAATCAATCAATCAATCAGTCGCTGACCATTTCACAAAAAGCAGCTAAATGATCAGGAACCGCTGCACCATTTCAGTGTAAGATGACACGTGTGTGTTTGAGTGTGTGTTTTTTTCTTTATACTTACCAGTCTGGAAAGACATTGTGTGCACCTTCGAGTGAAGATGGTGTGTATATGACACTAGAGAGTATGAATGCTAAAAGGCATGTGTGCTTGAATATGTGTTTTGTGTTATGTGTCTGTCTGTGTGTCTGTGTATATATGTGTCTGTGTTCGTTTTAAAGTGTTAAAGAATGTGAGGGGGTCAGCAGTGTGAAGTTTTGGGGAGGCTTGGAAGGAGGTGGGGCGTGGGAGGCTAGGGGATGGAGGTGAGGGGTAAGGGGGGGTAGTCAACATTATCCACCCAACCCCCCCTCACCTCCTAACCCACCTGTCATAAGAGCTTCATTTTTCACAGTCATAAGTCTTTTTTGCCTCCTCTGGCAAGGTCAGCTCACAATGATGAAGTCTATCTCTCCCCTGCTCCCCCACTCCCTCCCCTCTTTATGCTAGAGACAGCTCATGCTGCTGGAGTTTGCCATCCTCATCCTCCTTCTTCTCCTCCCCCCGCTCTGCTCCGGCTCCCACTCCCCATCCAACACCAACAGCTTTCTGTTATCTGAGTTCGTCCCCTCCTCCTGGCCAATCACAAGAGCTCGTACTGTCGCAGGTGCATCCGCTGGATGATGTCCCGACAGTCGTTGAAGACGCGGCGGATGTTCTCAGTGTCCACGGCGCAGGTGAAGTGAGGATAGCAGTAATGGCGGCCATCTCCACTGGCTGTGCTGATCCGCTGGGAGGGGGTGGGGGTGGGGGTAGAGAGAGAGAGAGAGAGAGAGAGAGAGAGAGAGAGAGAGAGAGAGAGAGAGAGAGAGAGAGAGAGAGAGAGAGCGCAAGAGAGAGATGAGGGGGTAGAGAGAAAGGGGGATAGAGAGAGGAAGAGAAAAAAAGAACTTACTAACAGAACACACTGAAAAACAAATGAGTACAGGACCAATAATGTGCCTTTCATGTGCTATGGCAAATAGATATTAGTTAGTCTCTGCAACTTGTACATACATTTTCTGTGAGTTGTTCAGTGGAAAATACCACAAGGGGGCGTTCATGTGTATGTAGGCATTTGGTATTTATCATAATTCCCAGAGCACATGAAAGCTCCATAATAGTCTTGCTATGTATGAAAGTCTAAGTTTTGTATAACGAGTGGCAATCTGGGCTCAGAAGCTACAATATTGTTTGGGCCCAATTCCACCTGGTTCTAGTTTGGCAGTGAATAGCTGATTTCACAAATTAGCTTTGCTATTTAAAATGTGCTGATTTCAAGACTTAGACTGATAAAAAAGGGGTGTTCATGGACTGCTTTATCTGCACTACTACTTTGGTAGAACTCTTCCGATTTCATAAAAAGGCGTGCCATGTTCTTGCAAGTTCACAATTTGTCTCTTTACTGTGTGGAAGGCAACACACTTGAAAAGTGCTTTGTGATTTAAGCGGGCTTGCACAAGCCAATTAGTTTACCCCATGTCTGTATAATATTCTGTTAATAACAAAAACATTATTAGTATTTATGAACATTAGTATTATTCGTATTAGTATTAAATTGCTTGTCTGACATGAAAGGAACCCGTCCAAACTGGTTGAAACCATAGTTTAAAAACACTATTATCCAATATGGTATTTTGGTTTTGGTATTCACAGCCTTTGTTTGCTGCGTTTGTAAGCTTACAAGGTGCATGTGAACGTAAACCATACCCATGTCTGTTTGCTACATTGCAATATTTTTCTGACAACAGCTGCACAAAGAAATTGCAATATATGTAGCTCTTGGACCGCTTTATCAAGTACGTTCCTTTAGTATGACCCAACTCGGACAAACTGGACAAAACGGTACAGTAACGCATTATCAAAAGTGGCACACCAAGTCTGGATTCAATGAAGATGGTCTCTACGGTCTAACTATCCATATGTGAAAGTAAACCATACCCATGTCTGAGTGATATTGTATGTTTATGTGATTGGGGGAGACCAAAAACAATTAGAATACAGGTCTGAAATGCTGGAAATGACTTATGCTACTGGACTAAAATGGCTGTATCCAGGATGTTCATAGCTGCCCAGAATTCCATTTATAGTCCGCAAAAATGAATGCGCATTTCAAAGTGTTTCCAATTGTGGCCGACTTATTTGAATAAATGACCTATGCTACTCACAAATTGGATGGATGGACACGGACAAGAACAAAGCCTTACGAAGCTTGTACAGGTCTGGGACTTGGTTACATTAAAGTTTCCATCACAAGCATTCATTAACAAAACAAACAAAACAGGTGTGTGTGTGTGTGTGTGTGTGTGTGTGTGTGTGTGTGTGTGTGTGTGTGTGTGTGTGTGTGTGTGTGTGTGTGTGTGTGTGTGTGTGTGTGTGTATGTGTGTATGTGTGTATGTGTGTGTGTGTGTATTGAAGTCGATTTGAGGTGTTTGGGGTTGACTTACCAGGAACTCGTCTCTGATGAAATATTTAGCTCTGGTCACCCGTGGGTGTTCGCCTGACTCTGGGGTTGCTGTGTGCAGAAGGAGGGAAAGTCATCAGTCAACTAGCTAAATCCACAGCACAGCACATCTGTCAATATTTCAGTTACAAAATCCAACAGAATTGGGGGATCGTAGAACTGATTAGAGAAATGCTGGATTGAGAAAATATAGGTCCTGCCATGTAGTGCTTCCTGCTTAGCAGCAAAGGACATATCATTAATTAGCTCATTGCTACATAAGGCGTCGTCTTCCCATAGACCCGGTCCTAAGGGTTCTGCCTACTACCGAGGCGTGGGTTCTTTGTTTTGGGTCTTTACCCCGCCCATCTTCAGTTCTAACAGGGTCAATTTTAGAATCGCCTCAGACGTGGTTCTAGGCATGCGAGCCTAGTTCCCACTGTGACATGTTGCCCTCTCTGTAACTATTTACCCTCATGTTATGTGCAAACATCTATCCCCACCCACACACTTTCAAAATCAGCATGGCTTTTCACAATAGGCTAAACAATAGGAAATTAGTCAAGCAATTATGTTCTTTAAAGTAACTCCAGTCCTTGGCCAAGGAATGAGTTGTCAAGAAATAGTTTTTTGTGCTGACGACATTATCGAACCATTTTTTTTTAAGTCAAAGGCCTAGCTATTATACATCGCCATTTCCATGTCGGAAGCTCCACGCCTCCTTGTGAGGTGCCGGTGTTTGACGGGAGAAATATAAACGCACCAAGCAAACAAAATGTCTTCATAATCCACACTAATCAGTTCGCAAGCATTAAATTCATTCTATTTCATTGCACATCGTTTTTCATACGCAAGATCTCCGTACAACAAGTTGCTTCTTTTGTTCGGCGTGACTAAATTAAGTAGCAAGAGTGTTCATAAACTTTGGGTTGCCTAGCCTACAGATTGCTTCCTTATTCGCAAGCCTCTATAAATCACATCCTTCTTAAAATCTTCTTTTAATAACTATGGCACCAGAGCATGAAAATTGCGAGGTATTAGAAGTAGTCTAGGGATGGCTCACTCTGTATTGTCGGATGCATGGAGCAACAGAAGAAAAACAACAGTGTGACCAATAAATATGCAACTGAACATACAGACGAGAGGACTTTCATTAGATTTCATAGCGCGTTGGAGAGGAAGAGTGTGTACGCTGTGAAATTATGATAAACAAAAGTAGTTTTTGGACGACGGGACGTTTGGCTATTCATTTATTTTCTTCCTGGTTTGTGAATGCTCTTTGGATTAACCGAGGGGAGGCTACAGTTACTATGGCTAAATCTATAGTCCAACCTCAATATCCAACTGCCTACAATTCACAAGACCACTAGTGAGTAATGAGTAACTGGTATCGTTTTGATGTGGACTCCTTCGCTTGTGTTATTAACCATGGTGTGAAAGCCTGGCCATTGTGTTAACACGAGCACTCGGGGCGACTGCTCACCTATGGGAACTCACTCTGTATAAAAGCGTACCAAACCAGTAGGCCTACCGTCAACCCCCCGCCAACTTTCAGGAATATTTATGAAGCCAGAACCAAACGTGGAACTGTATGTAAAAGCAGCTATAGACATCAGCCTGTTCAGTTAATTTTCCTAAAAGAAATATGTGGCATCATTCTGACTTTCTGAACCTGGGATGTCCACATTGGTGGGCTGTTGCTTTCTGTATGTGCAGTGCATGCTGGTGGTGTATGGCAGTGTAGGTAGAGCATGTGTGCATACATGACACGGAAGATAATTTTTTGAGGGTCTGAAATAGCTATTCTATTCTTTCGTATGGGTTTACCACCAACATCGAAGAGCACCAAACAAAAGATGAAGATACCGCATATGAAATAACTGCTCCACTAGCCACTTGTCTTTTTTAAGGTGCACTGTGTAAGATGGTGGCCAGAGTAGGCATTGCAACTATGCTGCTCATTCAAACTGTGCTGCCTATCGTCAAATTGGATTTTTTTCATGAATTTACTAAATAATAAACCAGTAAGTTTTGCAGCTGAAAACGTTTATTTCTGAACATTCAAAATTAGAAGATCCCCCTTTTCATGTATGAAAAGTGCACTTTTGCTAGTCATAATGAATGGATAGAATTGAATTGTAGTGCTAAGAATTTGTTCGAAAGGTAACATTTGTTAAGGAGCAGCATGAAATGAACTATGAAAATATTACACAGTGCACCTTTAACTTTTTGAGAGTATTTGATTAATCTTACCATCATCTGGTGTGGTGTAGCGTGCAAACTCGGGAAAGTACTCCTCGATTTTGGACTTCCCGGCCATGACTTTCTCGGCTAGCAGATCTTGTTTGTTGAGAAACAGAATGACTGAGATCGTCCGCAACCATCTGGAGAGATTACGGGGAGGGGGAAAAAGCATTAACTCAAAGACTGCTCAAGTCACATGCTTCACGGTTGTCTTTTGTGCCAGTACAGCAATTAAATTACTGGTGACAAAGATGCAAGATGCTTTAGGGACTTTTGTCTACAGCTAGGAAGAATGGGATAAACCAACGTACGGGTGCAACAGTAGTTCTGTACTGTATGCATGTGTGAGAGTACTACAGCACCTTTTTCATTGAGCTCGATCAAATATCACATTCCTCCATTTCACTTGTATTTTCAAACAGTGAAAGGATCAGATAGCAAATAAGGAAATAAGCATGTGACAAAGTATTTCTTGTATTACATGTTTTTCTTTTGTCTTGATATATGCTGCATATGGATGTGTGAATGTGTTTCGCAGTGCAGTGTGTGTGTGTGTGTGTGTGTGTGTGTGTGTGTGTGTGTGTGTGTGTGTGTGTGTGTGTGTGTGTGTGTGTGTGTGTGTGTGTGTGTATGTATGCACGTGTGTAGTCACCTATTGTTCCAGATGTTTTTAAAGAGATTCAGTGCTTCCTGTAAGCGGTTGGTCAGATTGTCCTCTCTGACCACCATGTTGTAACTGCTACTGGCCACTACAAAGATAATGGCTGTTACATCTGCAAGAAGAGGACATTGACATGGAGTCTTAGGGAGGCAGGTAGGAAGATGTTATATCTGCAACAGCATGGGAATGGACAAGTACACATGTAGATCATTTGAGATGCACAGAAAGTGAAATGTTGAATAAAAATAGAACAAAAATCTGCTGCCACATGGATGTCTATTTTCTGTTTTGTCTATTTTTTACCTCCGCCAAGGAGGTAATGTTTTCGGTTGCGTTAGTTTGTCCGTCCCAAGGAACAAGTGATTAAATTCTGGTGGTGATCCGGATCACGAACTGGAACCAGGACTTTTTTAAAGATTCTGTGTGCAGGATAACTCAAAAACGAATCAACTGATTTGGACGAAACTTTGTGGAGTTGTTGGCAATGACCCAAGGGACAAGTGATTAAATTCTGGTGGTGATCCGGATCACGAACCGGAACTGGACTTTTCAAAAGATTCTACACCATCTAGACGCCCTCTAATGACCAGAAATTGAATTGCGGGGACTCCACAAAAACAAGGCAGAAAGACTTAGGGTGTAACATAGTCAAATGTATCAAGCAGTTTCCTTGGCGGAGGTCTGCGCTCTCTGAGTGCTTCTAGTTTTTAGTGCAATAAGACCAAGTTTTGAAATACGTCTTCATTGGAGTCCCTTAAAATAAATACCAGAAAATAGACATCTGTGTGGCACCAGATCCCCAGCCCCCCTTTTTTAATGTATGATTTAGTCCTGCACTGGTTGCACCGTCTTGCTACTTTAAAGTCTGAAGTACGTACTTTCCTTTACTCTAAAGTGAAATGTTGCTTTGGTGAAGTCAGCTATACAACATTGCCATACATTCATTACATAAAAATACCAGCTTTAATTCATAGTTATAAATGTTAGCTCAGTTTATTTGGGGCACGCTTGGAACCATTGGAAATCTGAGTTTATGGTTTTTCCAACATTAGATTTATGAAATGTTATGCATCTCGCCTCTGGAGCAGCAAAGATGGCTAGTTTTTATTAGTCAACTGTTCAGAAAACATTTTAGAATACAATCTGTTTTGTACATAGGTTTGGATAAAAGTTTAGGCGATGTAATAATGTGTTTATAACAGAGACTGTCTGTATAAGGAGACAGAACACTTCAGAAAGCGTCCATAGAAATGAACAGGGGCAGTTTGTTAAGCCAATATCGGCACATGCTTGCACCTGGCCGGCAACAAGAGCCAATTGCTTGCTGAGCTGCGCTGTCATTTATCCAATCACCTCGCTGCCTCGACGAAAGGTTCTCCAAAACCCGCCCAAAAGGTTCTCCAAAAACGCCAAAATGCGCTAAATTGCGACCCCGAGGTGTAGCCAAGATGGCCGCCGAGTGAAAGGACTTATTCTAAATTACTTTGTTTTAGTTAAATCGTGGAATTAATTTATAGACATATAATAAACAAATTGAAACAGAATAAGCTGAAATGGCAGTAAAACAGGTTTGGTGGGGGTAAGGTGTGGTATCAAACCTTTGAGCAGCAGATGCATATCCAATCTACAGTATGTTTCGCTAGTTCAGTTCTAAAGCGGTTCTACACTGTGCTTTCAAAAAAAAGGACAAAACAACTGCATGCATGATAACAACGATGAGCCCCATCACTGCTATTATTTCACTGTAATTACATTATAATAATTAACAGCCATTGTAATAACACCACTATAGTATCACAGTCATCACTTAGACAAATACAGATTTCTTTTCTTTTTTTACCATTGAAGCACTGGATCCATTTTCTTCGTTCATCTCTCTGACCTCCAACATCAAACATACTGAAAGAGAAACACATGAGAATCAGAAGCAGTTCTATCAGGCTGGTATATTTAGATGAGGAATTTGACTATGGTAGCTGTCCCAACATCAAGCTGTCAAATGTCAGGTTGAAACAAATGTGTTTTAGATTAATTACTGAATGAATTGACATGTAAGAAGACTGGCGAACAAGTTTCTAATGAAACATGTTTCAGGATGCCATTGCATATCCCTCATTAATATTAATCCAAACCATCTTCCAGTCTTGGGATACATACTGGAACAACACTGGATCCCTCAACTCATAACCGCTACTGGCCAAAAGAAACTCTACAACAACAGACCACCTACTGAAAATTGACTTTGTCCACTTGGAATTTTGTCTCAAAGATCCCAGAGGTTAGCACTCTGCATCGTAGCAAGTCCTGTGGATGACCAAAGTGAAAGAAGAAAAGCAGAACGGTTAACAAGAATAAGCGAAGGCTATCTGTAGAAAAGCTAAATAAAAACTACTACTAAGTAATTAGTCATAACCAGGGCTCTGAACCAGAAGTGGTTCGTTCCGAACAGAAATAGTATTTCAATGTTTTGGGTTTTTGGCTCCCCCCTAAAATTGATGTTTCTGAACTTTTTAAAACAGAAAAAAAATCAGGTTATTATAACATGAAAATTGTGTTCCTGGGCGGTGTAAGGTCGGCAGTTTGATCAACCGTCTCTTAACCCATTGTGTCCTGGAGACACATATACACAGCATTCGGGTTCTTGAGATTTGAACTCGTTTATTTAAAATGTGGGTAAGTTAGAGCTGCATGAACACATTCTAAGGCAAAACAAGGGTCCTATCTTTTGAATGCATCTCATTTCATGTTTCTATGTGCTTCGGAGGCTGAGATATTTTGGATTTAATAGGCAGAGGGCACCCTTTCCCAAAAAGGGCTTAGGACAAAATGGGTTAATTATGCAAGTAATGGTAATGAGACACCAACCTCTTTATGCTAAGCCAAGTATTGTATGCCACCCATTTGGGGTGAAGGAAATGTAAATACAAGCACGAGATGCGGTGTAGGCAAACGATATTTTGGCAAGCTAACGCTGTGCTAGCCCATCACTTTCAGTAAGGGCACAGTGCATAGTGCCCAAACTTTCCCACCACACTATGCACTAAGGACCTCAGTGCATTGTGTGCACTATGCACTAAACGTCAGTGCACTGGCACAAGTGTGCCATTTGAGACACAGAAAGAACTCTCCCTGCTTTATCCATGGATTGAGTAAACTAAACAAGAACCATTTCTGGTTCCGGTTCGGTTCTGAAACACTAAAAAATATACAGTTTCCGTTTTGTTTGGTGTTCCAAGCAAAATGAAAAAAAAAAGTGTCCAGGTTCTTTGATCCAACTCAAAGCCTTGGTCTGTCATAACCAAATTAACATTTTACATATTTGTTAATTATTATGTAAAGGTATATAGCATAGATGCATTCAGGTAACAATAGCAGAGAGAAGGCCGACTGCCTGCGAAAGTAAGAACCTTGCCAATGTGATCCAGTCTAACTGATCCTGCTTAACCTAATGAGCTCACAAATTATTCAACAGGTACAGTGGATGCTCTAATGAGTGAAACCACCTGTGCTCAGTAACTTGGCAGAGGGCACTGGTGGCAGGATTTGTTTTACCATCCGATGCCAAGATCTGCACCTCGTTTGTGAATAACAAGTGAACAAGTTAACAACTAGCAGCATTCCCCCCCCCCCCCCCCCCCCCCCCCCCCCCCCCCCTGCAGCGTATTGCATGACTGAGCTACCCTGACCATAGTACCCTTTCCCTTGGACTGCTCCCTGTTAGGCTGCCCCCTTGCATGGGTGAGACACAAATGCAATTTAGTTGTATGCATAGTGTGCTATGGAGTGCTGTGTCAGAATGACAATGGAATTAATTATCCCAGTGGGTCTTCATTTCACTTCACTATTCACTGTGTAATAATTGGTTTCAATATTTTGAAGGTTGCAGATGTTTTCCAATATTTTAAAAACACAATAATTCTGAACATATTTCAATCAATCCAATTAATTAATTCCCTACAGATTTTTTTTCTCCAGTGCCAATCTTTGTGTACGCACCTGGTCAGAGGGTGTGTAGTCACACTGCTTCACGATGTCAATCTTGTCTAGAAAGCTGCAGAGAACAGACAAATACTCAAATCAGTTTCACCGTCAACTCACATTACAAACGCATCAAAATAAAAAATCACAATAGGCCATTTACAGTAAATAAAACAGGAGTAATTGTAAGTAATTGCAAGTAATTGTGCTCATTTTTGGTAGTCTGTGCATAAACTATGTTTGCGTGGTCTACAGATTGTGTGGACTGTCAAAAAGAAGGGCCAAGCAATTCACAAAATCTTGCTCAATATCTTGCATCATTGGAAGCCTCTTCATATGAAAACACAGGTGCCACCTTTATCCTTAGGACATTATGAACAGAATATTCTAGTGCTGTATAGCCAATTTTGGATTGTGCCATGATAAATGTATATCTGTCAATCCAAATAAAGAAGCAAAGTGTGTGTGTGTGTGTGTGTGTGTGTGTGTGTGTGTGTGTGTGTGTGTGTGTGTGTGTGTGTGTGTGTGTGTGTGTGTGTGTGTGTGTGTGTGTGTGTGTGTGTGTGTGGGTGTATGTTAGAGAGAGAGACATATATACTTTATGTTATCTGTACGCTTTGGCGACAATGTTACCAATAGGCATGCCAATAAAGCATATTTGAATTTGAATTTGAATTTGAGAGAGAGAGAGAGAGAGAGAGATAGAGGGAGGAAGTACTCACTACTGGGCACAGTCTATGAGCTGGTACTCGTTAGACCTCTCGAAGCAGGCCTTCACACCTTCATCCTGCCAAAGACACTTGGCATGCTCATAGAACTCCTGCAGGGGGGGTCGGGGGCAGAAGGACACGAGAGGAGAGGAGAGGAGAGGAGAGAAGAGAAGAGAAGAGAAAAAGAAAGAGGGAAGAGAGGAAAGGGTGGAGTAAGGGAGGAGATGATGGAGAAGGATGGAGATAGGAGAGAGGGAGAAGAGAGTATAAGAGAGGTAGGAGAGGGCGGAGAGGTGAGGGAAGAGGGAGATAAAGAGGAGAGGGGAAGGAGAAAAGAGAGGAAAGGAGGAGAGGAAAGGAGGACATGGCAGGAGATACAAGGGTTGGGCCCAGGGGCAGAAGGAGAGGAAAGGACAGGCAAGTGGAAAGGAGAAGACATGCGAGGAAAGAAGGGGAGAGAAGAGGACCAGAGAAGATGGTTGGGGACAGGAAGAAAAAAGGGTACAGGACAGCAGAGGATAGTGAAGGATGGGAGAGAAGAGGAGAGGAAAGGAGAGCAGAGTGGAGAATGGGAGAGGAGAGGAGAGGAAAGGAGAGCAGAGTGGAGAATGTGAGAGGAGAGGAGAGGAAAGTGAAGAATGTGAGAGGAGAGGGGAAGACAGGGGTGGAGAGGAGAGGAGAAAATAAGAGGAAAGGGGAGAGGAGAGGAGAGGAGAGGAGAGGAGAGGAGAGGAGAGGAGAGGAGAGGAGAGAGGAGAAGAGAAGAGAGGAGAGGAGAGCAGAGGAGAGGAGAGGAGAGGAGAGGAGAGGAGAGGAGATGAGAGGAGAGGACAGGAGAGGAGAGAACGGGAGAGGAGAGGAGAGGAGAGGAGAGGAGAGAGGGGTGAGGAGAGGAGAGAGGAAGAGAGGAGAGGAGAGGAGAGGAGAGGAAGAGGAGAGGAAGAGGAGAGGAGAGGAGAAGAGAGTGAAGAATGGGAGAGGAGAGGAGAGGAGAGAGAGGAGAGAAGAGGAGAGGAGAGGAGAGGAGAGGAGAGGAGAGGAGATGAGAGAAGGGGAGAGGAGAGGAGAGGAGAGGAGATGAGAGGATATGAGAGGAGAGTGAAGAATGGGAGAGGAGAGGAGAGGAGAGGAGAGGAGCAGGAGAAGAGAGGAGAGGAGCAGGAGAGGAGGAGAAGGAGGAGAGAAAGGGGAGAGGAGGAGGAGAGGAAGAGGAGAGAGGAGAGGAGAGGAGAGGAGGAGGAGAGGAAGAGGAGAGGAGAGGAAAGGAGAGCAGAGTGGAGAATGTGAGAGGAGAGGAGAGGAAAGTGAAGAATGTGAGAGGAGAGGGGAAGACAGGGGTGGAGAGGAGAGGAGAAAATAAGAGGAAAGGGGAGAGGAGAGGAAAGGAGAGGAGAGTTAAGAATGGGAGAGGAGAGGAGAGGAGAGGAGAAGAGAGGACAGGAGAGGAGAGAAAGGGAGAGGAGATGAGAGGAGAGGAGAGGAGAGGAGATGAGAGGAGAGGAGAGGAGAAGAGAGGAGAGGACAGGAGAGGAGAGGAGAGGACAGGAGAGGAGAGGAGAGAGGAAAGGAGGAGAGGACAGGAGAGGAGAGGAGAGGAGAGGAGAGGAGAGGAGAGGAGAAGAGAGGAGAGGAGAGGAAGAGGAGAGGAGAAGAGAGTGAAGAATGGGAGAGGAGAGGAGAGGAGAGGAGAGGAGAGGAGAAGAGAGGAGATGAGCTGAGTGGAGAGGACAGGAGAGGAGAGGAGAAGAGGGGAGAGGAGAGGAGAGGAGAGGAGAGGAGAGGAGATGAGAGGATATGAGAGGAGAGTGAAGAATGGGAGAGGAGAGGAGAGGAGAGGAGAGGAGAGGAGAGGAGAGGAGAGGAGAGGAGAGGAGAGGAGAGGAGAGGAGAGGAGAGGAGAGGGGACAATCATTAGTTCAACAACCACCATTATTGGCACATGCACACAAACATATTTCACAGGATGAGAATACTAGATTTGGACTGTATGTACGGTCAGAAAAGCATTCACTTTCACGCAAAAGTACAATGCACGAGACATGGCTAGATGAGGAATGCATCGTGGTGTTTGCAAACTAATCAAAACAGTGACCTTGCTGCCACTGGCAGTAAAACAAAAACAATAGAGTGGTCCACTAAATACAACACCCTTCCCACATCCTCAACACAGGACTGGATGACATGGCTGACTTGCACATACTTAGACTTCACATAACTCTTCTAACTGGATGGATGGATGGATGGATGGATGGATGTGTTGGGTTTGACTGGAAAAAAGCCACAGGTTCTATTCTGATAGCTAATCTTGAAAAGTTTGAGGTAAGACAGAAGATACAGAGAGATAGATAAAGAGCGAGAGAGAGAGGGAGAGAGAGAGAGAGAGAGAGAGAGAGAGAGAGAGAGAGAGAGAGAGAGAGAGAGAGAGAGAGACAGAAAATGGAGAATGTCTATCACAGAGGGGCCGCACCAGACACAGAGAGGGCAAATGTGTGTGAGACAGAGGGAGGAGAATGACAGAACGCTAAAGAGAGAGAGAGAATGTGTGCATGTGTCTGTTAGAGAGTGTGTGTGTCTGTTAGTGTGTGTGTGTGTGTGTGTGTGTGTGTGTGTGTGTGTGTGTGTGTGTGTGTGTGTGTGTGTGTATCAGCAGACAGTGGTGTGTAAAGCACCGGCCCCAGAGGAGAATCCAGAGGGACATTAGTGTGTGCACACGCACGCACGCACACGCGTGCGCACACACACACACACACGGCCCAGAGGGATGATATTAGTGCTAATGAGGGCCGTCATGGGGGAACAAGCCCTGTGGCACACTCACACAGGGCACATGAGAAACATATTGCATATCCCAGCGGCACCTCTGCCACGCACGCACACGCACGCGCACTCTCTCTCTCCATCTCATTCACTTACATACACGCATACCAACAACCCAACTACCTACTCAATACTTACAGATGGAAAATCAAAGTCTTTCTGCCGGGATAGGTTGAGGATGTAATCCATTCTCGATTGGTTGGCAGCACAGGCCAGCTGAAGAGGAGGGGCCAACGTCTCCATGGCACCGACTATGGTCTGAAATGGGACACAAGAAAGGTTGGAAGTTACATTTAGGAGCCGTTTAGACGTATGTGGATGTTATTGAAAACAGCATTGGTTTTGGCCTTCCGTTTACACATAAATATAGTTTTAAAATCCGCATATCAAAAACCCGGCTTGAAAAACATTCCAGTTAGGGAGCTAATACGCATCTGTTACAATGGAGTTTTTATTTTTATCCACATGTTGCGTTTACAAGTAAACAGATGGAAAAAAATATCGACATTTAAAAATATCCGGACACGTGTAAATAGCACCTTACTTTAGCAACTTTAACAAAACCACAACGCCACACTCCTTTAGATTTTTGCGTTTTCAGACCCCTTCACTTGAGACAAGATGCCACTTTGGCGTCTTCTGTTTTGATCACCATATAAAAGTAGCCTTAGTCCACCTTGTCGGAAGTTACCCCTTAACTTTCTTATTTCTCTTTTAATCCATCGCTTTGTTTTAAAAATGTATGTATATACACAGTATGTATATATCTATATCTATATATATATATATATATATATATATATATATATATATATATATATATATATATATATATATATATATATATATATATATACACACACACACATACACACACACACAAACATTCATATACTCTTCACGTACAGGTAGTTCCACACACACTCACACAAACCTAAACAATGCTTTCACTGTCTCTGATTAGATGTGCCTCCCCCCACCCCCCCTTTAAACTCAAAATTTTCCATTTAACACAAGATCACACCAAAGCAATCAGGAGTCAACAGGAGATTCGAGTTCAGGTGACACATGGGTGTTTCAAACATCAACACCGAGCGACCAGTGTGTTCAAAACAACACCAAAATAAGACTAACTGCTATGGCAGGGGCTTGGCTCTCTTTTCATTTGTACTCTATGCATTGCTTCTCTGTTACCATTTTGAACAAGGATTTCCAAAGCAAGAAAGAGATAATACAAAAAGCAGCCACGTGTATTTTGGGACCATAATTCACCTTTGGCTAAGGCCCGCCCTAAAGTGTTTTTTGACCAATCACAGCGCAGCAACAGGACGACCTCGGACAAACCTCGGACAGTTTTGACAGCGCTCCATTGAACTCAATGCTGAAATCGCATGTTTTCAAGTAGTTAGCGAGATACGGTCGTATTATTATTAAAATATGATTGGACATTGCCTGGGGTATTTGTGACAAAGGTGCAAGTTTCCCCGCGATGTAACAAGTGGTAGCCTAATCGCTTTCCTCTTTACCTAAAACCGGACTAATATTAAGCAGCTGGGTAGTCTGCCTTGAAGGGTCTCGGCAGCAGCACACTCGACTAGAAAGCACACGGATCAGAAACATAGCCTACTTTGTGTGCTCCGATCATGCCACCATCTCATTCGTGTCACTTTTCAGTAAGGTTGTAAGCAAACCACGAACCTGTTTCAGAGTAGGGTTTTGGATTTCTGATCTAATTAATGAAGAAACACCGCTAGCAAAGTTAACTATCGGTCACGGTAGGAGTGTTTTGACTAGCAGCTGATGGACGTGATTTTGTTAAGCTACTAAAGATATAAACGCCAAACGTTAATGTTACACATTGCTGTGGTAGCTTTGAAGATTACTACAGCCATCACGTTGTGTGATTTCGTTTTCGTCTAGCAAGTTTGAGTCAGGGCTCAAACGATATGCGAGCTCAGCTTACCATGGTGCTGGTTACAATGCCTATCGATACCCATGTGAGAAGAGCCCATAACAACAGCTGTGATGCATCGCATGGCCGTTCAGAAAATAAATACTTATATTCACAATACTATGAATGGCGTTTTTTTTATTTATTAGGGGTGAATAACTGCTGCGATTTACAGTCACTGCATAAATCACGTTGATATCTCAGCATTGAAAGTTTATCTGTCCGACCTAGCAACTGTAACTAAAGAGGGCGGGGCTTAGCCAAAGGCGAATTGTGTTGCTAGCAGAAGGTTCTGTGACTTTAAGCTCAGGCCATGACAGAGATTCTTTCACACTGTCCTCTGTCAATGTTGATGGACTAAACACAGATATGATGTGTTGTAAACCATGGGACCAACTAGGCTAGTAGTCTGGGTATAGGAAATAGTTAGCTGCCGTCCTAACTCAAAGTCAGACTTGTCAGTCTACTCCCTCCTATAAAACTACAATCAGGTTCATGTTCAGGGTCATACTGCCGTTTCAATCAGTGGTGGACTTTGAAGTGGACAATGTTAAGATGTGGAATTTCAATATTTAACACATTGCCTTACCTCTATTGCCTCTTTAATGTTGTTCTTGATGTCTTGAATTTTTTGTTTCTTCTCCCTGTGGGAAAAAGGCAGACATGAATCAGTCATGACAAAACAGCAATTCAAACCACTGTGTCCTTCTCAGTGGGTTCAGCCATTTCCCCCTACGACCCTAAAACAAACACAACAGTCCAATGCCATTCCTCAAGACAGTGTACCGAGCGCTCCAACGGGGCAGACCTAAACAAATGTACTGGCTGATTTTGAGCACATTCATTTGACCTTGAGTGGATTAGATTCCCCAAGTGACTAGCGCAGCAGTCAAAATAACCTTCACAATGACAGAGAAAACAACTAAGGTGTCAAACACCATTAAGATGTTAAAGTTGTATCTACTAACTAGACTAACAACATACAACCATTTTGATTCTGATAATAATTTAAAAAGCTGTAGATTGTTCAGCTGTAAGTGGTTGCCAAAAACACTATGACTTGTGCCGAATCTACTGAGTTTAAATGTTCATATTACTATACAAGCTAAATCTAGCACTATACGTACAGATAGTACTTAGAGCAAAAGTGGAAAAAAAAGCTAGTTTCTCTGCGTCCATAGCCGGCCAGGTAACGACAGACAACTGCAAGATGCAATCAACATTTAAAAAAAGACCAGCACTCATGGAGCATAGACCTCCACCAAGCCAGTGCAGAACAGCACCAGAGAGGAATCAACTTGAGCCATGGTACATACCAAGAATACATTGGCAAGTTATTTTGTGGACCAACAAACAACTAACCTAAACAAATAAGCGCACAAACCCCGAGTGAAAACAGGATCCCCTTTGTGGAAGTATTAAATGATCCAGGCCCGCTAAATCAAGCCAAAAATGGAATTTGAAATGGAACGGAAACAGACAAAAGACTACAATAGGATAGGCACTTGGACAATAACATGTCCCCTTCTACTCTATGACCAACTCCGCCTGATCAATACAAACACAGAGATTGGAGAGGAGAGTGAGCACATTTGTGATTGAGGACTGGAATTTTAGGTAACACCGTCTTTGAAGGGGTTTACTGTATCCATCACAAGAACGACAGGACCAGTGATATTATACATAATTCATATTTATAACTATTGTCATACTGTGTCATTCATTTTTTGGAATGTCAACACACGATGAGTCATAGCCACCAATTAAGTGTCCTTAATGATCCTGACACGTTATGTCATTCTTACACTGGTTACAAGACAACCGTTATGTAGACTCCTTCAAGTAAAGTGAAACAGAATTGTTATGCAGAATAAGCCATTGAGCCCCATTTTTCTACGGTAACTCGTGAGTCCCTTAGACCAGGTGTTGCGTAGATACATTTGCAGTTGAGACAAATGATGTAGTAGGTTTTCTTACCAAGTGTCAGAGGAGTTTGAGCTAGCAGCCTGGTTCTTGTTAACATGATCAAGATCTAGTTTCAACTACATAACGTTGAGTTAAGCTAATTAGCCAGGTAGAGAAGAGTACATTACAGTACAGTGTAGGTCATGTTTTGCACATGCATACAATGTATATGTGCATTTTCACAAATGTGTGTGTGTTTTATGAATTAGCTTATGAGCTTTGAGGTGTGAACAAACACAAATACAGCTATTTGTGAACTTGTTTAGTACTCTGGACATGTGTGTGCCACACTCCTTCCACAGATAAGCTACTGACTCCACAGATAAGCAAAAGTCTCCCAGCCCTTTTCTCAAACACAATCATGCACCAAGGGCCCATGAAAGCAATAACATTGTTGAGATGAGAACACAAGACACAACCAAATCAGGCCAGGCAAAGTTACATCCAATAACGTGAAAAGTAGTGGACAGAAGCCCAACACCTCATGACCAATCGGACACCGTCTGTAAAACTCCCGTCCAATTAGGTGCAGAGGATGACAGAGCCCTTCAACACTGTGTGCAATCAGGAGAGCTGCTCTGTCCCTGATCAGACACACGTGCTCTTAATTGTTACTACAGCTGCTACACTACCTGGAACACATTGACCCCCCCCCCCAAGTTGTGTGTGTGTGTGTGTGTGACCAACCAGTTTCCACACAACATTTTAACATTGTCTTTATTTGGATGATAATAACAGAACTACATAAATTAGCTTAAAAAGGGTTGGGATGGGGGTGTAAGTATCTGCTTTTCTCCCTCACCTAAACGACATCCATGTGTTATACCCACTTCTTTAGTTCACACGAAAATAATTCAACAAGCTCTGCTTAAGGCAGGTGCCATTTATGACCTCTGATTCCGATCCAGTATTTGGTTCTAGTATATGACATTACTTTAAAAAGTAAGATATTTATTTATTTAATGTTAGTCTTCTGTCGTGTTAGTATTCCTAATGTTGTAAGTATTCAAGTATCTTGATTTATCCGTCAAGATTTCCAAGCAAGTTGTACAAGTTATAACTGGATGCAGCTAACATAATGATGAATATACCATATATTGCACTTTGATACCCTTATCCTTTATATCAAAACTCCTGTAGCCTTGTGTTTTCTTAGTTTTGTTTTTTGCTGTATAATGCCACTAAATAGTATTGAAGTCTTGAATGCCAAACATGCTAGTCAAGTGTTCAGGTTCATCAAATAGAACATGTTTATGTAACACGCCGGCAGAAAGTCACAGTCCTGCTCCCAGGTCACACCTGCAACTCAAGACAAGGCACCAGGCCACAGGCCTCTTGGTCAAGGCTAAAGGCCAACACCACAAGTCTTTCTGCTGTCGCCTCACATGGCTTTCACACGGAAGCCTGATATTCTACACACGCTCAATACCACTCTCTTGGTATTACGTGCTGAACATTTTTGATCATTTCACAATAGTTCTTCTTACACTCTCTTCAACAACCTCTTTCTTTCACATGTCTCTACACAGGTACACACACAACTTTAGTTTTAGCTCTTAATGGTGCTAACAGCTAAATTTCAGTCAGAGCTGGGTTATCAAACAACAGTAAGAAAACAAAAGTGTAGCTGACAAGACTAAATAATAAAAACATTAATCGCATCTTTTAAAAGTTACAAAAGTAAATCCACCATCCAACCAAAATAGTTTGTGAGTGTTTGTCGACAGGCAGCTACCCCAATGTGGGCAATGCAAACAGATGAACTGGGGGCACCCGCAACCATATGGATACAGGTAAACAGGAAACTGCAGCAGCAAGCCGAAGAAATACAACTTAAAGGAGACTTCATATCAAATATTGATATATTTTTTAACAAGGTAGGAAACTAAGATCGATTGATTGGCAGCGGCCAAAAATACGGGAACATGGAATTTCTATGGTGACTGGCTTCATACATGTCTTTTTTGGCTGGAAATTGGGAATTCTTGATTAATCAGAAAACATACTGTTCATCTTAACTGCCTAGAAACTTATATTAAACTGCACACAGTTTAATTCAGACCACTCCAAAGAGCTCTAGTCTGGACTAGCCTCAATATTTTCAAGTAGTGCTCACTGGAGTCAGGATATCTCCAGTCAAGAGATCCACTGGACAGACTGAGTTCTAGGCCCAGATCTACAACGTGTATGAGGTTCTTCGAAACCCTAGCTGGTTTGGCAGCAACTACTGATCTGATCAAGCCATCAGAAAGTCTATCTGTTTAAAAAAAATCCTGCAAATGACAACAATTTATTGTCATACTGCTAATAATAACAACCTTACATATGTTAGACATGGTGGGTAATCAGTTGTTATGAACTATTTATCATGTTACAGGAACAGTAGAGCATACAAAAACATAAATGAGAAAATTGGTAGGCCTAATAATATCACCCACAGCCAGATCCTTGTCTCAGATTGTTTTAATAATTGGGGCAGCTGTAGTCTAGTGGTTAGAGAGTTGCTCTTTAAATCTGGGGGTTGTAGGTTCGAATCCCACCTGACCTCTCCCTAAACCTCCATCCATAGCTGAAGTGCCCTTGAGCAAGGCACCTAACCTCACATTGCTCCAGGGACTGTAAACCAATGCCTTGAAAAATAATTACTGTAAGTCGCTTTGGATAACGGGGCCAGCTAAGTGTAATGTAATCTAATAAAGATTGTATACATCTGACAAATGCAATGTGTGCCCATGTTCTTTCTAGAAACATAAGCGACTTTTGACACGTTACAGCTAGCCCGTAATACCCAAATATTGCCGGCCATGGACATGCTACTTTAAGGGTTGATGACGGTTGTTGGATATAATTTTGGTTGGACTTAGTTGATTAACTTTAAATCCACTGGGCCAACATATACCACTGTTCAAAGCTACTGGATATCTACGCATGTAATGGTACAAACTAATACACAAGCATCTTTCCCAAGTCGTTAAGACAGCGTGTTTGTTTTACAATCATCCTTCATCAAATGAATATGAATAAAATTCTGGTGGTTAATGTTCCTAATGCTATTTTGTGCCATCCCTGGCAAACCTTATTACATCACCACTAGACTTCAAACAACTTTAATATCACTGTATTTACCTTGAAACACCAACTGGTAAGTATCCAGGCTATGAGACAGGCATCACATGTTGAGAGATTTAGACTATAATCCTCATGAAAACGCTAACAGTTATGGATGACAAGACCAGGTGCCATTTGTGGCTATTTTTAACAGTCAACAAAGACAATTCTTCATTTAGCTTCAGACATTTTTACATACATAATGCGATGCTGTATGCGTGCACCTTTGTGTGCACGTGTGATCCAAGACATAGCAATATAGACAGACAAGTACAGGTACACGTCTCATTGACAAACTCCTACTATGCTCTACCTGCATACACAACTTTACTCAAATTAGGAGCTATTAGCTAATTAAGATCAGATGCTTTTGTACCTGATTGAAACAAATGAAATGATTTGAAACCAGATTACTCACTTCTACATATAGTGAACCTGACCATGTTATTCAATGCTAATTCCAAGGGTTTTTCGCAAATATGTGGTTTTGTGATGAACCCATTCCAGTTAACTTCGAATAAGTTGGTTACACTCCAAATAGAGGGGTGTGATGGTACATCCTTTTCGCAAAACATCAGTTTAGCACTTTCTAACACGCAGAGTTAATATGCTTAGTTTACTGACTAGATCTACAGTGCTTTCTGTAGACCACCCAAGGCCAGTCCTCAGGACTGCCAAACACATGATGAATATGACAAACACGTGATGAATAGGAAATGCTCACTTATTCACTGTACATGGTGCCCTATGTCAGGAACAAATCAATGCACCTCACAGCCTATATGCAGCACTATGTAGTACAATGAGTGAAGGTACAACATAGCCATACTGTATGTGCGAACCACTTACTCTGTGTTGAAGCCATTGACATGGAGAATACGCATCTGTTTCACAATGGTGCTCTTCCCAGATTCGCCAGCCCCTGTGAAAGAGAGGGAAGGGCCGAGTTCATTAATGGTGACAGAGTGAGAAATCCTACCAACAGTGGAATCCATCTTTAATTTGCCATACTTGCTACACTTACAACATGCGTCGCGAGACCATAGAAAATAAACATTTCCCAGGAATCCACATTACAGCCTACTACAAGGGCATGTTTACCAGAAGTGTGCAAGAGCCAGCTTGAAAGTGTTACTATATCTATGAACACAAGTGGAACACGTTTGTGTTCAATGTCACATCTGCAATGGTTCTGCCCACTAGGCCTAATCACAAACCCAACTACAAACAACAAACAGCAAACATCCTGATGACCTTCCATTGCTTCAATCATGCACAGGGAGTCCCTAATCTCGGAAAGACCCCCCCACCCCCAAAAAGGGCCAACTAAACGTTCAATCAGCTCATCTTTGTACAGTCCATTACCTTCAGAGCACTACTTTTATCTTCCTAAATTCTGTAGCCTCTCATCACAACGATACTCATGTACACATATCTGCACTTCACCTTAAGCTTGGATAATGAAAGCAGTCCAAATGAGTTCTACATTGGTTTTGGATATTGCCAGTAACAGATATTGGAGCAGTGCTGATAACCCCTCAATAAGACACACATGGCAAAAGCTCTCATAACCTGAACGACTTGAAGGAGTTAATTTTGAGGATGCCGATCGAGACTGACACCTGTGCTGAGAAGTGGAGATGTCTGCCACTGGATTATTTAAAGAATGCCAGCCTGTACGACAGGAATGACCTTAACTTTCCTACTGTCATCTCTGAGAGATAGGCTATGTGGAACAGGCCTATGTGTAAGGCCTGCATTCCAAATTCCAAAGTGACCAAGTAGTATCCGACTGGTGTCAGAAGAGCTTTTTTTTAGTCTAAGGACAGCTCTCTGATATTCAAGATAAAGCAACCCCCTTTAGCCTTTTACCCCAAAAGCTATCAAAAGAGACCATAACATGGTTGACAGAAGGTAGGCAAAGAATGTTTGACATAACTGAGCACATCTAGCTGGCAAACTTGGACTATCTACCTGGTAATGTAAATGTTCACTTTTCAGATTTCAGTCACACTACAACGCTGAGATAGTAGAGGAAATGCCGAGCACAAGCATAAATTGCGTCGGCAGACATATTTGTTATGGTTAAATACGACTTCACTTCTGCTTTCCATTTGAGCCGTCACTTCCTCTGAGGAATTACCGGTGGCAAAGCAAATGTCCTTTTCAACAAATACTATTTTATACTCGTAATGCGCAGTATGTCTTCAAATAAATATGACGTATGAATCACATTCTCCCATGTGACAAGACATTTACTGGCAAAAGAAAAGCCAGTCCATCTAAACAGCCTTTTCAAACCTAGCTGTAAGACGCGAAGCCATGAGAACACACCCACGCCTCGAGAGACATGACACACACATTCAGGATTCGATATTATCGCCGGATGACAAAGTAAGTTTAGAGGGAGTAAACGTTTAGGTTCCCCACCAACAGGCAAATTCTTCTGCATCTGTGTGCAATGTTTCAAGTGTAAACACCGTAATGTAAAGAAAGTACAAACCCCTAGTTGGTGGCATCACGTAGGCCTCTTCTGCCGACCAAACTAAAGTATTTTGACATACACTTCATATGTGAAGGCCAAATTGTCCACCACAACAAGCTAAGGTTATGAGTCTGGCCTGCAAGTAGGCCTAGGCTACTACAGAAGTTGAGACACCCCATGTCAGAACTTACCCAACAGTAGAAGTCGATGTGTTGCTCTGTATATCTGTTTGTCTTTCTGTAACTGTTTTTCAATTTTTTTGTTTACTTCTTTTTGGGTCTTCTCTTCATCTTTGTCTTCCTGTGACTTATTATTCCCCAAACAGCCCATCTTCCCACAAGAAAAGAGTCCAGGGGAGGGGGGAATATTAAAATAAATAATTAATCACCCTTTACTATTTCCCTTGTTTGACCCACTAAATGTTCAAATACACTTGTGACATTTGACCAGTTGGTAAAAAATACACCGGTGAAGCATAAAACAATACGGCCTCTTTCGATACGTGATTGTGCAGTTTCTTTTTTAGGTAGTGTACATCCTGCGTCTTTTCAGTAGTGCTGCCTGGCCCTGCTAGGAGAGCAGGATAGCCTACTGCTGATGACGACAACAGTGCGGCCCTGTGATGTTCGCTGAATGATCACAGATTTCTTAATATAAAGCAGTAAACCACTGTCAAACAAGTAGCCGTGACTTCAGGCTTCTTCACTTCGGCACCGAAACGGGAAAAAATACTTCATTCCAATGATTGGCCGCTAGCAAATGAAGCATATCACTGCAATCCCAACTGGATTTTATTCCTGGTCGAGAATCCTCTTGGTGCAGAAGACCGATAGGGTATAATAAAAAGCATTTCAATTCATAAGGCCGTGTTTCTTCGATATGTCAGCAGTCCTCCGTGCAGATACGAACAAGCGTAGTGTGTAACAACATTTGCACTCTATGCTACTAAATGAAGGCTATGCGTAAACTATATTGTTTTCAACGTATCCATTTTTCGCTTCATGTCATAAACTATACTATTCAAACACTTAGGAACACGGTGCAGTCAGAAATGAGATTCCGATGGCCCGTTCTGAACAAATTCAGAAATTCCTTCTTATTCCTCGTTTCTGCGATAGCAGTTGCTTGCTGGTTTTCCTCAAGCCTAAGGCCTTCTCTGCCTCTCCTTTTGTTGGTGTAATACGGATCTCCACAGACCGAATATTCACATCGAATATTCACAAGACAAGTTTCAAAGAGAAGTCGATCTGTCTATCGATAGCAAAACAAAGCGAATCCTTGAGTATTTTTCCGTTTCTTGATGGTATAACCCCGCTGTCAAGCCTCAGCTTTGTAGTCCTTTAGAATGCGAGTGGTGGGTACACACATGTGCATGTACGTTCATGAATATAACGCCGTTTGGGACAACACATTCCACCACGCAAAAGACGTGCTCTTTCGGCGAGTCGAGGTTGAGTCGAAACGGAAAAAAATATAATTTTCAGGCTCTTTCCCCGTTTTCTCCAGGAATTAGACATTGAGACTGGCAGCTCTGAAGAGGTGGGGTGGGGCAAATAGATCACACAGAACCCTGGGAACGGACAGGGTCTAATCACATGATTGCACAAAACGTCAGCGTGCTCACATTCTGCGGAGAAGGGGCGCCCTCTTCAAAGAGACGGGAGAAACCAGCATGTTATGCAGGAGAATAAAGAAAAAACGTGAGAGTTTTATCATGTGAAAATTAACATACATGCATTGAAATGAACAGTTGCCGTGGTGCCAGTTGTTCCTTAATCTTAAACGGGAAAAGCCGTTTGCCAGTCTGATGTCAACAGCTGAACCATGTAGTTCTGAAATAACCTGATGTCAAACTAGACATGCAATAACAGTAGCACTTACCTCTAGCTCGTGCCTTGAATAGGGCTGAAAATGACCTATGAAATGCTAGGGGGGGAAACAAAAACAGTAGACAGCGAAGGACTGATGTCCACACTCCACAGGATGCCCACAGCTAGAAATTGAGGCCCATGCTAATTATGTCAGCCCACAGATAATTTGCAGTAAGCCGGTCTGTCGTGCATCCTCATACAAGCAAAGTCTATTTTTGTTACACCTATTTTGTCCTCAACTGTTTGCACTTTAACTGCTAAGTTTTGGTGGTGGATAAACTGCTCGTCCTTGTTGTAGGCCAATTAGAAAACATCTCATATTGTTTGTACTCAATTAATATAATTGTTGGGGTCGAAGAATGGCTAAAATCGTTTTCCCCAAAATGACACAAAACGCATTAACATTTTCTGGAGCCAAGTTAAGTAACTTCCTGTCTCGTAGAAAGCGCCGTCCTCAGAAAAACGCCAGGGGGCGGCAACACTCAGCACCACGGAGTTATTATATTTAACACTATTGTTCAGCTTCAGTCTGCGGCTGACCCCGCACCCTGCACACGCTTGCACAGGCCTAAGTAACCTAATGACTTTCTATCAGGAGGAGGGGATGAATAGGCGTAGTCCTACTGATTTTTGCAGGTCAGTGGACCTCGGCTTGAAATTGAATGAAAAAAAAGCAATTTATTTTGCAAATGCTTTCAATAAGCTATTTATCCCAGTCAACGAATTAATATGAACATTTCTCATTATACAGACTTTGAAAACCATGATATTTAATTCTAAATAAAGGTATGGGAATACATTGAATAGAGAGACACATTTAATTCCAAGCAAAGTCTCGCAAAAATGAAGTTGCTCTCAAAGTGGGAAAAGAAATGCCTGGACAGATGTATTGAGGATGTTGAAATGTTGGACAGGATAAGGATCTTAGCAGAGAATGTGAAAAGACAGAAAACCCCCTCCCCACATGTCTATGATGAGTGTTTACACCATTTCCCACCCTGGTTTGGCTTGTTAACCACATTATACAGTATACTAACGATGCTGTTGGTACACAAACTCATCTAAGTAGTCATTCATTTCTGGTCTTAATTTTTTCATTTTCAATAAAGTGTGTGTTCAGTACTTGGACAACATTTTCTGTCACTCTCTAATATCACTCACCTTTGAAGGTCCTCATATCAGTTAATGTATCCTCAAAGTTGGCCTTGACATAGCACCAGGGATTGGTGTAATTCTAAATGTATGTCTTTATACAGCCAGCACTTTATTGATTGAACTGGGTTCCTTAAACAGAGCACTCTGTTGCCCTCTCGTGCAGCATCCCAGGGGCTCTGGAGAGGGGTTTATTTGTTTGTGACGCTCACTATTCTTTATCACAGGCCTTGTTTGAATTACACCAAACATCTGGGGAGTCACAAGGTGAATGAAGATGATATACTCCCTCTCACCCAGATCCTGTTTTGACTACTGGGTTACTGTCTACGTTATCTCGCAAAGAAGAGGGTTAGTAGCAGTATTTTTGAATGCCCAATGCTAAGTGTGAGGCCAGACACTATACATGTACATTCAAGTGTAAACATTTAAACAAAGGGGATAATACGGCCTACTGATTTGTTCAAAGCTAAGACAAAAAAAAAAAAAATCGCTGGACATGCAAGTACTGTTGTGCGAGTCCGTGCAAGTGCAACATTTTGCAACATTCATGTGTGTGTGTGTGTGTGTGTGCGTGCGTGCGTGCGTGTGTGTTTTAATTAATCCCACTCAATGACTGTCAGAACAAATAATAAAATAAAACCCCAAAGGGTGACCAGAACAATCCACATAATTTCTTTTCATTGTGATGCACTTGAGTGAAGTGACTGATGGTTTGGCCTCCCCGTGTGTCTTTGCAGGAGTAAACAGCTGTGTTATACAGTCTCCCATCGTGTTACATTATGCATACATGATGGGCTGTCCCTCACTCTCCATTTAGCTTACAGTGTGGAGAGGTAATCACTGTGGCGTGGGCTCCTTCCGGAGTAAACAGCCCATGTTACACTGCCCGTTCACTCTGCCCAAATTGCACTGTCAATGAAATATTAGCTGCCTAGTCAGCACTCATCACTGTAATCAATTTAGATCTTCTAGAGCCTTTACTGAGCTCTTATTTAGTGGATTTCCAGGAGAATGAAAGGAGTAGACCAAACCAGACCCCCACATCTCTCTCTCTCTCTCTCTCTCTCTCTCTCTCTCTCTCTCTCTCTCTCTCTCTCTCTCTCTCTCTACTTCTTCTTTTAATGGGTTTCTGCTGAAATACAGACTGTCTTTGGGGCGACTCTTCCACTTTTGGGGTGAACTACTTACTGTTTGGACTGGAGGAGTGAAATCCAGAGGAACCCAAACAAAATGAAGTATTGATTTTATTTGTTTTTCGTTTTGTTTTTTTTCTTCTCATCCTAAGGTGCCTCTCACTTTTCTGGAAACAAACACCTCTCTTCTTCAGTCTATACAAAGACAGTAAACGGTATTTTCATCATAAAGGTCAATCTGGTGAATTACAGTAAGATTAACCCTTGAATACAGTAGAACAAAAACACAAGGACGAAACACAAGGACATTTGAGAATTACATATTGATGATAGCTGAGATTGATCTCATTTTGGAAAATTCTCAAGTCATCATGGCATAGAATATTGTACCTTTCCTTTTGACAGTGCTTGGAAAATATAAGGTCATAACATACATGATTTTTTTTGTTTTTCTGTTGTCTACAAGGTTAAAGGGTTCCTGGACTAACCAACCCGTTGAAGAATGGATAGGTTAGGGGTAACATGCAAATAATTCTGTTTTACTGTTTACTCTCCACACATAATTCTCTTTACCGTAGTTGACCCTGATATGGAAAGTTTAAAACTTGAAGGAATAGTATGGAATATTTTTTAGGAGTTAATGTCCAGAATTTATGATGCCCATTTACAAATGTTATCCTTTTCACAATTCCGTACCACCACCATCTAATTCTAAGTATTCATTATGACTTCTCCATGTCCATAATTTTGAATTTCCAGTAATATACATTTTTAGCTGCAAAACTTACTGTACTTTGGTCATACTAGTAAATATTAGTTTATTACTTAATACATATTCACGAAAAGATCAAATTTGTGAATGGGCAGCATAGTTGCAATGAGCAGCATATTTGCAACGCCTACTCTGGCCGTTATACTGTATAATGTACCTTAAAGTCACCTCCACTTTTCCTTGTTCATTTCTACTGTAGTTGTGCACACATATTTTTTGTCTCATTCAAAACTAGCTTCACTTCCACCATTCTCTGTTGTTCTCTCTCTCTTCTCTTGTTAGCGTCATCCTCAGCATCAGCAGAACCACCACCTCCACCCTCACCTCCCCTAACCCAACCCCACCCCACCCCACCCCACCCCTGAGATGTGCGGGGCCGATAAGGGGTTGCAAGGCTTGGCACTCTGGCTGTAATGCCTGTCTAATGGACAATCCCCCATGAATATTAGATATGCTTCCTCCGACTCAGAAATGAATCGGGGAGAGTGAAAAAAGTTCACCCCCAGGACTCTGAATAGTGTTTTTCTTTTCAATCTCTGAGTTTTTATTCTAATGGCCAAACAAACTTTTACAAGTCTGCATAAAACCTTTATTTTAACAATAAACAAAAAGAACGTGTTGTGCAATAAGTGGCCTGCTTACAGCCAGTTTTATACCCTAATGCATGTGTAATCGTCCACAGACATTAGCCAGAGTGTTGATGGGTGTGATGCTTCTCCCCTGCTCTCTGTTCTGCTCTACTCTGCCCCCCGCATCCTCCTCTCCCTCTGGGCTGGGCTTGAGGGAGAGAGGGGGGTGGTGGGTGTTGTGTTGTGGGAGTTACCTGCAGACCCCAGTACCAGTAACGGCAGCAGCGGAGCAGACTGGGAAGAGCCGGGCTATGAGTTTGGATGTGCGGGCTTGTGTTCCTCAGAAGTGGAGTTGTGAGAGAGAATGGCAACGGATATTATTGTTGGAGTGCTCTATAACGTCCTTTTGCCAACTCTGCTGCTTACTGGCAAGTTCATTTTCTATTTCTATTTTATTCAGTGCCAAGACGTGTTAGCGCTATGTTATGGTAATAATGTGTATGTTGGTAATGATGTTATAGTAATTATTCGAATACTAATCCTTATTATAATTACGGACATTATTAACTCCACAGCTTTGTATGTAATCGTTGAGTACGGTTAAGTCACTATGTTCTTGCATAATATAGCCATTTTACGCAGGATCGATCGATATAGAAAGTTAACTGAATGCAGCTAATTGGCATCAATGCAGAAGGGAGCTGGAAACTGGTGCTGATGCTGATGTCTCGTCTCTTGTGGTGACTTGTGTTAACAGGGTTTTGCTTTGGGATAATACTTCAAGTATTTACATTAATCCAAGTGGTTTTGGGTCTCAACGTTGTCCTACCAGTTAATTTGTTGAATTGATTACATAGCCAATCACTTACTCCAAGTCAGTTATTATCAGCTATTCTTCAAAATAGCCTTTGTTGAATATGTTTCACCTCAGCCTGCCAGATTGACAGATTTAAGGATATTTTTAGTCTTTTACTATCATTTTGTTTTACTGTTGTATAAATGTAACAATGCCTAATAGTTTGTTCTACACTGTACTGACCTCTCTGGCACTTTATCATTCTTAACTGTAGGTATATTGTAAGCGCAATGTTGCATATTGTTACACGTTAAAATGTACGTAATTGATGTAAAATAAAGTCGGTCCCACATTACCCTACTCTCCCTGTTACATTATTAAGGTAGAGTTTAAATGAATGTAACAAAACATGTCCCCTATGATGAATGTACAGTGCAAGTAGTACACAATGCTACATGTAGATGTAAGTCAGAAACGACAAAATATTACGAAAACGTCTGACCAATTCAAGACATTGTTGGCGTGTCTTTGTCTCCATCCCTTTGCAGCGATATCCTTCAGGTACAATGGCATCTCTGTGGTGTATCTGGTCTTTCTCCTGACCCTGCCCCTCCTGCCCTCCCCTAGTATACACACCATCAAAGGTACAGTAGCAACTGTCAATCATCCCACATGACACGCATGAGTCACACTAAATGCATACACCTACCTCATTACAGTAAGGCTGTAAATTTCAATGATCGTAAGATTCATAAATAGCTTGGGCTTGGCAGCTTTGTCTGAGTGAGCCATGACATGGTCATTGATGACCATTTCCCATTTACGTTGTTCAGAGATATATAACGTATTGTAGATGTATAAGAGAGGTGTTAGTGTGGTGAAATGGTCTAGTGTGTTCTAAAAGTCCTCTGTTGTGCTCCTGTGCTCGGTCAGTAAAACTTAGGATGGACTTTCTGATTTATTTTTTAGCTCTTTTTGTGATATTTTGTGATATCAAATTGTGATATTCCAGTTCCTAACTCCACGAAAAAGAAGGCAGAAAGGCTTAAAATAAAAATAGGGTGTAACATAGTCAAATGTTCTATCAAACAGCTTCCTTGGCGGAGGTCTGCACTCTCTGAGTCCATTTCTAGTTTATTATTGTCTTGGTGTTATGTGTCGTGTGGATGGCCAGGTGGCATTTCTCTTTTGGGGATTAATAAGGTCTCTCCCTCCCACTCTCTCTCTATCTCTCTGAAAGTAATGCATTACAGTAATTATTACATTGGCCAAGAACTAGGTTATGTTTTCGGTCGCGTTGGTTTGTCTGTTTGTTTATTTGTCTGTCTGTTTATTTGTCTGTCTGTTTATCAGCAGGATAACTCAAAAACTTATGAACGGATTTGGATGAAACTTTGTTGAGTTGTTGGAAATGACCCAAGGAACAAGTGATTCAATTCTGGTGGTAATCTGGATCACAATCCGGAACCAGGATTTTAAAAAGATCCTTCACCATTGCTAGCCTAGAAATGTAGACGCCCCTAGTGACTGCAAATTGAATTGCAGACGAGGCGAATATTGACATACCAGTTTCTAACTCCACAAAAAGAAGGCAGAAAGACTTAAATAAAAATAGGATACATTTCTTGTTATTACTTTGTAATGTGTTACTCCCATCACTGGTAGGTTACAGGTAGAGTGCGGAATTTTTTAGTAGTTTATTTTTTATAAAGGTTATGTTGACCATTCATGAATATGTGCACCATCAATTTCTAAGTATTCATTATGACTTGGAAATGTACACTTTTCATACATGAGTAGGTGGATCTTCCTCAGGTTCGCTAGGCACATTTGGCTGTGAAACTTAATGTATTTTTACTCTGGGCAGCATACATTTTGACAAAATTACATTCTAGACCTTCAAAGTGAAATAAGTGAAGAATACACACAGTAGACAGTTATTCAGCCTCTTTGATGTGTTGTTGCAGTGTTTTTCCTTGTGGCCATAGTAAATAAAAACTGCTTCTCAGATCGTCTTTACACTGGAGTCTGGGGGATTTCAAAGCAGCAAACCACAGGCGTTATGAGTGCCCATGTAGCCTGTGCAGGGACAGGCAGAGACAGCAAGAGTCAGCAATGTGACAAGCCATATCCTCTTAAGTGCCTTAAAACTGGCTTGAGGATTTCCAAATCAATTTTTAAGGTTTAGTTAATACTGCTAATATATAGTCAGCTAATTCTGGAATGATGGTCTGTTTTCCTTGCTGTTTTGTTCATTGCCCAGCAGCTGAATTTTGAATTAGGCACACATCATCAATGGTCAATTTCTCAATTAAAAGAATACACTTTTAGTTTAAAGCATAGAGCTAGATCTTATTAAGATACTCACAGACTCTGCTTCCATTGTAATATATTAACTTGGTGGCCAAGTTTAGTGTCTAGCACATATGTCCTGTCTATAGGGCTGAGTAGTAGCAGTACAGACTTGCCTTTACTTCATTTCAAAGCCATTTATCCAGGTGGAGATAACAGAGAGGTAGCCAGGGACCAGGGGTGCCACTAAAGGGTGGTAGATCAGGGCAGGTCAGGGTGCCTTGAACCTGACAGGGACCTAGAGAGAGGATGATACAGTAAAATGGTCACGTAGGGTTAGGGCGTCAGACTTGTAGCCCGTAGGTTGCCAGTTAAACTCCTAACCCCCCAGGTTGGTGGGGGGAGTAATTAACCAGTGCTCTCCCCCATCCTCCTCCATGACTGAGGTACCCTGAGCATGGTACCGTCCCCGCCACACTGCTCCCTTTCGGGCGCCATTGGGGGCTGCCCCCTTGCATGGGTGAGGCATAAATGCCGTTTTGTTGTGTGCAATGTGCAATGTTCACTTGTGTGCTGTGTCACAATGACAATGGGAGTTGGAGTTTCTAGTTGGGCTTTCACTTTCAGCATGCAGAGATACATTTTCCAGTGTGCATGTAGGGATGCAGTGTGGTAAACAAAATATACATTTTTAGAGTTTTGCTTGACTGATTGTACTGTGTGTTTTTTTCAGTGTGAGTAGGTTCATGTTGGATTAATTCTGGTTGTTCATGTTCATGATGTCAAATCACTGAATACCTAATCACACACACACACACACACACACACACACACACACACACACACACACACACACACACACACACACACACACACACTGAGGACCTGATCACATTGGGCATATTACATGTACATGAATGAGCTTAACATTGAATACAATTAAAATATCTCCCATAAGTCTAGACTCAAAGAGGAAAACAGTAAAATAGTCTCACATTATATCACATTGTGCGTTTTCGATGAGCGATTGCGAGGGCTGATCAGCAAAATAACTCGATCTCCCACCTCTGTAGTGTATGGCATAGGGCAGGGGTATTCAATTAAATGTCAACAAGGGCCAGTTTTTCAAATTCCTCCTAGTTAAGGGGTCGAATTTCAGGAATGTATTATGGTTGCCGACAATCAATCAAAAAAATACAGGACACTTCATTGATGTGGGGGTCTGGGGGTCCTCCCCCAGAAAGTTTGGCATTTTTTTAGATATAATTTCCTGCATTTTAACGTCTCATGTCCCGTTTCAGCTCGATTCGGAACCCGAACTTTTATCTCTAAATTCTGAAAAACAATTCAGTATTTCAAGGGGCTTGTGGGGGGCCAGAGCCTTGCTGTCCAAGGGCCGCATTTGGCCCCAGGGCCGCCATTTGAATAGCCCTGGCATAGGGGCTATCTGCTACATCATAACAATATCACAAGTCCCCACGAGTCCAGTCTTATTTGGGCAGACTATTTGCCAATATGAAATACTGTAGTATCAGTTGGCTGAGCAGTTGTAGCACAAAAGTAATTAGGAATGAGGAAATAGCCATTGACAAACGGGGGGAGGGGATTTATTGTTCCATTACTATTAATCGTTTCCATTTCAATCCCAGTGAATAAGAGTGTAGTATATATTTGATGTTTAGTTATCTCAGTGCTGCCATGAAGCATTTTGGTGATCAATACATGCCATTAAATGAGAGCGAGTGTCATGGATGGGCTCTCCACCAAAAGAGCTGGTGTAAAGAGCTGGGCCTGGACTGGTGTCTGTGCTGTATGTATACTCTCATATATAATGCATGGCTGAGTAATTATAGTGAGGAATTAAGAGTGGTGGTGTCAGCGTTCGTCTTGTGCTCGTGCTCGTGCTCGGAACGAGCGTTACTGTACCTCCCAGAGAGTGATATGGATCTGCTACACGTTTTATGTCCCTGCTCTCCTCTCCTCTCCTCTCCTCGTCCTCTCCTCGTCCTCTCCTCTCCTATCCTCTCCCGCTCTCCTCTACCACTCTCCTCTCCTCTCCTCTCCTCTCATCTCCTCTCCTCTCCTCTCCCGCTCTCCTCTCCTCTCCTCTCCTCTCCTCTCCTCCTTGGTTTATCTCTTTGAATTTGGGGTGGTCGTCATTAAGTGAGAGAATATAAGTTCCATACTGTTCGAAATTCCAACTTCACCATTTTACAACTCATAATTTTAGCCCGAAATGTAGAGGAAGACAAAAGCATGAAAGTACCGTGAGGCCTGCGTCCACAGTGTCATTTTTGCACTTTGTTCAGTTCGGAGTTTTCAGAGTTCTCACCTCAGTGAGTGTTTTCAAAAACATAATTCTCTGTATTAATGTGTACGGTAGGGGTGTAAACGAATACACGTACACACACGCACGCACGCACACACACACACACACACACACACACACACACACACACACACACACACACACACACACACACACACACACACACACACACACACACACACACACACACACACACACACACACACACACACACACACACACACACACACACACACACACTGTTTGAGCTGTCCTCCTAGGCCCCTTACACACTAAGGCGGATCCGCCTTAGTGTGTAAGGGGCCTAGGAGGACAGCTCAAACAGTGTGTGTGTGTGTGTGTGTGTGTGTGTGTGTGTGTGTGTGTGTGTGTGTGTGTGTGCGTGCGTGCGTGCGTGCGTGCGTGCGTGCGTGCGTGCGTGCGTGCGTGCGTGCGTGCGTGCGTGCGTGCGTGCGTGCGTGCGTGCGTGCGTGCGTGCGTGCGTGCGTGCGTGCGTGCGTGCGTGTGTGTACGGGGTTGATGAGGCCATTAAACAGCTTTAACCAGGATGAGCCCCGGACAGCTGTTTGTAAAGGCACGGCACAGGCAGCTGAGAGATGACATAAAGCTTTTAGTCAAAACTTGAGGTTATCGGAAACGCATTTCTGCTGCCTCAGCTAATGCTTTGCATGACTCCCAATTGGGTTTTCTGCTAAACAAACAGAAACCAAACAACAATGCTGCATCTATGTCCCACCTGCATGTGTGTCTTGCATGTCTGCATGTCCAGTCTCCCGGGCCAATGAGGCCCTATAGTAACACTCCTCCTCTGTTCTACCGTGGATATGGAGGCATACAAAACAGACATTAGTCGGATAGGGGCTCAATCGACCTGTCCTGTGAAATTCAATTGTTATGTTTTCCTGAAACAAAAAGCTTGAAAACCTCGGAAAAGGAAATGGCCACCGCGTTCCTCAATTGATTTCTCTGTATGTTGTGGAATGCGAGATACTAATGGCTAAAAGATCATCAAATGTCAGTCTGCAGAGGTAAACAAAAGGGAAAATCAAACACATCTGCTCGTGCCTTTGAAGACAGGTGACTTCCCTAATTCATACCTCTGTCCCACTTGAGAGCAAAAGTAATTATGATAAGCTGGTTCAATGATTCTGCTGAAGCAAAAAAATATGGCAAGACTTAAACTTTTTCTCTGAACTCCAAGATGTCAACCTTTGCAGGTTTAAAAACTGCTGTGATGGGGGTTAAAAGAAAACTTGTATGACATATTTCAGGAGTATCGTCACCCAAAATGTAAGTGACGCCATAACTGCCATCGTCTCATATATTGTATCATGTTTCTACTATTACTACACAGTGCAAAACCATGAATAAAACCCAGCCACTCAATTAACACTGGTGGCTATAATGGGGTCTCAGTTTTATGACCAAGCTAAGGAGCACACACACACATCCAAACTGTGATGATTGTGTTTATTGCAAGCATTGTGTGTGTCTCTTACCGTCTAGTATACCCTTGTGTTTTATGGGTGTGTTGTATGTCTACTCTGTGTTCTACCTATTTTCACAACATTATTAGTTAGATTACTTATAAGAGTAAGAAAATAGGTAAGAAAAGTATACGTTACTTTATTAATTTCTTTTGTTTTATGTTCATGTACAGCACCTCCCCTGTAATAAACCTGGCTCGATAAATAAGCATTACTTACAACCAGGGTTCTAAATTAACACCCGCCAACCTGCGAAATGCTGGTGAAATTTCGGTTTGGCTGTTAGAAAAGAAGACTTACTAGCCACTTTGACCCATTAGAGAGTTTGTGTTTGGCTGGTAATATTAACCTCCCAGCCATTTTGGCTGCTGATGAAAAAAAGACTTATTTAGAGCCGTGCTTCCAACCTTGCTTTGCTCCTCTCCTCTCCTCCTCCAAAGGGAAGACGGGCAAGTTCCTGATGTTCCTCTGCTGCACCAGCGTCACCTTCCTGGCCCTGCAGTGTGGAATGCAGATCGCCTTCTCCTACATCCCTAAGCATGGTAAACACCTCCCAGACACTCTGGACCCTTTATCATCATATCTGTTTAACCCCATTGCACAGAGCCTGTTTTATAACACTACTGTCACCAAAATCGTTGTTATGATGTTGTTATGAGTATTTTCAGCTGCCGCCGGCGTTCCCATCTGCAGTAAGAGGCTACTGAAGGACGAGGTGCATCTTACTCAGTTCTTCTTTTCTTTATATATATATTTTTTAATTACATAGCTGCTATGTAAAATAGCTAAAAAAGAATTACAAAGAGCTGTGTGCGATCCACCTCTTCATTCTACATTTTATTCAACTGGATGCGCACCATGGGAGAGCGTGGAGTGCTGGAACTACTATCATATCTGTTTAGCCACATGTGTTTGTGGATGTATCGGAATCAACTTGATTGGCCAAGCACACTTACAGATGTTGCCTCTTAACACCCATCTCATGACAAGTACCTTATGATGGCATCAGTGCACATGTACTCACATGTTCAGTATAGTGTACAGTGACCCATGATATCACGTCGCTTCACCGCCCAAAATAGCCAACAGCCAGTAACAAATAACCATGAGTAGTCTTGTACAGTCAAAAGGTGACCACTTTTAATGAACAAAAAAAAGAAATAACACATCTCCCTCTCCTTCTGTGGACCACACCCACAAGAGGAGGTTAATCACTGTTGTTTGCCGCTTAGCCCTCTGGCCCGGCTCATGCCGCTGAATGAAAATTTAATGAGTCGGAATAACTGGGGGAAGTCTTGTGCTGATTGGACAGAAATCACTGAGCCATAATGATATTTATAATCAATATCATTACCATAATGATGTTCATGATATATTTCCCCTTCCCTTTGTGTCTGTCTGTGTCTGTGTGTCTGTCTGTGTCTGTGTCTGTGTCTGTGTCTGTGTCTGTGTCTGTGTCTGTGTCTATGTCTGTGTGTGTGATCTCTTCTGCAGTAAGCGGGATTTGGGACCTGGTTCTCTATCATCTGGGTATCGTGAGGTATGAATGGGGTCGGATGGTTTTTAGCCATCAGCTGGCTTCTGTGGTGTCTGTGGTGTGGCTCTTTGCTGGTTTTCTGACCATTAAACAATTAAGGGCTCCTGTCTTTACTGAGAGGGAAGTGTGTAGTTATTTGGCTGTCCATTTCTCTAAGTAGATTTTTATCTCTTAAAACCACTTATACGTTCACCTTTGAAGCACTTTGAAACAATTTAGTTGTTGTTGGATGTACCGTACATCCACTTGTTCTGTTCTTGTTTTGCTCACATAATGGTTATATTTTTGGTTATAGTTTTTCTTGCAGAGTCTCCACATTAACAATGAACTGCTAGAGCATTGTAATAAGCTGCACCTGTGTCTGGGTAGGTTCAGTGATGTGGATGCGGGTAACGTGTTCCGGCTGCTGGCTCCAGACCTGGGCCTGACGTGGTGTGGCCTCTTCATCTGGCGCCTCTGCAGGAAACTGCTCCGCCCACCGCCTGTCGTCAGCCTCCACGACAACTGCATCAAGCCCTCGGACGATGAGGTGGGGACAACCTTTAACAAACAACCGATTTTACTTGATTAATCAAGAATTCCCGAGTTTCCAACCTGAGACAAAATGCATGTGTGATACTAACTGTCACAATGTTTTTCCTTTCCCAATTTAAATCTAAAAAAAAGCCTGAAAAAATATGAAATAAAATTAAACTTTTAGACCTCAAGCTTGAGGGTTATTCTTGTTAGTTGTGGGATGTTTTGCACCAGGTGTAGCAGACTTTGGTATCTTTGTACTTATATTCATTAGATTATGTATCAAAGATACTGCCTAACGTGTTGACATTTTTGTAATTTTTGTGAAATGGTGGTCTGGTGATCACAGAGAATGCTAATGAAGGCAGAACCCAGAAACATCTGCTCTGCTCTGCCCTGCTCTCAAAAAGAAAACCCTCCTTCTGCTTGACCTTAGCGTCTTTCTCAGTGTGTGAACCTACTCTCGCCATTGAACTGTTCTATTTGGGTTTACGCACCCAATTTTTCTACATGTCTTCAGCGCACCATATGTAATTCCTTCCTGGGATCCAGTCTTTTTGTAGAATTGTCCCAGTGTTGGGATTCTGCTCTTACCAAGACAGTTAGTGCAGCTCAACTGGGTTCCTTCCATTCTATTGCATTACACTTAGCTGACGCTTTTATCCAAAGTGACTTACAGTTACTCACAGGGTGTTGGTTACAGTCCCTGGAGCTGTGTTGGGTTAGGTGCTTTACTCAAGGGCACCTCAGCCATGGAGTGCAGTAGGGAGTGGAATGGTGGGATTTGAACCTGCAACCCTCTGATCTAAATATATTTAACCACTAGGCCACGGCTGCCCCTTCTGTACTGTAAAACTGACGGAGTATTCTCTGATCTCTTTCTTCCAAACGGACGGACGGACCAGGAGTCCAGCGAGTCTGAGACGGAAGACGATGACGATGACAGTGACATGGGCTCCACGACGGACAGCTCGGAGGCAAGTGGTGGGGCGCTTCCCCAGCCCCAGCCGGCCTTCATCCAGAAGCTGGTGGTCTTCATGGCCGGCCTGAGGCTGCTGATTTCCTCAGTCATGAACACGGCCGGGAAGGTGGTGGTGACCATCCAACTTTGCTTAGCAGGTACTGGCGGGGTTGGGAAATGACCCAGGCTGGACTTTTCACTTGTTGACATTTTGGAGGCCTCATTGAAATTTTACCACAGGTGAAACAAATGTTGACTACAGTTTGTTTATTAGATGTGTGACTAAATAGAGTAGACCTATCGTAAATATTGCTATCACAAGACAAAGAAATTACTTTATAAACCTGCAAACATCATTACTGTTGATTTTTCTATACACAATGTCGGCCATATTGGATTTCGTAATGGATTTGCTTTATGCAATGGCTGACTTGGCAATCATGTAACGATCAAATATTACCAATGCCAGTCAAAACAATGCCTTTAAAACACCAAATATGCCAATTTTGCTATAGATGTATAATGTCGGCCATCTTGGATTTGCCACTTTAAATGAAAGGAAACAAGTTGCTTTGTATTCAGGGTTTCCCTGGAAATAAAAAATATTGTTTTGGTCACGCCTGTCTAGAGAAGAAAACAATATGTAGATAGTTCATGTTGAAGACCCCTTACCCTATGGTCAGTGTTGACGTTTCTAGATGTAAATAAGCTGTTGTTATATTGATATTTTCCATATTTCAGGTATCGCCTTGCCCTCTCTGACGTCTAGCGTGTACTTTGGGGCCTTTCTGATGTTGGTGTGGTTGTGGGTGTACAATCGGCCGGTGTCTTTGCTGGCGTTCAGCAGCATGTGTGTGATGATGACCATCTTCAGTGCCGGACACATCTTCGGCCTCTATCTTTACCAGCTCCCCCTGCTGCAGGAGTGCATTCCTCCGCACGACGTCTACGCAAGGTAGGCAAAAGGTGGCAGTGGGCCAACTTGGCATTGGCAGTGGTAGTCATTTAGTGAAATCACTTGACAGGGTTTTTATTTTTTGAAATATATTTCCTCCTCTCCTCTCCTCCTCTCCTCTCCTCTCCTCTCCTCTCCTCTTCCAGGCTGTTTGGCATGACTGCCTTCATCCTCACCAACTCCTCTGAGCCCCACAGACTGCAGCTGCAGCCAGACGTCTCGTGGCCCGTCTTCATCAACCCCCTGCTGCTGCTGCTGCTCTACTTCACCCTGGTGGCGCTGATGCACAAATGGGTCCACATAGACCCAGAGGTATGAGAAGTCAAAAGAGTTTAGCAAGTTTGAGTGAACACCCTTGATCTTATCATAAGCGTGTCATAAGCTTCCCAACGCCTCCTTGACCCCATCATAAGCCTACCAACGCCCCCCTTGGAATTAAAAAATAAAATGGACTAATGCCCCCCAATGGGAACTAAGCCCCGCCCCCACTCCTTCTCAACATCCCTCCCCCCCACCCCCAAAAAATATTAAAGGTGGGGTTGCAGGTTAACCATTTTAAGAAAATGTACTATTATGACATCACGTTGGGGGTTCCGCAGGCTCATATGAGTCTATGTAGAACCTTAGAATCCTGGGGGAGTTCCCCCAACGTGATGTCATACCTGCAACCCCACCTTTAAGCTGTAGGAGTATAGTTGTTAGTCAAAATGAGTTTAGTTGCCCGCAACTCAGTCATCTAACAACTCCAACTCCAACTATGAGGAGCAGGGAGCATGGGCATCTTCCCAGACAACCCAGAGGTACCGCAGGCCATCTACTGTAAGGACATGTCTGTGAAAATGTTCAATCATTCAGGTCATCTAAGTCAAGAGGTTTAGTTTGACAAAGGTTTGCGAGGGCCTGCACACCTTTTTCAAGTTTCTTTTTCAGCAAGTGCAGCTTTTCATGGTACTATATAGCAGAGGTGTGACCAAGTCACTAATGTGCAAGTCACAAGTAAGTCTCGAGTCTTTCCTCTCAAGTCCGAGTCAAGTCACAAGTCAAGACACATCTGACCAAGTCAAGTCCAAGTCCAAGTCATACCCTAGCCAAGTCAAGTCCAAGTCCAAGTCTCATTTTTTTCAAGTCCTTAACAAGTCACAAAGGAATTTTCTATTTGATAGTCATCAGTTGTCAGGTGGAAGAGTGCAACACTGCTTCTTTACGATTCACCACTTTATATTTTGGTGTGTGCAACACTGCTTCTTTACGATTCACCACTTTATTTTTTGGCGAGCACACCAAAAAATTATGTGGTGAATCGTAAAGAAGCAGTGTTGCACTCCTCCATCTGGCAAATGATGACTAACAGAGGTTCAGTTGCAAACAGCTATATATTTTTGGGGGCTTGAAAGATGATTTGTTGCTCAGCTGAGAAGTTTCATCAGTTCTAGTTTTGATATGATAACTCCCCTCTATAACCCATTCAACCCTAAGGCACCTTCAAAAAACGCCTGACCTACCACGTCACTGTTTGGTGCAATGTGTTGTCAACCGTTAAAGGGACACTGTGTGAGATTTTTAGTTGTTTATTTTCAGAATTCATGCTGCCCATTCACTAATGTTACCTTTTTCATGAATACTTACCACCAGCATCAATTCTAAGTATTCATTATGACTGGAAAAAATGTACTTTTCATACATGAAAAGGGGGATCTTCTCCATGGTCCGCCATTTTGAATTTCCAAAAATAGCCACTTTTAGCTGCAAAAATGACTGTACTTGGACCATACTAGAAAATATTTGTTTATTACTTAGTAAACTTTCATGTTAAGATCAAATTTGGCAATAGGCAGCCCAGTTTCAATGAGCAGCATAGTTGCAGTACCTTTTTTGACCATTTCCTGCACAGTGTACCTTTAACCGTTAAGGCCTCTGACCATACAATGCACCCAAACAGTCACGTAGGACATCTGACAACACTATCTACCTCAACACTTCAACAGTCAATATTCAATATTAAAGGGGGCCACCTCAACACAGAGGTAAGGTTGCTCTGAGGCATGGAGGCCTGGAAGTTCTTCAGACCTTCTAGTTTGGCCAAGCTGCGCTGAGTTCAGACGTTCATTCAAGCTAGTGGAAATACTCCAATTGAGGGACATTTTAAAAGTTAAGAGATAGCCATCTTGGCCAGACTGGCTTGCCCAGGCTAATCTGATGTTACCAACCTGAATACTCTGTAATGTCTCTGTAATGCAACAGAAGCGTTTTATGTACAGGTTAAAAGGGGGATTGCTGTCATTAGAATTGCAGATAGATGTACCACTCCTAAATGTATTTATTGTACCACCGTTATAGCCTATGGAGAGTGGCTCAGCAAATCCCTAAGTACATTCTACCCTTTTACATGTTGATGAACCACTGGAACGATTTTGGACGCATTATTTTAAGTACTTAGGATCATTTTAATATTCATAAGGTGGGGTTAATTACACTTCTTCCATAAGGCCCTGAAACATTTTTAGAAGCACCCCTTCTGACAGATATTCTATGTGTGCTTTAATATCTTTGTATTAAAACACCTTAATGGATACTTTGGGTAAGCAGAGCTCATTTTAACTTCATATTAAACAGGGAAGAGGGGGGTAGCCCAAACTTGCCTTAAGTGCTTTCAGACCCTCCACATGGGACAGGCTATCTCCCTTCCTTACTCTATTAGATTGAGCCCTTACGTTGAGCTGCTTTGTCAAAATGAGCTACCTGTAACACTTTTTAATAGGTAAATAAAATAGATATTGTAGTGTCGAATAGGACTGGGCGATATGGAAAAAGACCTATATCATGATATGGATTTCCTTGTATCACGATAACGATATATATCACGATACAGCACAATTATGTATGTTTTCTGTTATTCTCTTTATTTTCTCTTTATTTTGTCGTATTGCATAACCACTTGTCTTAAAAATGAATCTTTTTATTCTTATTTTTACAGTTATATGAACTTGGAGCATGTATAGTGACATGAAATGTAATTAAATGATCTTAAATAGTTTAAAATTCATAAAATTAGTTTATCACGATATAAAAAATAGAAGGGAAAGGGCACGATATACTAAATTTTATCACGATAACGATATATATAGTCATATTGCCCAGCTCTAGTGACAAAGTGATATATGGCCGTGGTACTTTTTTTTATTTAACAAAGGATTTTAAAGGACCAGGTCCATTAAACAACGAAACAGCTGAACTGGCTTGTGAATAAATGTGATAGAAATGTCAATCTCAATATGATGTTCTCCTTGGTCTGTTACAGGAGGTAGAGGGGATCGAGCTAGCTGCTATGTGTGAGATACCTCCTAGCTTCTCAGAAGTCATGTCCCCATCACCCACCAGCCTAGAGGTAAACACAAGATTTTACACCATTTTCACTTGTTTACAGTTATATACATGGAAGAGATTTGACCATACTTAGCAGAGTACTTTGGACCGAAAGAGCATCCTTTTCTTAAATTGGCACCATTAAACAACAATAAATGTTTTCTTATGTTCTAATGTTAAACGTAGCACCTGTATGATGAGTTCTTCTTCTTCTTCTTCTTCTTCTTCTTCTTCTTCTTCTTCTTCTTCTTCTTCTTCTTCTTCTTCTTCTTCTTCTTCTTCTTCTTCGTCTTCTTCTCCTTCTCCTTCTCCTTCTCCTCCTCCTTCTCCTTCTTCTTCTTCTTCTCCTTCTTCTTCTTCTTCTTCTTCTTCTTCTTCTTCTTCTTCTTCTTCTTCTTCTTCTTCTTCTTCTTCTTCTTCTTCTTCTCCTCCTCTCTAGCCGTTTGAACTCGTGATGAGCAGTAGATGGGAGAAGCACAGCGTTCCATCTCTGGACTCTCAGATGTCCGACATGCTGCTCCCTGAGTGTCAAGTGTCAGACATGCTCCTCCCAGAATGCTTTGCTCTACCTGTATACAGACCACAAGACTACCTAAGTGATGGTACCTACCTCTTTTACTAGTTCATAGATACAGGGTCACTATTATGATAGTGGCACCTGCATATTTTGTTTGTATCTAAGTTTTGGTAATCTAAGTATCTAAGTTTTCAAAATGTTTTGGTAAAAGCCTACTGACGCTGAATTTGGGATCCAGATAATAGTGGCTTGTTGTTCCTTTCTAAGAGCCATTCAAAACTGGCTCAAACTGGCTCTTTTGAACGGCTTTTAATTATTTTTTTCATTGTTAAGAACATAGCATTTCTCACTCCACCTAAAGGTAATTTTGTCCCAACAACAACTGACTGCCCTCCTGCTTCTAAAGACTGCTTCCGTCAGTCGCCAAGGAAGACTCTTATGTTTTCCCCTCCAAATTAAAGTACTCACGTGAAGGTCACGTACCTAAAGGGAATGGAAACTGAACAAAAACACGGTAGAGTGGTCCCCCCAGCTGTGATTCGGCTGCATTTTGCAAACATGATATCGACTGTTCACAGCATCAGAGGAAGCGACGGTGGACCTGACGGAGCAGACCGATGATGTCATAACGGGTGTCTCCGAGGCAACGGCCCCTGAGGAACAGCCTGGTGGACTGGCCCTCTTTGGAGCCTTCGTCCTGAAGCAGAGCTATGCTCCCGCTCTCATCATCATGATGGTACGTGTGTGTGTGTGTTTGTGTGTGTGTGTGTGTGTGTGTGTGTGTGTGTGTGTGTGTGTGTGTGTGTGTGTGTGTGTGTGTGTGTGTGTGTGTGTGTGTGTGTGTGTGTGTGTGTGTCTGTGTCTGTGTCTGTGTCTGTGTGTGAGAGTGAGAGTGAGAGAGAGTCTGCACCTCTCTTCTTGGGACCCCATAATAAAGCATGTCCTCTATCTGTCTGTGTCTGCCTCTGTGTCTGTCCTCAGGTGTGGAGCATCACCTACACGTCGTGGCTGGGCTTTGTGCTGCTGGTCTGGTCGTGTCTGATCTGGATGATGCGTGACCGCCGCTACTACGCCATGCTGAGCGCCCCCTTCCTGGCCGCCTACGGCAGCGGGCTGCTGGTGTCCAGCTTCATCAGCGCCTTCCGGCTGCACCGCCACGAGCTCTTCCCCGGCATACCCGCGGCCGTGCTCATAGACTTCGACCTCTACGGCTACGACGCGCCCTGCGTTCACCTCGGGGTCAAGGTCTGTCCAGGTTTTTTTGTGGTCATCTTCTTGTCCCTTGATGTTCATTACATGTTGATTTTGGTTAATAGTTTCATTGGGGCTAAAATATAGGATTTTTAAAGGGTTGGTGGGAGCACGGAGGAAATGTGTCTACTCCATGCTCCATCCGGAAGTCCACAGGCCAGGCCTTTTTAAATGCCTTATTATGTGTCTGTTATTATCTACAGTATTTTACTGTATCATATTCCCGAAACACAGTGTGTTTGAGATATGAAGATTTTGCTCAGAGTGCTGCGTTTGCATAATTTTACATTACTTTTGAACGGGAGCACGGATTTTCAATAACTATCATTATCACTCTATAATAGGGACCTAAACTGTTATTTATATTTTTATGGGCAAAAAGGTGTTTCAAGTGTAATTTTCAGAATATTCCTAACGAACTCCTGATTAAGGTTAAAAAAGTACAATTTGAAGTCCAAATATGTTGCTCCATTCCAATGTTACCAAAAAGACTTGGGCGCCGTTTGTACATACCTGGGTATTTTCAAAAACGAAGAGCTTTCCCTTTGTTTGGGCCTTTTGTTTACACACAAACAGAAAACCTCTGAAAATGAATCTTCCTAAAAACTTGAGATTTTGCGGTTAGACATTTGGACAGCATATAAACAGAGAAAAACGGGGAGACTTGAATGTGCCATGACACTTGTTTAAACCAATACAACCATGAAGGCATTAATTGCTGTACTTGCCGATACTGAGTACTGACACCGATACTTTAACCCCCAACATTCAATCAAAATGAATGCAGAGTCTTGTTTTTCCCACATGTGATATTTGTTTTATTGTTCATTTCCGTGTAGATTTAAATGGAACATGGAGAGATGTTGTGTTATTTCATGTAACAGCTGGATCGATGCCTGGTATCGGCAAGTGTTTTGATGAGTATGAGAATAACGAACAAGTATCCCTACTTGAATGCCATTCTTCTTAACGCGCTCAGGTTGAACGATTTAACGTACTGTATCTATGACCGCTCTCGGCAGCATATTTATGCGGATATGCCGATGGTGTGAACGAAGATATTTTGGTAAAGGTAGGAAAGAGAAATGTTTGTTTATGGAAATAGCCGTGGCCTTGGTCTTCTCAGGTGGGCTACACCTTCACCTTCTGGATGATGCTGCACCAGCAGCTGAAGGAGAGAGCTGAGAAGAGCCAGCAGAACCAGGACCAGGAAAGCCCAGAGCTCAAAAGTCAAACACGTAAGGCACACATTCATGATTTTTTTTTTTTTTTTTTTAAATATTTGGGGGTTTTTGTACCTTTATTTGTGACAGGGAAATTAGAGAGGTGACAGGAATCGAGTGGGCAGAGACGGGGAAGGCTTGGCGAATGGGAATCGAGTGGGCAGAGACGGGGAAGGCTTGGCGAATGGGAATCGAACATGGGTCGCCGGTGTAGCAGTGAAGTGCTCAGCCATTGAGCCACGGCTGGGCCCCATTTATGTTTTGTTTCTTATTTTTCTTCAAGATGAATAAAAATTACTCTATTTATTCTTTCTTTGGTCTTGTTTGTTTCCTGTTTTTTTCTTGTTTTCTTGTCTTGTGTTTTTTTTTTAATTTTCATTGTTGAAGCACTTTGAGCCTTCATGTTAAATGTGTTTTACACAGAAACATTATTGTTAGCAAATGGAGACGTTTATTGTTAGCAAATGGAGATGTTCAAGTCATAAAGATAAATCATGTGGATAGCTCTGTAAGGAAATGTGTGGTGTAAATCAGTTTGATTCCCTTTAATCTATTTGTGTGTGTGCATTTGCATATTTGTCCCTGTGTTCTCTTTTTCGTTGTGTGCCTGTAAGTGTGTCTCTGTCTGTATTCATGTGTGTGACTGTCTGGCCGTGTGTATCTGTATATGACTGCGTGCGTGCGTGCGTGCGTGTGTGTGTGTGCATCTGGGCCTATGCTGGATGTGCCTGTGTGTGTGTGGTGTGAGCTGTGAGCTTCCTCATCTCTCTCTCTCTCATCTTTTAATGTGTGTGTGTGTATCTACATGTGTGTGTGTGTGTATCTACATGTGTCTGTCTGTCTGTCTATCTGTCTGTCTGTCTGTCTGTCTGTGTATTTGTGCCTGTGTGTGTAGTGCTAATGCATGTGTGTGTGTCTGTGTATCTACGCCTGTGTGTGTAGTGTTAACACGTGTGTGTGTGTCTGTGTGTATCTCTGCCTGTGTGTGTGTAGTGTTTAGTGGTGAGCAGCCGGTCAGTTTGGTGGTGGTGCTGGGAGGTCTGGTGAAGGGTATCATGGTGAAGTACTGGATCTTCCTCTGCTGCTCCATGTTCTTCGTGGTCAGCTTCTCAGACAGGGTGATGGTCTACAAGATCCTCTACATCGGCCTCTTCCTCTTCTGCGTGGTGCTCTATCAGGTAGGGGTTTTAACTACACTGTGTGTGTGTGTGTGTGTGTGTGTGTGTGCAGGGCCGGTTTTTAGCATAGGCCGGCTAGGCGGTCGCCTAGAGCGCCATGTGAAGAAGGGGCGCCGAAATGGCGCTCTCCTATGCGTAATTTTGCGATATGAAGTTTTTTTTTATGAAGTCGCAATCAACAAAGAGTGGCGAAAGCGCTCCTCACGGCAAAGCGCCCCTCAGCCAATAGTAATATCGCTTCCAACTGTCTCTGGGAAGTCTGTGAACCAATAAACAGACAGTTCTGAGAAAGGGGGCGGGACGAGTGACAGCCTGCGCTCTATTTTGAATTTGGAGACTCACAGACAGAGAGGGCAAGCGCAAACAATAGGGCTGCTCTGCTGGATGGAGATTATTATGTTCTCATTAAACCACTCATTGCATGATGCAGGAGTTTCAGAGGGTGTTTTGGAACTATGTGATTTAATCAGCAACCGTTTGTGATTATGGAAAGCCGAATAGTTATGAGGTTACTATTTGGAATTAGAGAGAAAAAGAGCTTTGTTTTTGATCAGAGAAATCGCTAGTTAGCATGCTAACATTAGCCAAGTATGCCAAGCAATGAAATCCAGTAAAGTAGCTGTTAGTAGCCTACTCACTACTCACTAACACCCACCTGATATCATAATAGGCCTACTTGCTTAGGTTGACAAGCAATGTAAAGTAAGACTGGTGCAATGTTTAAAACAATTTTAGCTGCCATATCTCCTTCCATCCACATGAATTACCTGCTTGTTGTAAGCTTAAAAAAACATTAATTTCCAGACCAGAACGACATAGCCTACATTAATCATGTAACAGAACCATGCACAGCAGACAAGTGAGGCTATTTACTATATTTTGTATATTATGAAATTCAATAGCGTGACAGCTCTTCTCCCTTTCTCTCACCCTGTCCCTCCAGTTCAAACACATAGATAGCCCCCTTCTCATTCTCCTACTCACAAATGCACCACTACCACTATTTCCAGTCCAGAAATGAAATTGGTTTGGAAGACAGCACAAATGTGTAGCTTATTAAAATTGTTATGCTGCCATGCTTTGTGATGCTGTAGGTAGTGTAGATCAATGCAGACCTCCTTGGTAGGCTTATTGTCTACACATGCATTTTACATGCAAATGTAGGCCTACTGTATCACTCTCCTGGCATTTCAATTTCACGTTACAATTCAAACACATTGATAACCTCCATCTCATCTGGGGTTGGGGGCCCCACCACCATCACATCCAACATACCACACAGTGAAGCTACTTTCATGCGACTCAATCTGATGTGTTGGTCGGCTGTCAAAAAGAACCACAAATCCATTTAATGAAAAACGGTTATTGTTCTTGATGCTATTTAGTTAAGCTTACTACGGATATTACTCTTGTGATCTGTAAGGTATAAGAAGGGGGGGGGGCGCCAGAACTCAAACTCGCCTAGGGCACCAAATAAGCCAGAACCGGCCCTGTGTGTGTGTGTGTGTGTGTGTGTGTGTGTGTGTGTGTGTGTGTGTGTGTGTGTGTGTGTGTGTGTGTCTGTGTCTGTGTCTGTGTCTGTGTCTGTCTGTGTGTGTGTCAGGGATGGAGCTTAAAATTTTCCCCCACCAGTCACTGTGGCAGGTAGATTTTAAAATCTACCAGTCACAAGCTATTTTTACCACTCAAAGTGACTGCTGGATTGAACAATTTACCAGTCAGCCCTGAAATGTACCCGTCCTTGGCGGGTGGACGGGTGCTTATTTCCAACCTCCAAATGATCTTGTTTTACCTGTCCAATTCAACCAGGTGATCATTCAGTCAGCCAATCACCCGGCTGAATTGGAACGGTAAAGTCATTGGGAATATGTGGCAATAGCCTGTAACTAATGAATCCATTTTTTTCATGACTGGGTCACAAGGCATGGCTGAACTCAAACAATGGAATCTGCTCTTAAATCTATTATATATTGATGAACGTGGCAATGAGTGATAGTGATGGACATACTATTTACTATGTGTGATATTGTGAGATGGGTGAGCTACTTTCAAAAAGTCGTAATTTGCACGTATTTCAACTCAATTCTACCTGTACATTGCACTCGAGTTATTTCACCAATTTACTTCTTCGCTGGGTTAAAAATGTGCCAGTTACAGTCCGCTTATAAAGCATAACGTTGCAAAAATTCACAGGAAATGTTGCCGTTTTAATTAGGGCTGTAACGAAATTGTATCGAATTGAGAAATCTCGATAAGCAGTCACAATACTGTATCGTGATGCAAGAAGGCAGTTTCACGATATGCCCTTTCAAAGTTCTGTTACCCTTCAGTTCAGAAAACTACCACAACAAAAAAAGTTGTCAAAAAAGTTGACATTCACGTTGAAATCTGTGCCACAGGTAATTCCTTCGATCAGTTTGCCAGCCGCTGATACTTAGTGTACATTGTGTTGTGTAGGGTTGTAAATAATAATCGATCGATGCATCGAACCCACGGCTGACAATTGAATCGAATTGTATCGTATCGTGGGGCATTCTTGAGTATCGAAAAACACTGAATCTCAGCCTTAAGAAATCAATGTTGAATCGTATGGCCATGGAGGCTGTGATTTACAGTGTTGTGTGTGTTGGTGCAGGTGCACTATGACATGTGGAGGCGTACGCTGAAGCACTTCTGGGCCGTGGTGGTGGGCTACTCCATGTTCGTGCTGATTGCCATCTACATGTACCAGTTCAAGACCGTCTCGGGCCTCCTGCAACACATCTTTGGCATGTCTGTGGAAGGGTAAGAGAACTGCTGCCATGGTGCTGGAGACATGAGTGACGTATTCTCATTAGTTGAGGACGCAATGGAAAGCTTTACTCAGCTAAATCTACATCTCGACAGTACACTGTAAAATGTTGTTATTCAATAGTAGTAAAATTGAATGGTCCTCTAGTTGACCATACTATCTCTGAGTGTTTTAATGAACACTGCAAAATGTCTTGTTTTGGATGTATGCATCTAATGCAGTGTGCTTTAGATTGAGGCATTCTGTTCTGCATGTGTGTGCATGTGCGTGTGTTTGTGTGCCTGTGTGTGCGTGTGAGTCTGTGTCTGTGCGTGCGTGCGTATGTGTGTGCTAGGCTGCGATACCTTGGCCTGGAGCAGTCACTATATTCTCTGTTTCTGTCTGTTTTTAATGTTGGTGTCTAGGCTGGGAGACCTGGGCCTGGAGCAGTATGCAACGGTGGAGCTGTTTGCGCGTATCCTGCTGCCTGCCTTCTTCCTGCTGGCCTGCATCCTGCAGCTGCACTACTTCAACGCAGACTTCCTGACACTCACAGACCTCGACAACATCACCGTGCAGGACAAGGCCGCCAGGTGAGGGGGACGGATGGACACTAGGGATGTACCGAAACCAAGATTCGTTTTCTGATTCTGCCTTGTTGACCGTGTTTGGGTTTGGTTTCAGTTTATGTGATCGGAATGGGTTTCTGTATTCGGTTGCGGATTCGACCAAATCTTAAGCAGTGGATTTGGTTAAAGCAGAACCTTACAAATCAGGATTCGGTACATCCCTAATTGAAACATAGGCTCATACACACACGTACACATATACACACCACAGTTTGTATTGCAAGGTTAGATACTGGACATGACAGGACTCACTTAGTCAAGCCCCACGTCAACATGCATCTCTCCTTCTCCTGTTAAATGTAGGTATATATTGTGAAATTGTGTTCTGATGTGAAGAGACTAATTCACTTTTCTTTTCCTCTCCATGGTGAACAGTGATGAGGAGCTGAAAGAGAAAGTGATGGTCATTTCTAACGCGTAAGGCTGGCATACTTAATATCTTTCCAATAACTGCCTAAAAATCGCAGTTTTCTTCGACACTGGACATGGTACATGGTTACATCTATACAGCCTACTGGCTTCTCTCAAGTAGCAGTATGGTATTTTAGTGCATGTACTACAGTAATAGAATAGAATTCATGTTAAGTAAAACAGTAAAGTAAGTCAAATAAATTGCTTAAACTAAATACACTTAAAACTACATTGCCCAAAAATGTAGTAATGAATGTCAATTCATTTAGAATGAGCAATAATTAAATTGTTATTTTTTTCAGGTTAAAAGAAAGTATAGAAAAATTCCAGCAACGGTAAGGCACATGCTTGCACTGCATGTAGCATGATTTACAGTCGTGTTGATCTGTTGTTAAAATGTGTTGCCTTTGTGTTGCTTGGGCTTGCATCTTAATACGCTTGCCATCTAAACAAACTGAAACAAATCCCCATGTGGTTCATGCTGTTTGCTAGACTCAAGAAAGAGCAGATGAGTGCAGCAGGGAGCGTCGCTACTTTGGACATGGACAAACAGTCAATGGACAAGAAGAAGCTGTCTGTGGACAAGCTCTCTGTGGACAAGGACAAACTCTCTGTGGACAAGGACAAACTGTCCATGGACGATAGCAAAGTTTGTTTGGACAAGCTGTCACTGGACAAGCAGTCGGTGGACAACAGCAAGTCCTCTTTAGACAATAGCAAAGTCTCTTTGAACAACAGCAAGGTGTCCTTGAATGAGGACAAATTGCTTCAGGACAAGGACAAGGTCAGAGTCTCCTTTGACAAGAGTAACGTATCTTTTGACTCAGACAAGAAAGAAGACACGGCGGAGGAAGAACGTGAGTTTGGTTTGGATTTCTACTTATATATTGAACATATTGAAATATTATATTTATTTGACTGGCTGGTGACATGTTTCTCTAACTGTAAACTGTGTTTACATTTATTGTAATGACTGACTTAGTTATTGTAGTGACTTACTGGAGTGTTTTTGACTGTCTGTATACCTGTATCTATTTTTTAATTTAAGTATATTTGGTTGGATATGTCTAATGTTTTATGTCTATGTTATAATAGTTATTTACTAATTACTTGACTGTATTATTATATCTGTCTGGCTACTTTTGTATAGATATCTGTCTTGTTTATACAGTAGATATCTGTATATAATTCCTATTGTATATTTGGGCTACGGGTGCATGTGTGTGTGTGCGTGCGTATACGTGTGCATGTGTGTGTGCATGTGTGTGTGTGTGCGTGTGTGTGTGTGTGTGTGTGTGTGTGTGTGTGTGTGTGTGTGTGTGTGTGTGTGTGTGTGTGTGTGTGTGTGTGTGTGTGTGTGTGTGTGTGTGTGTGTGTGTGTGTGTGTGTGTGTGTGTGTGTGTGTGTGCGTGTGTGTGTGTGCGTATGTGTGCGTGTGCGTGCGTGTGTTTAGAGACTCCGGTGAACCAATGGCTGCTGGTGGTGGATCGTGCCTCAGTGCTCTTCCTGCAGGTGATCCATCTGCTGCACAGGGCGCAGGCCCTCTGCTGGCGCCTCCTGGAACTGCACAGCCTCAAACTGCTCTCCACCGGCATCATCTGGGTTAGCTTGCAGGAGGTTAGGCTCATACATGCACACACAGATATGAGCATGCACAAACTAAGGCATGCATGCACGCACACACTTGGAGAATGTGCAGGACAAGGCAGCCAGGTGACGTGGACACACACACACACACACACACACACACACACACACACACACACACACACACACACACACACACACACACACAAACAATGTAACATAAACTTCTCTCAATGTGTCATAAACTGCTTTGTTCTGCTGCTATCACGAATCCATACACTGCTACCAGGTCCTATCCATATTGTCATACCTGTCTGATTCTAAGCAGGAAAGCAGAGAATTCCTGACATAATCACAGGTAAAAATAAGTACAACACTAGCACATGATGTTACATAGCTGTTACACCATTTACTCCATTGTCCCTACCTAATGAGATGGATAGACTGTGCTGTTAATGAAAAACACTGTAAACTTAACAAGGACCCACCACAAACTTGATCCAACCAGTGCAGAGTCAGCTGAATGTAAGACAAGTACACAGATCTACTGGTTTCTGGGTTAAGTTACCATTGTTGGAAGGAAACTGTTGTTCTTTTACTTTTACTTTTACCTCTGCCCATATTGTATATTCTAGTAATCTAGTAGTCTATTTTCTAGTCGTCTATTTTAGTAAAAGATCTGTACAGTAGACTGAATTACCGGTATGTGTAAATGAAAGTTATTCAATGAATGATTTATTAAAATCCCTTAAAATGACAGTTTCAAGGGAAGCCTAGGCAGAAATAGAACGCCAGCCGGCTTCTGAGTAATTGAGCTGAACTGGAGGCAGGTCATGCACGAGTAGGCAACAGGCCGGATGCCAAACAAGATCCACGCAGGAACACCTGAACGCCACTTAGAGATCCCAGGTACACGGCCCAGGGCCAAGAAAGACTAGACGACACCGAGAAAGAGAAGCTAAGTGACTTTAATGCTTCGCGCTGTTCAGCAGATACCTGAACCTCTAGACTGTCTGGTGGCGCTTGCCTCGCTGTCGGCCCTGCTGCATTATTGAGCCGGGCCAAGGGGACAGAGTCACCTGGCACACCTGTCCTCAACTGCCCGCACAGCCTCCGCAGCAACAGCAAAGAGCAGGATTTTCTTTAGCGACAGGGTGGAGTTGAAAAGATTAGAGTAGAATAGAGTGGAATAGAATTGAGTAGAATACTCTATATGGTAACGCTTTAGTTTATGGTAACAGTTCCTTTAAAACTTTATTAACACTTTATTAACATATTTTATTGAACTAATAATAAACAAAATATTTTCTAATAATAAACAACTTAAATTTTCACAGCGGAGTAAGGTTCTGCTCTGGATGAGATCGATGTTTGTTTGCCTGCCGGACATTTCTATATCCAATGTCGTAATCTTTTTGCTCTTTGGAGAGCAAACTTTCAGGACTGCTGCAACTGCCCATTGTGTCAACATAGTAGTTCTTATTAATTTACAAACATTTGTAAATGTTTTGTTGATAATTAGTTCATTATTTACAGTGTTTCTATGTGTTTCTTTTTAGCGACTGTTATTCCAAAGTGTTACTCACTATTTGGCTATGTGATCCCACCCGCATGTATTTTAATCATTTGGGATTTGAGCCTGCAATCTTCAGTTCCTGAGACCAGCTCCCCAAACCATTAGGCCATGTCAGCCCCCAGATACTTGAGCAATAAGCCAGGAGAGGCTGTGTGTTTGTGCTGGATTTGCTTATTGCTGATCTGAATCGCCTCATTACTGATTTCAAACTGTTGAAATGATATTAAGATATGTGGTGTGTTAAATGCAACCACGCAAAAAATAAAATAAAAATAAAACAGCATATTTTTGGGGAAGCAGCTAGTATTCGAGCATGATTTACAATGGCTTGGAATGCCAATCCACAATCAAGAACCAAACACAACAGTTTTAGCTAGATCTACACATGAGTAGCTTTTTCATTTACCAACATTCGTGTTGTGAGGAGGGGCAAGATGCTAAGCAGTCAACCATGTGGGCTCATTTTTTGACCGACAGCAGTTTCCAACAGTCAGAGGTTGAACAGTGTGCAGCCAGGGTCACGCAGCCAGGGATTGTTTACAAACGATAGACCTACTGTATGTATACTGTGCTGTGCTGTGCCACAGGTGTGTCTGATGAACTTTGTGTTCCTGGTGCTGTGGACGGTGGCTCTGCCCCTGCCTCACCTGCGCCGCATGGCCTCCAGCGTCTCCAGCGTCTGGGCCTGTGTCATCGTCGTCTGCAAGATGATGTACCAGCTCAACGTCATCAAGCCACCAGAGTACTCCTCCAACTGCACGGTGGTGAGTGGTTTTAAGTCCCATCTGTCACCTACTGTCGTTAATCACACCCAATCACTTTGTATGTTAATTAATTGATCAGTTAAATGGAATGCAAATAGAAAAGAAAGTTTTTGTGTTGGTTTGAAGTAAGTCAAACTATTTTTCACGGATATTGATTGAATTGTAGTGGTAGAAATGTCAACCAAGGAGCACTTCCTAACTCATAAGGTGCTCAGGTCCTCATTGGAAGGGACACTTCAGAGTCAAGCTGAAATTAAAGTGACAACGTCAGTAGCATCCGGTGCGCACAATCAAATACGTTGTCCAACATTTCACGTGATACAACTTCAGCCCCAACTTGTGCCATTACATTTTCTATACAGGTTTAAGGCATTGCATTCAATTAGCATGGTGATCAAGGGAAGTGCTCTGGTTGAAATATCTCTTCTGCACTGTGGTGTTAGGGCTTGGTGTCCATCAATGGCACCTGGTCTGTGTCCAACATGGAGGAGCTCTTGAGGAAGTCCCTCCTGTATGTGGACCCAGTGGACCCGGCCGTGTGGTTCGGGGCTCTCTTCAAATGTGGCGATCGCATCCTACCATGCCTCAAGGTACTGACTCACCACGTACAAAATGTCCTGATTAGATTCAATTTAATTGTTGTAACACTGGTAAGAACATGGAGTAACAAAATGCAATGTATTCAGTATTCAGTGTATTCTGTAAGAAAGAAATAGAAGTCTACAGACTGCAGCTCTATGGAGAAAGGTTTTCAATTACTTTTTGGGTTACCAAAAGAAGTTATGTTTTCAGCTCTTACTAGTTTGCTGATATTTTGCCTTACAGTGGCTCCCCACAATGTATGCGTGTGATGTGTATTTTAACCATTTTTTATGAAAATATCAGATTTTGGTAAAAGTGTGTGCGTGTGCGTGTGCGTGTGCGTGTGCGTGTGCGTGTGCGTGTGCGTGTGTGTGTGTGTGTGTGTGTGTGTGTGTGTCAGAACCACCTGCTGGTCCTGGGCCTGCTGGTGTTTGACGTGACCATCACCCGGCGGCAGCTGCACTACCGTCTCCGCAGCGACGTGAAGGTGCCGCCCACCAACACCATCTTCCAGGGCGTCACGCGGCAGCACCTTGACCACGGCCTGCTGCCCTGCCTCAAGTACTTCATCAACTACTTCTTCTACAAGTTCGGCCTGGAGGTGAGACCAAACACTTGGGGACTCATTGGAAATATATTCTACTGGCATTGAAATGTCAACTGCTTACCATACAACACCACATCAGTTGGCAGGGGCGTGTTATGACTCCATGAGCCCCTGGGCCAGACAGCAAAGAAGGCCCTCCCTCCTTGGGTGTTGCTAGTATATAAAAAAAAATCAAGTTTTTACGCTAGAAATTAGAGACCTTACGTTGTTGGGAGTTCTGCGTTTTTTCCATCGAGAAAAATTGAAAATACAATTGTTAAAAGTGCAATGTACAGTAAAACACAACGTGAGAATGGAAATATAGAGGGTTGGGCTTCAGTGTTTCCTTGGCCCCTGGGCCTGTACCCAGTAGGCCTATGCAATAATCCATACTTGTCAGTTGGTTGTTAACATGGCATAATAACAAGAGAGCTGTTGCATTTATCTGAGTTGCTGCAGAGTGATCATCAATAATATCTGCCTATTGACTGGGCCGAAGGCATGCGGTTCTCTGTTCGTCCGGGTCGTCCAGTCCTGACCAAATCTTGTGTGCTAATATTTTATAAAAGCTGAAAGATTCACTTTTGGAAGCCAATGCCTTCCAGATGGCCGTCTTTCAAGATTGCTGTGGAGGCATCAGAATCAATGATTTGGCGTTGCCACCTGTACCTGTTTTACCTGACTGTCCTGGTTTTTATTAATGGTCTGTCCAGGGGGAAAAAAACACATTATCCCTGGACACAAAAGGAAAGGGGACATTGCGTACAAGCAAAAGATTAGATACTGTATGGTTATTAAAATGTTCAGGGTTTTTTTCAGACAGAGATCGCAAAACAAGTTGGTGTTGAGTTTTACCGGTTTTCATTTAATTTCTGGTCACTAAAAATAAGTTGAATTTTTACAAACTCTGGAAGCACTCTTCACTGAACCTTGCAATGTTTTACAGTCCACAGACAATCATGATGTTTTATTTAGTCAAAATGTTTACCCACAGCCCTCTGATTTCTTTGTATTTGTACCAGGTTTGCTTTGTGGTGGCGGTGAATGTGATTGGCCAGAGGATGGACTTCTTTGCGCTGCTGCATTCGTTCGCCCTGATCGCCGTGCTCTCCCACCGCAGGAGGAAGGCCATCGGGGAGGTGTGGCCCAAGTACTGCTACTTCACCGCCGGCCTCATCGTGCTGCAGTATCTACTCTGTCTGGGCTTCCCGCCCGCCTTCTGCTTTGGTGAATAGGATAAATATTGCATTACATTACACTACACTTCGCTTTTATCCAAAGCGACTTAGTTATTATTTTTCAAGGTATTAGTTACAGTCCCTGAAGCAGTGTGGAGTCAGGAGCCTTGCTCAAGGGCTTTTCAGCCATGGATGGAGGTGTAGGGAGAAGTCACGTGGGATTCAAACCTACAACCCCCAGATTGAAAGACCAACTCCAGGGGACCCCAACCTAACTATCTAACTTGGGGCCCACTTGAAATCGTCACTATTGTTTGGGGCAACTAAACAGTCAACGGCAGCACACACACACTCACAAACACAAATATTATTTAGACTTTTTTGAAAATGATCTGAAGGCCCACTTTGAATACCTTCAGGGCCCACAGTTTGAGAATCACTGTGACTAAACCATGGCTGCCTGAATAATACCTGCAGGAATTAATCTCGACTCCTCGACACAAGCCGCCGTTGTTGTCTGAAACAACAATCGATTCTCGACTATGTCACATCCGTGAAAATGCCGCCCTTATCTACTTGTGCCCTATAGGCACTTACGTGCCCGTCACTTCTGACTGACAAAATGTTCCTAAATACCAAGGTGGTTGATTGAGTTCAGACACAAAATAATGATTCAGTGGTTGGTTGATTCCGTCAGTATGTAACAATGGTGATGTAATGAGCTACATAATTAATGTGTGAGACTGGAGCAGTGTGTGCGCGATGCAGTGCCATGTTGTGCGATACTGTGACCTCCAAACTCATGTCCCTGTCTGACCTCTCTCTCTCTCTCTCTCTCTCTCTCTCTCTCTCTCTCTCTCTCTCTCTCTCCCTCCTCTGTGCCCAGACTATCCATGGAGGACCTCTGCTGGAGCACTCACCTCCAACCTGATTAAGTGGCTCTACCTGCCCGACTATGCCATGCAGCCCAACCCTGAATTCATTCTCTGTACGGTTGAGTACATTCCCACCTGGGACAACAAAACACAAGTTGACTTCTAGTATTAGCCCCTTCACTTCCCAGACTCCTTTACCTCTTAACATTATTCCACTTGACAACTCCAAACCAGTTCAGATAGGCCTATGGGACTGCATATGATCTTACTGACCTACTTTTAAAAAAATCTTTTACTGCACCATTGAGATTGTATTATCTGTTGTGCGACTGAGAGTAACACTGGCCATGTTTACGTTTATGTTTTTAATTCTGATTTAATCATTCCAAATTAAATAGTTTGAAATTCAAAATGGTCTCTAAAGTGCAGGAAAACTTGATCAATATGAAAAGTTCATTAAACACTGCACACTGGATACTGTTCTTTTTTCTGTTCTTTTTTTTTTCTTTTTTTTCGCTCCAAAAAGTAAACAGCATCCAGTGTGCAGTGTGTAATGAACTTTTCATATTTAAAATATTCTCCCTTTTGAACTGGAATTAATATTTATATGATAGTGGAACAAAGTCATTCAGAATTAAGTCATTCAGAATTAAAAGAGGAATAAACCACTCAATTTATTCGGAATAAAGTTTACTTTCAAATAACTGTAATTCGGAATTGTGAAATATTTATATGATGTTGTAATATATGATGTTGTTATGATATCTGGACTTCCATCCTCGGAATAACTTGGAAGTCAATTTTAGTTCCATAATTGTGATTTTAACTCTCTCCATGTCTCCATTTCTCCCGTATGTCCCCCTTCCCTCTCTCTCATCCCACTGACACCTCTATATCTCTCTCACTCTCTCCCCTGTCTGTGTGTCCATGTCTCCCCCGTGTGGTGTAGTTGACTACCTGCTGCTGCTGGTGGCGTCTCTACAGTGGCAGGTGTTTGAGGAGGAGAACAGGGCGGCGGTGCGGCTCCTGGCCGGGGAGAACGTGGAGATCAGCCGCTGCCTGGACCCCTCCACCCTCAACCAGTACACGCCCGTCTCCAACTACCTGCACTGCAGGTCAGGATGGAGGACATGACAGAAGAGACAGGACAGCACTCCCAGTTACTTGTACCTTATTCCCCATCAGAAGTTTTGGTCTCAATCTTCTGCAGTGTCGGGCCTGATGGACAATGAAGTACAAGCAACGGAGGAATGCTGTCCTGTTTCCTTTATTTAGAATATTTCATATGGAATGAGCATGACAAAAGACCAACAAAGGTCGGCGTCTGCGCCTTGAACTTGATACTCGTGTATTGCTTGGTGCGAGCACTCCCAAAAAGTAGTAATCACTCAAGATATGGAATGAGCACCCAGTTGCTCTTTACTTTTGTGGAGTTGAGCACGTTATGAAGCTTATTTTGATTCAGTATGTTATGGAGGAAAACCATGTCCCTCCACAATCATGTATTAGCAAATAACATTTCAGGTTAAGTCAAAGTGCATTGAATGTGCAGTTTTTGTATAGTACACTACATCGGCAAGCACACATATAAAATATTTTTGACAGTCTACGTAATAAAATTAAGAAATTCAGTAAAGTATAACAAATATTTACCTCTTCTATCTTTTCTCTATACGCTTACCTACACCGTTACATTTGATATCTTAGGTAAACAAGATGGAAGTGTATAATACGATCTCCTCAGGTCCTACTTGGACATGGTTAAGGTGTTGCTCTTCCCCTGCATCATTTCATTTGACACATGCACTGAACATACAAAGAAATTTAAATTGTGTTTCTCACTCTTCCATGCTTTGAGAGAGACCTGGTTTACCCTGTCTGTCTTCAGGTCCTACCTGGACATGATGAAGGTGTTTGTGGTTTACCCTGTCTGTCTTCTGAGGGGTATATCAGGAGTAAACCAGGTTAAGTTAAGAAAATGAGGAATCCAGACTCTTCTATAAGATGATTTACCTCTTAACTTAACCTGGTTTACTCCTGAACCAGCTTCTTAGTATAGGCCCCAGGTCCTACCTGGACATGATGAAGGTGTTTGTGCTTTACCCTGTCTGTCTCTCTTCAGGTCCTACCTGAGTCCTGGACATGGTTAAGGTGTTTGTGCTTTACCCTGTCTGTCTGTCTCTCTTCAGGTCCTACCTGGACATGGTGAAGGTGTTTGTGGTTTACCCTGTCTGTCTGTCTGTCGGTCTGTCTGTCTGTCTGTCTGTCTTCAGGTCCTACCTGGACATGGTGAAGGTGTTTGTGTTCAGCTACTTCTTCTGGCTGGTGCTGTGTCTGATCTTCATCACGGGCACCACGCGCATCAACATCTTCTGCCTGGGCTACCTGCTGGCCTGCTTCTACTTCATGCTGTTCGGCGGCCAGCTGCTCATGCAGCCCGTCTGCTACGTGCTGCGCCTCTGGGACTGGCTCATCGCCTACACCTGCGTGGTCATCTGCCTCAAGAACCTGCTCTCGGTACGACCAGGGCCGCTGACAGCTTTGGCTGGGCCCGGGACAAGGACAAATGATATCATACACAAACACAACATACACACACCCTTGTTGCTGCTGCCCCACATGGAAAAGGCCACACACACGCACGGACGCACGCACGCACGCACGCACGCACGCACACACACGCACGCACACACACGCACGCACGGACGCACGCACGCACGCACGCACGCACGCACGCACACACACACACTGTACGACTCTGGACAGTTGTTAGTGGTGTTGTATTCTAGATGCCCTCTCAAACTATTTCTTTGCCCCCCCCCCCCAATTCTCTCCCGATTCACTGTTTCAGCTGGGCTCGTGTGTGTACGTTGGCAGCTTGCTGAAGAACGGTTGTTGGTTGATCCAGTCCTTCAGCCTGTTCTGCACCATCAAAGGATATGATCTCCGTAAGTGAGACTTTCTTACAGTAGTTTAAGGCAACTGTGTGCTCCTAGTGCTTCTAGTGCTCCTGGCTACATTGTAGTGTAGGGTTAAGTCCACTAGTAGGGAGTAGAGAGCAAATTCATCAGATTCTCAAAGTGTTACAGTGCTTGAAAATGAAGGCAGGGCAATGTCGGGTAAAAACAAAGCAAGCAGTACCTCAAATGTTTTGCTTAAATTATATTCTTTTAGATTAGGATTTAGATTTGATTACATTTTAGTCACCCTAGAGGATAATTCTATTATTCCAGCATCCATTAAAAAAACACAGCAAGCACATAATACACATAAAAGTGACGCATACTATACACACGAGATGCTTATTCTTTTTCAAGGACTGATGTTCAGATGCGAGTCATTATGAATGGTATTGCTGTAGGTGGGAAAGTTCTACTATATCTCTCGTTACTGTTAAGTCGGTGCAGTCTTCCACTGAAAACGAATTATAAAATGATCAACAAATGTCTGATGATGCCATATATTATATCTGTGCCTTATATTAAATAAGTCAGTCAATATGCTGTGTGCGTGTGTGCGTGCCTGTGTCTGTGTGTCCTCAGCTCCCCCAGACGATGACTGCGAGCTGCCTGAGGGCGAGGCGGGTATCGTGTGGGACGCCATCTGCTTCATCGTGCTGCTGGCCCAGAGGAGGATCTTCCTCAGCTACTACTTCCTCTACATGGTCTCCGACCTCAAGGCCTCCAAAATACTCGCCTCCAGGTAACTATGCTGAAATTGGCCTCCAAAATACTCGCCACTCTGGCCTCGTTTACATGAGAGGTTTAATTCAGAATGAACTCGATTTAATTCGGAATAAAGCTTAATTCCGCTTTGAAAACATCATGTGATTCACACAGGAATTTCATAGTGTGGATATGTGGCATTTTTATGTCTAAAGATCTAGAGGAGAACAATTGTGAATGTCATGAAAATCCTTCCAATAAAAATGAAAGTTGCAAAAAAAAGAAAACATCATGTGAACACATCACAATTCGGAATTAAATGAAAGTGCAATGTAAACTCAACAGAACTATTTAATTCTGAATTATTAATACGTAATAAAAAACATCTTGTAAACGTGGCCTCTGTCAGTGTTGAAATTGGCCTGCAAAATACTCACCTCCAGGTACAGGCTTTCTCTCTGCCAGATGACAATTTCTCCCAATATCAACATGTCGTTGCTCACACTACCCTTGACTTGTCAGCACCCAACAATGTGGAAGTGTTTTGTTCAATCACCTACGATATCCTGATCATTCTAATGGGGGCATGCTTTATTCATTTTATGAAACATCTCAACATACTCCAAAGAGCATCCCAAAAGTTATGCAACATCAGTGTATACCTCACCACCATTCACTTTTGCAATTATATATTTTTTAAAAACGCCCTCTTCTGTTCACAGGGGTGCTGAGCTTTTCGAGGCGAAAGTGAAAAAGCGTGTAGCAGCCCGACTGGAGATGGAGAAGAAATCTGTGGAGGCATTAAAGAAAGAGTAAGGAACAATACCTCAGTGAACACATCAGAGTGGTAACATTTTACACAATGATCAGGCTACATAGTAAATCCGAACGTTTGCATGACAGGTTGCGTACATAGCTTTTTCATGCATAAGCAAGCTTTGTATACATGATTCTTCAAGGCAGAAAGAACAAGTCCACCTGTAGTAGCCCATGGCATGTGCTGTAGATGACTATACTCTTAATATCACACTTATTGTACTGAGTAGTAACTATTAATGCTTTTCTATGCTTTACCTCACAGTATGGAGAAAATCAAATCCCAACAGAAAGAACCAAAGGAAAAACCAACAGACTTGGAAATCGCAGGTTTGAGAATTACTTGACTTGACTTAAACATGTTCCATAAATATGGTCTTGGTGTGTCTGGTTGATTTGACAGATATTGACTATAATCTGCATTGTTAACTTATCAATTTAATAGTCAGTCCAAAGAAAGATTGTGATGGAGGGAAATGGTGGAAACCCTGGCAATCGCAACCAGGTGGTGAGTACTTCAGCCAACCCAATGAACTTCATACCCACACAAACTCCTATTCGATCTTCACTGTACTAAACCGTGTGTGTGTGTGTGTGTGTGTGTGTGTGTGTGTGTGTGTGTGTGTGTGTGCGTGTGCGTGTGCGTGTGCGTGTGCGTGTGCGTGCGTGTGTGCGTGTGCGCACGCGCGTTAGTTGGTGACAATTGTGGCTATGAGTTGTTTGTGAGTGACAGTGAGGAGGAAGAGGAGGAGACACAGGAGCAGTCAGAGGAAGACATCACTCCCAAGAAGAAGTCCGCTTTTCAGGTGGGAAAGCATGCGGGTGTGTGTGGGCCTGCGTGTATGTGTTTGCATGCGTTCATGTGTGAAGTTGTGTGGTAGAGATGTGCGAATGACGCACATTTGGCACACTCAGAGGGACCTTGTTTATTACTTTATTTAAAGGTACACTGTGCAGGAAATGGCCAAAAAAAGGTACTGCAACTATGCTGCTCATTGAAACTGAGCTGCCTATTGCCAAATTTGATGAATGTGATTTCATGAAAGTTTACTGAGCAATAAAGTAATATTTTCTAGTATGGCCCAAGTACAGTAATTTTTGCAGCTAAAAATGGCTACTTCTGGAAATTTAAAATGGCGGACCATAGAGAAAGATCCCCATTCTCATGTATGAAAAGTGCAATTTGTCCAGTCATAATGAATACTTAAAATTTGATGGTGGTGGTAAGTATTCATGAAAAAGACAACATTAGTGAGCATGAATTCTGGAAATAAACAACTAAAAATATTACATAGTGTACCTTTTAAAATACGTCAATGCTTAAAACGAATAAAATACAATTAAACAATACGCTTGGTTCACACATTAGTGGTATGTATTATAATAATACAGCTTTTAAGCAGCCTTCGTTGTGTGTAGCTTGCGTACGAGGCGTGGGTAGCAGGAGCCAAATCAGCCCTGAAGAGGCACCAGAAGGAGGAGACCAAACTGAAGAAGGAGGAGAGACGCCAGATGAAGAAAGAACAGCAGGAGAAAGGTTCCAAAAATGTTCTTTGTTTAGTGTTTTTTATTGTTGGAAACGCATATTACAAGAAAAGACCCACAAACAGTGCCATCACTACATGTTGGATCATTTTACTACATGTAAGATGACTGTGACAAGAAACGCATTTTGAACTTTAAATAATGTTTTTTCTGTTCAGTGGAATAAACAATAAATAAATAAGATGGTTACTTGTCTTTCCTTTTAATCTACCTACATTTTCCTCCTAATCTGGTTGTACATTCCAAACGTTTGAAATATGTTTGAAATATGAAATCTGTTAAAAAAAAATCCTTCAATGTTATGCCTATGACATTTTTTGTCTGAATAAACCATGACAACCAAATAAAGGATTGTTTACAAAAGATGGTCTGATGTCTAAAGATGTTTTTTTCTTGCTGGCCTGATTCCCTTCAGGACTGTTGAGAGCTGAGTCTAGTGAAGACGAACTGGAGGAGACTGAAGACGAAGGAGAGGAAGAGAAGGAAAAAGGTATTTCTGGAACTTCCTGCTAATCTCTAATCTGCTAATCTAAGAAGTATGTTTCCAGGGCTCAGTAGCAGTATATCTCATTAGTTTATCTAAAGCCTAAAATGGCCATCACTCCTGCTTTTAAGAACTTCCTGTGAGAATATGAGAGTGTGAAAATGTAATGTAAAATGTACATGAATAGCTAATTTCCAAAATAATATGAAAGCCATTTGAATATATTTTTTTACATTGTGACTTTAAGGTAGGTTTGGGGTAATTGGGACTGGGTTTGTGTTATCAGATTTTACCGCAATCAAACAACAAAGCCACAATTCAAATTCTCTTTATTAGAGATTAGCCATTTATTGAGATGAGCCATGTTGTTCTTAGAGGGTAATGCTGATATTACAGAGAACCACAAAAAGCACATTATTATTTTCAAATATTTTTTAATGTATCGATAAATGGATAAATGGCCTGGATTATGGATGTATTTTGTTTTGGAAAAGAGCTCTTGAAATGGCTTGAGAAGGTAACCTGTGTGTCTTCCCTCTATCCCCCCTCCATAGAGAACATTCTGGAGCGCGTCATCAGCACCTTGACTCTGCTGTGGGTCTTCCTCATGTCCCTCATGGATGACCTCACCTCAGGACTCAACTCCTTCTGCAAAGACAACCTGGACATCTCTAGAGTCCTGAAACACGAGAGAACCTTGCTGAGCGAGCAGCAGAATAAGGTGCTGTAAATTTGTTAAGGGCTGTTTTTTACTGTAATTTTGACAGGACATTGGAGGGGAGACGGGAAATGAGTGGGGAGAGAGAGACGGGGAAGGATCGGTAACCCAGTGCCCTAACGTTAGGCCACGGCAAGGCAGGTGTAGTAACATTTAACATGTTCGTATGCACACTCAAGTGTTAACCTGTGGATCAGAGGCAAGTAGTAGTGTGTAGTACATAGTTCATGTTTGGTCCCCCCACTGATTGGAGGCGGGAAAAAAGCCTGTAATAACTAAATACTACAAAAACGAACATGAAAAAACTGTATGAACAAAAAATTAACTGTAACTTTAACTGGTTAGAGAGTAGAGTAGTATAGTAGTATATTCCACTCTAACTGATTAGAGAGTAGAGTAGTAGAGTAAAGTTACAGTTACAGGTAAGGTTTTGTTATACAGTTTTTTTTAATCAGAGGAGTGCATGCTGTATCTGTGTTTTTGACCTGTGTTCCAGGGGCGAAACGTGACCCAGGAGAGTATCCGGCAGTACTATCGGAGCTGGATGTCCCGACAGAACACGCAGGCCTCCCTGTACCCCACTGATGACCTAGGGCCACCCCCCTCCTCCCCCCCAGCCATGCCCACCTCCCCCCGCAGATACTCCAAACTACCCAGTGCCGGGTCCAGGATCTCATGGGGCAGCAGTGTATCCAGGTTTCCACAACACACACACACACACACACACACACACACACACACACACACACACACACACACACACACACACACACACACACACACACACACACACACACGCATACATGCATATACACAGATGTATACCACACACACACACACACATGCACATACGCAGATGTTGGCCACACACACAGACGCACACACAGATCTACGGTACTTCGGTTTGAGGAAGCTTCCAAATGGCAAGGCCAGGCTAGAATCATGCATTTTTGTGTATTTTTATTTACTCATCTCTCTCTCTCTCTCTCTCTCTCTCTCTCTCTCTCTCTCTCTCTCTCTCTCTCTCTCTCTCTCTCTCTCTCTCTCTCTCTCTCTCTCTCTCCCTGTGTCTGCCTCTTCCTTGTTCTCCCCTGTCCAGCTGCATGACTGATGAGACGATGCTGGGCTCTCGGCAGCCCACTCAGGAGGACCTGGACGACGTGCCGCTGCCTCCTCCTCCTCCAGCGAGGAGCGCCGGGGCCCAGGAGCTACGCCGCAAGCTGCTCAAGGCGGCCTGCGTAGACCTCAGCTCCTTTGACACCGAGTACCATCCCAGAGAGTGAGAGCAACTTCACTTTCATTGACATTATTTTGGTTGTGTGTGCGTGTGTGTGTGCGTGCGTGTATGTTGGGGGGGCACAGTGTTAGCAAAGGGGTGGCCTGGGCTTTTCAGATTCATTTGCTGGATGAACTGTGTGAGGGAAAGTCTCTGTGTGCCTCTGATAGTTTAGCAACAGCAACTCCTAAGTCTTTTACCACAGATTCATAAGTCTACTGTATACCTCCTACCATTTTAGTGTTCTTCTCTCTCTCTTTCTCTTTCCATTCCTTTTCCTCTCTCCGTCAGTGCCGTGGATGAGGAGAGTGACTCCTTGGAAGAGGACGGCTGTGTTGAGAGGAGCATTTCCCTTGAGGACGATGAGGCTTCTGAAGACAGCGACTCTTCTGAAGGAGAGGATGGAGAACTCAAACACCTGGGTTCTGCTGAAGACATGGATTCTGCTGAGGAGGACGGGGCCATTGAAGTAGGCGGTTTTGTTGGAGATTCATCTGAAAGTGAGCGGCTCATTGACACTGATGATGAAGAAGAGGATGATGATGGGAGGAAGGTTGAACTAAGAGATGACGAGGAACGGAAGGAGTTCAGAGATGAAGAGGAGCGGGAGGAGTTCAGAGAGGAGCATAAGCATCCCCTGGAGGTGGAGTTGGAGTCGTGTGAGAAAGATGTGGAAGAGGACCCCGATGAAGACATCCCAGAGCCTGGGGCCCTGGACGAGAGGACACGAGCCCTAACAGCCAGCGAACTCCTGCTGAATGAGTAAGGTCCCTCTAATACCATTGTATGTATACCAGGCCTATTCAATTGGAGGCCCAAGGGCCACGTGCGGCCCATACTTGGCCCACATGTGGCCCCCAGCCGTAGCATTATACATTGCAATTTTGATACTGCAGTAAAACAAAAGATCTCTTGCTTGTGTTGCACATTGAAAATTCAATGCTGTTGAGTTAAAGGTTAGAAAAATATATTTTAAGTGCTTGAAAAGTGTCTTTACCATGTGTTAGTGAATGTGCGGCCAAAAATAAGCCCAACTTAACCTTTTTGCTTTGAAATGTGGCCCAACTGAAATTCTAATTGAATAGCCCTGATGTACAGTATGTTTATATTGTACTTTCTTGCAGACATGCTGTACCTTAAAAACGCACCTCCATCTACTCAGAAAAAGTGCCTTCAATTTGCCTTCTGCCTTCAATTTGCCATTGGTTATGGCCAGAGGTGGACAATCTAGAGTTCAGTAAAACCCTTCAACCAGGGCCCTTCCATGGCTGTAACGGTAGGGCACTGGGCTGCTACGCCAGTGACCCGGATTCGATTCTGAATCTGGCCCAGGTCCTTTGCCAACCCTTCCCCATCTCTCTCTCCCCACTCATTTCCTGTCCCTCTCTCAACTGTCCTCTCAAAATAAAGGCTTAAGAGCCCCCAAAAAAGTTTAGGATTCAGTTAGTGAACTCACCTGTGGTATGGTATGGGAAGTGGCTGAAGAAATACATAGAAGTACTTTAACTTGGTGACGTTAGTTTGTCTGCCTCTGGTTGTATCGGAATCTGTTGGCTCACGATTTGGTTTGTATCACATTATTTGACCTACGGTTCGATACACCCACGGTTTCTGAAATGTACCTCATTTGAAGCTTGGAAGCACTATCACATCGTATCATATGGTTGGTTTCTGGACTGGAGTATAACAAAACTTTGAAAGGGTGTATCACGATACTGCCTCCTTACATCACGATGCAATATTGTGACTCTTGAGTATCGCAATTTCTCGGTTCGATCCAATATCGTTACAGCCCTAAAGTGTACAAATGAAGTTTATTTCCTGACCCCCTTTCTATGTGCGTGTACAGCATGTTCCACAGCCGAGAGATAGAGGAGTCTGATAAGTTCTACCACGCGCTGCCGCGGCCGCTGCGTCTGCTCTTTGCCCTCTACAACCTGATGGTGTCCCAGTCGGAGATGCTGTGCTACTTCGTCATCATCCTCAACCACATGGTGTCGGCCTGCCTTCTGTCGCTGGTGCTGCCCATCCTGCTCTTCCTCTGGGCCATGATGTCTGTACCGCGCCCCACCAAGCGCTTCTGGATGACCGCCATCATCTACACCGAGGTGACCATCACGTCAACGTAACGTAGCGTAACATAATAAACATAAATTAAGACAAGATAAATAAGATAAGAGGATATAAGATAAGTCAAGACAAGTTTAATACAGTGGTAACTGATGTTAAGGTAGGTCAGGTCTGTCCATGCCGTGCCCCATCAAGTGCTTCTGAATAACCACCACAATCTATACGGAGGTGACCTGAATGGGCAACCTCTATTCAATATTCCAAATAACCTGGTTTTACCTGTCCATTTCAACCAGGTGATCATTCAACTAGGGTTACAAGACAAGCACTTAGTTAATTTGGACAGGTAAACCCAGTTCATTTGGAATATGTGGCATTGGATTGTAGACTAAAGAAACCTTCTTGTAAGCTAATACTTGTACCAGCTGGTGGCTTGTTCCACCATTGAGGGACAATGACAGTTACTTTTGGACCTTCACCAAGGGAGAGGTAAAGAGGGAGTCAATAATGCCCCCCAACACACCAGGAACTCTAGCCTTAAGTTCCTAGGCTTCAGTTCCTAGGCTTAAGTTCCTGGGCCTAAGTTCCTAGGCTTAAGTTCCTGGGCCTAAGTTCCTGGGCCAAAGACACAGAGTATAAACGGCGCTATTGGCTAGCAATTGAACCTTTCAAATCCTCACATCAATAGGTGGATTAAGGACTGAATGACTAGTGATCTTATAACATGTAATATGATTATGGTTACATTCTCTTGGTTGGCTTCAGGTGGTAATAATCATAACATAGTAATAGTAGTAATATAGTGCATATTATTTCACTTGAGAGCTTGTTGATTTGAGTTTTCGGAATAATATTTTATTTGTGATGAGATTGAACTGGTCTGTCTGTCTGTCTGTCTGTATGATTTCTATGTTTGTCTCCTCAGGCCATTGTGTTTGTGAAGTACTTCTTCCAGTTTGGCTTTTTCCCGTGGACCACCTCCACATACCGTGGCATCAATGCCGAGCGTCCGTTTGCGATGCCCAACATCGTGGGCGTGGAGAAGAAGGACGGCTATGTGCTGTTTGACCTGATACAGCTGCTGGCACTCTTCTTCCATCGCTCAATTCTCAAGGCAAGCTCAACGCTCAATCACTAAAGGATGTTGCTTCTAGTGTTCAGCATTTACGTGTATCTATATCAGGGGTTCCCAACCTATTCCAACTTGGGACCCACTTGAAATTTTTGAAAACCTGATCAACAATACAACTCAAATAAATAGTCAACAACAGAGACACACACACACACACACACACACACACACACACACACACACACACACACACACACACACACACACACACACACACACACACACACACACACACACACACACACACACACACACACACACACAAATATTATTTAGATTTTTAGGAAATGATTTCAAGGCCCACTTGTAACAAAAGCAGGTCACCAACTTCCTAAACCAGAATGGATTACTGGACCCAAAACAATCTGGTTTCAGAAGTGGACACTCAACTGAAACTGCGCTACTCTCAGTGACTGAAGCTCTAAGGACTGCAAGAACGGAAGGACTATCCTCGGTCCTCATCCTACTAGACCTGTCTGCAGCCTTTGACACAGTCAACCACAAGATCCTCCTGAGGATACTCACGGCCATGGGAATCACTGGCGTTGTCCACTCATGGTTCAACTCCTACCTATCTGGACGCACCTTCAGTGTGTCATGGCAAGGGAAACTGTCTACGACTCACACAGGGGTACCCCAAGGATCAGTGCTGGGACCCCTTCTGTTTGTAATATACAGTTAGGGCTAGAGGTGTGATTCGATCCAAACTTTAAGAATCGATCCGATTTTGATTCTGAAGATTACGAATCGATTTTTTTAGATTCTATCAAAAACGATCCGATTCGATCCGATTCGGGTTGGTGTTCTTAAATAAATTTTAAAAAAGACTGTCGCAGTGGTATGCAGCCAGGTTGTGTTCACCAAGAAAGCCAGAAACAAAGATTTTTTTTAAAACATATATTTTATGTTATTGCCAGATAGTTTTATACTTTGAAATGGGGGATGAAAGAATGTTTTAAGTGCGACTGACGGCAGTATTGAAAACAGAAGTGTAATGCTGGACGCTTTGATTAATAAAAACTAAAGCGGCATTTGTATAAAGGTATTCATCCCATACACCGTTAGAAAGCTGGGACTGTCCCCTCATTTAAGGCCAGTCACGAATCAAATGGTTGATCACAGACAAAACCGAAACAGTTGTTAGCTCAGCAGCCGCAGCTCAGCAACAGCTGTTAGCATCCCAGCAAACGTCAGCATACCTTTTTCAAAGTCTTCCGTTTCCCACCAAAGACGATCGTATCACTCTGGACTTTTTGTACCGCTCGCCAAGTATCCATAGTGATGCCACATTAAGTCCATTTTCTTCTAAAACCACGTACTTTCCTCACAGTGTATTTGAACTCCCAATCGTGTAATTTACTAACTTCATCACTGCCACTACTGCAGTACACACGTTTGATTGACAGCAGTGGAAGCCAGTGGCAATTTCCCAAAAATGACGTTGGCAACTTTTCAGCCAATAGGCTGACGTTTCCGTGAGACGCACAAAGCCTTCATGTTTGGTTGATCCAAAACAAATCCCACGCGTTACGGAGACACTATTTGAACACAGCGGTTGCATTGAAAATAGCGACTTATTTACAAATGGGAAAGTGGCAATATCTTAAGGCAATATCTTTGTCTTGAAGTAAAACAACTTGTGTGTTTTGTTAAATGATCGTCGTGGTATGCTTTGTAAGTTTCCCTATGGCAAAAATGCGTTGATGGCTGACTTCTGCCACCGCCGGATGGTATGGTGCTTATTTGTAACACGGTGTAAAAATATAAACTCTTCCTTGATTAATTGCACAAAGTAAGTGTTCAAATTAAAGGATGTAGAGTTATATTTCGGAAATTTGGACGCAAACCCTTTGCAATTTGGCTATATCTCAGCGTCGGTCAGGGAAAAAGCTTCTACCCCGTTTTTCCATTTTCCGCCGAGCTGTGGTCAACTTGTTGTTGACCGCTGCTCTCTTGTGGCGGTTTCCGTGTACTGCAGGACGTTTGGAAATGACATGGCCTACTAAAATAAATAAATACATAAATAAATAAATCGATCTTTGGACGTCGAAATCGATCCTACGGAATTAATACGGGGATCGATCCAGAATCTAAAAATCGATTTTTTTTAACACGGGCCTAGTTAGGGCCATAAATATTTGGACATCTGCACAATTTTCATGTTTTTGGTGCTGTACACCATCCCAATGGATTTGAAATGAAACAAACAAGATGTACATTAACAGCAGACTTTCAGCTTTAATATGGGGGTGTTTGCGTCCAAATCGAGTGAACTGTGAAGGAATTATGACATTTTCTATCAGTGCTACCCCATTGTTAAGGGACCAAAAGTAATTGGACAGTCTAGTATTTATACATCAAACTTTCAATTTTTAATTATTTGGTTGCAAATACTTTCCATAGACATATCCATAGACATCAATAGACACTGGGTTTTATCCCTGGTGATGCTATGGTGAGCTCTCTATTGCAACAGTCTTCAGTTCCTGCTTATTCTTAGGGTGTTTTCCCTTCAGTTTTGCCTCCAGCAAGTGAAATGCTTGCTCAACCGTACTCAGGTGAGGTGATTGACTGGGCCATTGAATAATATTTCACTTTTTGGAGGTAGAAATGGCTAGTGGCTTTCAGATGAAGCTTTGGGTCATTGTCCATATGCACTGTGAAGCATTGTCCAATGAGTCCAGAACCATTAGGTTTAATATGACATGATAATATAGCCTGAAAATCTTCAGAATTCATCCTGTGGCTTTTGTCGGTAGTCCTCATCATCAATAAATACAAGGGGATAATTGTATTGACAGATATGCATGCCCACACCATGACACTACCACCACCATGATTCACTGATTGGGTGGTATGCTTTGAATCATGAGCAGTTCCTTCCCTTCTCTATACTCATTTCTTCCCATTACCCTTGTACAAGATGATTTTTGTCTCCTCTGCCCATAGGATGTAACTCAAGACCTATACAGTCTTTTTAAGACGTTGTTTGGCAAAGCCAAATCTGGTATTGCTATTTCTGATGCAATCAACAATTTACATCTTTTAGTGAACCCTCTGTATTTCCTATGGTGAAGTGTTCCTCAATGTTCTTGATCTTTTTCTTGATTGTTGCCTTGGACATGTCTCCACCGTTCACCTGGACACTGCTCTACATCTGGCCAACTGGTGGGAGATGGGTTTTTGTTCACCATATACAGAATATTGTCTGTCATCCACAGCATTTGTCTTCCATGTCTGCCAGGCAATTTGGTGTTGCTCTGGTATTTCTTTTTTCCAACATTCTGAACTCTTGAATTAATCATATTCACTGTTTCCCCATCTCTCAAATGGGTTTGTATTGTTTTATTTCTACCTTATGATGGCTTGCATCACTGATGGTTGACAGATGGACTTTGGATCTCATGGATATTCCGTAAAAATATATGGAGATGCAAATGGAACACTTCAAATGAACTCTAAGACCTTGTATTGACATCTTGGTGATGGTGTAGTATGGGAATAACACACATCTGACTGGAAAATAGCTGAGAAGCCTACTGTCCAATTACTTTTGATCCCTTGAAAAGTGGGCAACACACACAAAAAACGTTGCTATTTCATTCCTGTTTATCCGATATAGATTTTAACACCTTCACATTAACGCTGAGAGTCTACAGTTAATGCACAGCTTGCTTGTTTTATTTCAAATCCATTGTGGTGGGGTATAGGGTGGAAAAGGATGATAATTGTGTTGCTGTCCAAATATTTCTGGCCCTAACTGTACACCTCCTCCCTGGGACGTGTCATTCAAACACATGGGTTCTCCTACCACTGCTATGCTGATGACACCCAGATGAACCTGTCGTTCCGTCCAGAAAACACCACGGTATCGGCGCGCATCTCTGCCTGCCTCACTGACTGGTCAACATGGATGAAGGACCACCACCTACAGCTGAACCTGGCCAAGACAGAGCTCCTGGTGATCCCAGCTAAAGAGTCGCTCAGTCACAACATCAACCTCAAGATAGGCTCCACCATCGTGACCCCAAACAAAGTCGCCAAAAACCTTGGCGTCATGATTGATGATGAGCTGTCATGCTCGAACTACATCAACTCAGTCACCCGGACCTGTCGATTCCAGATGTCCAACGTACGGAATATCAGACCTGTGCTGACACAATATTCTACACAACAACTGGTCCAGGCCACGGTCCTGTCCCGCGTTGACTACTGCAACTCACTCATGACAGGTCTACCTGCTTGTGCGCTAAAACCTCTGCAGATGATCCAGAATGTGGCGGCATGCTTGATATTCAATCAACCCAAACGGACCCATGTTACTCCTCTGTTTATTGAGTTGCACTGGCTACCGATTGCCGCCCGGATCAAGCACAAGGCTTTGACCCTTGCCTACAAAACCATCGCAGGAACGGCCCCATCTTATCTGAAGGACCTACTAACGCCTTATGTTACTGGAAGAGAGCTGTGCTCATCCAGCACAAGCCGTCTGGGTCTGCCATCCAGTCGCTCTAGGTACTCCCAGTCAAGACTGTTCTCCGTTGTTGTACCCAAGTGGTGGAACGGTCTCCCAGAGGCAGCAAGACTAAGCACATCTCTTGCAGCCTTCAAAAACAAGTAAAGTCCTTCCTCTTTCGAGAGGAGCTACTAAACTAATGCTTGAGCTGGCCTAGCCCCAGGGCAGACCCTTGACATGATGTTTAGTTTAGTTAAGGCTAGTTTAGTTTAGTTTGAGTGTGTGTGTGTGTGTGTCTATGTGTTTGTACTCTTTATTAATTCCAAAAAAACCCACCTCTTTGCAACTGCACTTGTTGTTCTGTATATTTCCTGTGCACTTTGTATTTGCTTGTGATGTTGGCTTGATTATGTCCTCTTCTGAAAGTCGCTTTGGTTATAAAGTGTCTGCCAAATGCAATGTAATGTAACAGCCTTCTTTCAAGGCCCACTTGTAGTAAGCTTATTCTGCATGTAGGTAAGTTCTTACTTACTTCTAGTAGGTCTCACACCTTAACTTCCACCTTAACAGTGTCATGGCCTCTGGGACAACAAGGAGGTGGAGATGCCCGATTTCTTCAAGAAATTGAAGAAGAAGACAGAGAAGAAGAAGATGAAGGAGGGAGGAGCGAGGAGGGCAACAGAGGACAACAGTGACGCGCCACGCAGAAGGTTTCCCTTCCTGTCTCAGCGGAGTCTTCCCACCTCCGCCATCTTCCAGAGATGGAACACCATCACCAGCTCAGAGGGTAAGTGTGCAGCTAATGGAAAAGATATATACAGAATTAAACAATACAGATATTAGAATGGGACTCAGACAGCGCACACCTACCAAGGCAGCTCAATTTCACCCTCTATGCAACTGAGTATTACTGAATGTGCACCCTACGTCTCTAGAAATGGTGAATAATCACTCCAAAAGTTCCCAAGCCAGACAATACAGATCAGTCCCAAAAAAGAATCAGCTTGTAAAGTTTCAAACCCAGTCAGTGTAATGAAAATCTGTCTGTTGCATTTTTTTAAAGGGACACTGTGTGAGATTTTTAGTTGTTTATTTCCAGAATTCATGCTGCCCATTCACTAATGTTACCTTTTTCATGAATACTTACCACCACCATCACATTCTAAGTATTCATTATGACTGGAAAAATTGCACTTTTCATACATGAAATGGGGGATCTTCTCCATGGTCCGCCATTTTGAATTTCCAAAAATTGTCATTTTTAGCTGTAAAAATGACTGTACTTGGACCATACTTGAAAATATTTGATTACTCAGTAAACTTTCACGTAAAGATCAAATTTGGCAATAGACAGCCCAGTTTCAGTGAGCAGCATAGTTGCAGTACCTTTTTTGACCATTTCCTGCACAGTGTCCCTTTAAATAGTAAACGTACGCAGGCAAAACCATATCCTCCTATGTGAACGTGACCATGGAAGTATTACACACAACATGAGAGAGTGACTCCCGCCCCCCATACAAGTCAATGACCAGGCCCCTCGGCTGGTAAATTTAGGCAATTCATGGTAAATGCAAGTAGTAGTGAAATTTCCAATTCTGACCTGTATGCAAGATATGTCCTGACCTGTCTTACAACTGTACCTGAATTGCAGATAAGATGTGGATAGGGACGCATGATGAATTTAATAATATACATGTCTATTTTCATTGTTATTCAACATGTAGTTTTAAAGCAAAATATTTTTGTCCTATACTTGACCTAAAAATATTTCAGGGTTTTTTACGCAATTGTATGTTGTATGCATATTGTTATGTAGGTAGTCGCAAGGCAAAGAGACGCCATTCCAAAAAGAAGAAGCATGTCAACCGTGTGCCCTTGACCCGTAAGCAGCGCATCCGCAAAGCCATCAGAGAGAGGGCACTGGTGGTCAAAGCTGCTCTTATCGAGGTGTAAGTTAACATACTTGGTTGCTTAATGTCCTGTGGAAGTGGAAAGACAACTGGATCATTCTGCCAAATGACTTTCCTTACTAGGTTTGATTAAAACAGCCTCAAAACACACTTTGCACTGGTGTAGCAAAAAACGTCCATTCACTGCCATTCAAATTTTCAAACCTATTGTGCGACTCTTACAGTTGATCGAATTTGCTAGAAATTTGAAAGGAAGTTATGGTAGTGCAAAGGAACAATACGACAAGAGAAGAATGGGGCTTTGCTAAGTTTTAATTTTCAATGGGCGTTTGATTCACCCTAGTATACACTATATACAATATATACTATACATAGTATTCAGTGACTGCTGTCATTGACATGTCAGCTAACATAAAGATACATACTATAAAAACATTGCTGATGTCACTGAGATGTGAATTGACATACCCTCCCCCAAGGATCTTGTGCGCTAAGGCCCCCGCTTAGGGCTTGCATGCCCATGGAGATCCAGGTTTGAATCTGGCCTGGGTCATTTCCTAATGTCACCCTATATTTATCTTCCACTGATTTCCTTTCTCCATCTTTGACTGTCCTGTCTAAATACATTCTAAAATGTCCCAAAAAGAAGGATATTCAGCACAAAGATAGTGTAGTAGTTAACATTTTCTAATGTGCCTATCTTCTCTCTCCTCAGTGGCCTTCACATATACCTTCCCATCAGGCAGTTCTTCTATGACATCATCCATCCAGAGTACAGTCCTGTATGTGACGTCTATGCCCTGATGTTCCTCATCGACGTCATCAACGTCATAATTACTACTTTTGGATACTGGGCCTTTGGGGTGAGTACATGTGCTTACACTGTACGTAATGCACAGTAACAGCAGTCTTATTGTATAGTGTAAGTATGTAATATTATATTGTATATTGCTTAGTTATGTGGTAACGAGTACAGTGGAACAAAAGTAGCTATGAATTTATTTCAACCTCAAAGTGCAGTGCCATATTGTTTAACATTTTTGGAAAATGTTACATCTATTTGATGCAGTGTAATAGTGAAGGGTGGCACTGTAGCTCAGTGGCCTAAAGGGCCGTGCACACACGTCGCTGCTAGTTACTCGCTCACCGAATGAACTCAATAGAATGTCAATGTGTTCCAGCGAGACCAGCAGGCGAGTACTGTACAAGCGATAACTTTGAGCGAGGCGAGTAAGCGAGTAACCAATTGGAATGCAGAGTTCGGTACTTCTCGCCTGTTCATTGGCATTTAAAAGCAGCGGGAACTTTCAGCGAACGTTGCATGAAAGAGTGGCGAGTAGGCGAGCAAGCGAGAAGCTAGCAATGTGTGTGTACGCCGCTTAAGGAACCATACCTCAAATCCAGGGACCCTAGTTGGAGTCTGACCCCAGGTCCTTCCCAGTCTCTCTCTCTCCCCCACTCCTTCCCAGTCTCTCTCTCTCCCCCACTCCTTCCCAGTCTCTCTCTCTCCCCCACTCCTTCCCAGTCTCTCTCTCTCCCCCACTCCTTCCCAGTCTCTCTCTCTCCCCCACTCCTTCCCAGTCTCTCTTCACTGTCCTGTCATAATAAAGGCAAAGCCCAAAAATATTTTGAAGAGAGAGATGGGGGAGTGCTGCCTTGGGTCTCAAACAATGAAATGTACTGTAGGTGTTCATCAAGGGAAAAGGGGAATCTAGATAGAACAGTGTTTCTCAACCTTTTTTTAGGCAAGGCACCCTTTCAATTCATGAAAAATTTCAAGGCACCCGAAACCAACAAGCCGTAACGTGGCATTGCATCCGATACCACACAAGCTTAGAAAAGTAACACATTTGGAGACGGCACACAACCTACAAAGGCAAATATATATGATATTACACAATTTATTTATCAGCCACGTTTCCGCGGCACCCCTGAGGGGGGCCTGCGGCACCCCAGGGTGCCCCGGCACCCTGGTTGAGAAACACTGAGATAGAACATCAAGAGAAGGAAGGTCCTGAAGCAACTCTGCTCAGTCCTTTGATTTATTTGCGCCACACGCACCAAGGTGCCTTCCTTCTCTTGATGTCCCAAATATTATTGTTTGTAAAAGTGCTAAATGTACTTGCTTGAAGTGTAGCTACCGTTTGTGTTGTGCAGAAACACAGCGCTGCAGCAGACATCACTGAGTCGCTGGGGGAGGACCAGGTTCCCGAGGCCTTCCTGGTCATGCTGCTCATCCAGTTTGCCACCATGGTGGTGGACCGCGCCCTCTACCTCCGCAAGACCCTGCTGGGGAAGTGCGTCTTCCAGGTGGTCTTGGTGTTCGGCATCCACTTCTGGATGTTCTTCATACTGCCCGGGGTGACGGAACGGTGAGGAATTAATTTGTTTTGGGTTTTTTTAAAGATTATTTTTTTTTAGTCTTTTACAGTTTGAGAGGTGGACAGGAAGCGAATGGGGAGAGAGATGGGGAGGGGTCGGCAAAGGACCCGGGCCGGGAATCGAACCCGGGTCGGCTGCATGGCAGAGGAGTACCCTACCGGTTAACCACGGCAGGGCCCGTTTTTTTTCACATGCAGCAATGCAGCTCGATACGCCACTGACGGCACTACGCCACTGACAGTTGGCTGAAAATTGACTGACTTTTTGGGAATGTTTGCAATGAAGGTGATACTAGTAACGTGATGCATAGTGTCCATGCTGTAACTAGATTAAAGGGTTCACAAAATCTAGCTTCAGTTAAAATACCAGCTCATGTTTTTGTGGATGATTTGTGTGATGTTGCAGGAGGTTCAACAGGAACTTTGTGGCACAGCTGTGGTACATGGTGAAGTGTGTGTACTTCGGCCTGTCCGCCTACCAGATTAAGTGTGGCTACCCAAACAGAGTGCTGGGAAACTTCCTCACCAAGAACTACAACTACATCAACCTCTTCCTCTTCCAAGGGTAAGCAGCACAGGGGCGGGAAGATTAGGATGAAGTTGAAATGTCTCTGAGCTCCTAGTCCTCCTAACAGATCGTATAACTCTTCACTACCATGACATCCATGAGAATATTGTCTGCCCACATAAACCCCTTTTCAAATGCACCTGTCATCTGGGTCTGCCTCAGGTTCCGGATGATTCCCTTCCTGACGGAGCTGCGTGCGGTGATGGACTGGGTGTGGACGGACACCACCCTCAGCCTGTCCAGCTGGATCTGTGTAGAGGACATCTACGCCAACATCTTCATCCTCAAATGCTGGAGGGAGTCAGAGAAGGTCTGAAGCACTCAGCACCACTTTTCATGTCTTTGTCTTGCTCGCCAGGCTAATTATACTGTATGTGACTGACTGTTTTTTTTTCTTATTATCCTCATGTATGTCGTGTGTTGTTGATTTGTGTGCTGTTGATTTGTGTGATGATGTTGCTGTTTAATTTTCCCCGCTTAAAGTAAATCTTTACGGCATGCATCTATCTGTCTGTCCATTTTAGAAATATCCACACGTCCCGGGCCAGAAGAAGAGTAGAGTTGTCAAGTACGTCATGGGAGGCACAATCATCTTCATCCTTATCTTCACCATCTGGTTCCCCTTACTCTTCATGTCATTGGTCAAATCTGTGGCTGGAGTGACCAATCAGCCTTTGGATGTCTCCATTCAGCTTAGCATCGCAGGATATGAGGTACTTTCACTATCAACATATAGTTTTTGGTAGTGCTTTTTGTTTATTGCATTTGTAGAAATTACTGTGTCGAGAGCAAAGACGTAGTGAAACAGCCAAATAATGTTTTGGTTGCCCTTGAAGTGTTTTAGCAATAAACATGGTTACATTAGGGTCTGACTGACGAACAGATTCTGTTAAGCAAAGAATGTTATATGAATATAAGCACATTTTCTTTTTTTCCCTTCTAGCCATTGTTCACCATGAATGCCCAGGAGCAGAACTTACTGTCTTACTCAAGTGCAGCTTACAGCAAACTCACCAACAAATATGCCACTCATCCGGTAATGCATATCTTCTACACAGTAAAGCAGGTGTCATCAACGTGGTGCCCGCGGGCGCCAGGTAGCCCTCCAGGAGCTTCTGAGGTGCCCACCAAGGATGTTATTAAACAGTGACGACTATCAGATTTAAGTCACAGTTAATGCAAATTATAATTTCTCATGATTTGAGAATGATGCCAAGACATCAGTAGAGGATTTTGAACAAAAGTAGCCCTCGGGTAGCCCTCAGTATACCTTGGGTAGCCCTTGGTAGCCCTCAGACCCAGAAAGGTTGGGGACCCCTGCAGTAAAGCATGTTCTGTTTTTGTTATCTCTGCCAAGGAGGTTCTGTTTTTGCCAGTGTCAGCAAAATTATTTAACAACTCTATCTAAATGATCATTATTATTATTTTAACATGTCCAAGTATGACTGGCACTATGGCATTTTAATTTGGATTGCCTTAGTCAGATCATTTTTTCCTCATGTTTTTGACTGAAATTATATTGTGTTTACTTTAAAGATGTGTGACAGAGGTCTGCAATCCTAGAGTGCTTTTCTAATTTTTTACTAACATCATAACATCACACCATTCATCCTCCATATTCTGTTATAACGGTCATTCTTTCCCCACAGTCTGCTATGCAGTTCCTGGTGAACTACATGCCTGAGGATATTGTGATAGCAAAGATCAAGAGTGACGCTAGCCTTCAGTGGAGCATCAGTCCAGCCAGCAGAGACGCCATGATTTTAGAACTGAGCAATTCTTCACATGTTTACATCACATTGAATTGGAGATTGTTAAGGTAAATACCAATACACATCTTCACAATGTGTCACCAGAGCCAGCTTTACCAATAGACAGACGAGGCAACTGCCTAGGTCCCCATCATAACTGCCCACTATGGGCAGAAAAACAGCCCCATGTCTGCATTTCACCTAGGGCCCCCAAATGGGTAGAATCGCCACTGTGTATTACAGTAAGTGATGGGCAACTGGGACTAGCTACAATCCAGTGCCACATACAGTATTTTAAAAAACTTGCTTCAATTGCCTGTTCAATTGCCACAATTGAACAGATAATAAAACCAGGTCTTTTGGAATATGTGGCTCTGAATTGTGGTGTGCATTGGCACTGCCCTAGAAATTGGATTTGATTACGATTCGTGAGGTAACAATTCGATTCAATTCAGTCCAATTCTACGATGCATTCCAATGCATTACATTTCTACTTGAAAGCAAGGCAAAGTTTTCATCTGTCATGAGGCAATACAAGCAGCCTGGTGCTCTGAAGGAAAACAGGCATAGTGCAAGGTGCTGGTTGACTAAGCTAGACTAGATATCTTCTAATGGGTGTTTCTGATGTGCTTTCATTGACCTAGTTAAATGCAGTAGAATCAGACTGCATCAAGCAGGAAACAGAGGTAATATTGATGAGCGATGAGTTTGACTTTGGCTCTGGTAGGACAGGAAGATTGTCATTGCTCCCAAAAAGTCAAGCGCTCCTTCCTTTGTTCAGTGAGTCATCAAAGTCAGTGAAAGCACAGCCCAACACCCTCTATGAGAAATGAAAGTGATCAATGCAATGGACTGTTTAACCAGACTACAGTGTGCTAATGCAATCTGGTGTGTGTTTGTGAGAACAGAAATGCTAGCATCTCCATGAACTTTGAGACCATGGGCGAGTACACCATCAAGTATGAAGATCCAGCACTGATAGATGACATCGTCCAGATGTTGAAAGGAAATCACAGCAGTGTTGTGTAAGAGCCAATGCACACTCACACACTGTATTGTACTGTATACAGTATACAGGTAATCGACTTTTGGAAGAACTATGTGGGATCAGTGTTTAAATGCTCAAGCATGGCAAAAAGAGTGAAGGTGGCGAAGTGGTATGTACAAAATGGACAAGAGCGGAAAGGGGAACTGGAGGGAATAGTGTATTTCACCACTGCCCTTCATAGACTACCATCTCCTACCATCTCAGATCAAGTCATGTCACCTTTATTATTACCTTTATTTTCTCACATGCACAGGTCATACAAAGGAATTGCATTTACACAAGTTTCTCCCTATCCCATGCAAAGATGTAAACAAAGACAGGACAGGCATTAAAGTGCCAGACTCCTACCATCTGCCAACTGCATTCTACACAGAGCCCTCCTCCTCCTTGTGCACAGTACAAGCTGACAAGCTGCAATTCCACTGTATGTTTTAGGTTTCGCCATGATCTTGATGCATATGAAAACTAAAAGTGCTTGTGTTCATCTATTCTGCGTTGCGACAGGGTTCTAGAATCTCTGTTGCCAAAGTATCTCCGTGGGCCTTCAGGACCAGAATCAAAGATGGCTCATCGGCTCATTGTGGGTGAGTCACGAAAAACACACTTGCAGCCGTGGCCTAAAGGCTAGGGAGTTTGGAGGTTTGGATTTCACCCTTATGTCTCCCTAACTCATCCATGGATGAAGTGCCTTTGAACAAGGCACCGCACCCCACATTGCTCCAGGGACTGTAACCAATACCCTGTTTCCTAAATAACTAAGTTGCTTTAGATAAAAGTGTCAGTTAAGTAATTTAATGTAATTTTAATGTAACACACTCTCAGCAAGGGATGTAGAGTATAAGTGCACCGCTTATGCTATTATCGCTCTGCATGCAGAACACTGCATTGTTTTGACTTTGCAAAATACTATCTACGGTATACTGTATATAGTGATACAAACATCCAAATGAAGAATTTGTCTTTTTGTTTGAAACAATAAGGATGGTAGTTTCTTACAACACTGTGTTCTTAAATCACAAAAGAAGTCCTTGAATTTTACAATGAAATGTTTCAATGTGTTTTAACTCCCGTCACACTCTGCAGACGACCTTGATCCAGACGATGTTGCAGACTACGCTTTCTTCCGACCCCTGGCAATCAAGCTGAGGCAGACCAATCAGAGCTCAGAGGGGGTGGTCCCTCAGTGGTGGGTGGTGGAGGAGTGTATCCCAGGACGTCAGCCAATGAAGTGCCAGAGCATCCAGCTGCTCATCTTCAGTGACAAAGTCAGCCCTCAAAGCCTCAACTTTTTAGCAGGATATGGGTAAGATTTGCTTAGTGTCTATTAGTAATAAAAATGGAGTAGTAAATTAATTCAAACCAAATTCAGACGTCAAAATAAATCTTGTCATGAAGTAGCATTTATATAACTGCCCCTAGCATGCCACTACTACACATTTCTTACGAGTTTTTATGATGAAGCCTAGCCGAATTCAAAGTTTTCAGAGGGTTGGCTTAACCCATGTGTACCAAATGCCTTTGTATGCTACTGGTCTTAGCTACAGTCAAAACAGACTTTTCTGTGACTTACTGTAGCTACCAGGCTGGTCAAAAAGAGAACAATGGTACCATACAAACTCTAATTTCCCAAAAGCATTTCTCAAAACATTAGGCTGATGTTGCAAAAACAAACTGTTATTTCACATGTGCTCAAAAACAAACTTTGCCCTCAAATAAAAAAATAACTGTCAAAATGAATTTACCGAAAAGCCATGAATTATACTACACTACACAAAAAATGCAAAGCACAAGCCTGAAATGTATAAAATGACAACAATTCTACTTCACACCACTAAATTTGAAAAAAAAGGAGCGCTGTAATAAAGATATCACTAGACTTCATCATGCTTTTGGGCTGGGTCTATACACAATACCTCATTATCATCCAACTTGATAATATTATTCTATTATATAGAAAATGCCCTAACAACTCATATCTACTCTCTTGTCTTAGTCAGAAATAAAGCCCAAATAACATTAGCACAATGAGTCATGGTTAATTTCACGCCATTGCAAATGAGCTGACATCACCAATATGAGCCAATTGAGATAGGCAGCAGGTTGTTGGAAGCTTCAAATGGCTTCCAATCAGAGACCAGGAAGGACAGATAGTGAGGGCCATGGCAAGGAAGAGGAGGTAGAGGAGCACCAAGATGAAGAACAACAGCAGTGATGCAGTGCGTTCAGTAAGTTACAGCAACCAAGTTAGAGTCACCAGTATAGATCACATTGTCATCTATCAGTTGATCTGCAAAGTCCTTTAGTGGCTATGGAACACTCCTGGACATAGGAGAGGAAGAATGCTTACCATGTTTTACCATGTGCGTTAGACATGTTTTAAGAATGAGAATGAATTTTTCAGTTAGTATGTTTTGCAAGTTGTTTGCAGTTGAGTTTTGCAAGTTTTAGAGTTAGTGAGTTGTAGAAGTTGTTTTGTGGGAAACAAATAAGTGTTGATGAGTATATTTTTTCAAGCAATTGATGCTGTTCAGCGAATAATAATCCAAAGAACTGTAACAGCTAGAATGAAAATCTGTGAATGATGAAGCTTTGACACTAAACCTTTGACCAACATGTATGAAATGTACCTTGAAATTCTATGAGATTACATTCTGCATATTATGCTTTTGAAGCAATTGCCCCATATGTTTGTGTTTGTGCAGGATTGCGGGCATGTACCTGTCGGTGGTGCTGGTGATTGGGAAGTTTGTGCGCGAGTACGTCAACGGCATCTCTGGAGGCATCATGAGAGACGAGCTGCCCTGCGTGGACCGCGTGCTGAAGCTCTGCACGGACATCTTTGTGGTGCGCGAGACGGGCGAGATGGAGCTGGAGGAGAAGCTGTTTGAGAAGCTCATCTTCCTCTACCGCTCGCCAGAGACTATGATCAAGATGACCAGGGACAAGAAGAATGACTAGTGTATCCAGGTGCAATTCTGTCTTGGTCAAGGAACTTCTACAAGCTGTTGAGGCATGCCAGGGAGGTTCCTCAAGGAAATCATTATGGTATTGGCACATGTTTCCTACTTTAAGTCAAACTTAACTCCTTACTGAAGAACAAAAACAATGTCCATGACGTGGATGAAGAATAGAACAAGAGGTCATCTGGGCCCCTGAAAAAAAACAACCATTTGTGTTCATTTCCATGTCATCAGAGCAAAGCTTTGATTTTTTGAAAAAGCACATGAAGTGGACTACAGTCAAAGGAATGTTGTGTCACAGAAGATTTCCCTGGGCAGAGAAGTGTAACTTTCTACATTTTTAACTGTCTTATTGTCTTCACAATAAAGAGTAGATACAGGGCTTGTACAACTCAAGCATGTGAAAGGGCAGTTGATAAAGACCAATTAGTATGCATGGAAATATAAATATCACATTTGATGACTATATAGTAATAGTAAAATACCCCTGATGTTCCTTGACCCCATTCGCAAACTAGAAATCCACTCAGAGAGTGCAGCCCTCAGCCAAGGAAGCTGTTTGAAAGAACATTTGACTGTTTTGTTTTTGTGGAGTCACAGTAGAAACAGGATTGTCAAATTGTGCCCTATCCCACAATGGTGAAGAATTTTTTTTTTTAAATCCTGGATCTGGATCACCACAAAAATTTAATCACTAGTTAATTTTGTCATTTCCAACAACTCCACAAAATTTCATGAAAATTTGGAGTTATCCTGCTGACAGGCAAACAGACAGACAAACCAATGCGACCGAAAACAAAACCTCCTTGGTGGAGGTAATTAACCATATGGTTAATCAGCTGTCCATGTGCGATGCAAACAATTGCAAATTCTGAAACCTTGATGATGTCAGTCACATTGAGCGGTGTGCCCTTGTCAGCCCTTGATAACAAGCCTTTAAGCCAAATAAATTTATACTTTGGTCATGTGGTCATCACTCCGACACCTGGAAACCATAGTCCAGTACAAGATGTGTGGAGAACCATTCGCTATTAATGTAAAGACTTGAATAAGCTGAGAAGCACATCACTTGACTCCATCTCCATCACCACCACCTCAGTAAAGTTTATGAGCTCTGTTTCAAATGTGCTCAGTTTCAGTAGATTAAAGGTTCACACTGTTTTCTACAATTGTTAACATGTCATTCAAGCATTCTAAAAAACAGATTAAACAATGCACCTGTGAAGATGCTCCTTCATGCAGGTTATGATGATGTCCTGTTGCTTCCAACTAAATCCTATTTTAAAGATGATGACTAAACACCCAAAAGTTACCTACAGAGATAATAAAATTGTGACGTACATCACAAAGACTGAACATCTTAAGCGGCTATCGGAAGTAGTTATATTCCATTAAGGTTCATTTTGGTTTATTTCAATACATGTCTTTTAAGTACTTTTCAGCTACAGTTTGATGAAAATAAAAGAATGGCATGAAATGAATAAAATTTGTTTCAAATGTCTGTTTCGTATTTATTTGAAATGTGAATTCAAATTGACTGCTAGTCGGATGCACATTAGAAACTGAAATGTATGATTTCATAGTCATGACTTGCTCATGTGTGTAGTAGTCATGTTGTTACAGCTGCCGCATGCTGCATACTGGTCCTGCTTTACCTTCTTCCTGCAGGTGTTTGTCATTACGGGGTGACACCGATGTACTATTGTATAAACAGTTGATATTGGCCACCAAAAAACTGGTAACCTACACCCAATACACACTAATTGAAGCAGCACAACACACAAGTACTGTTTATACTTTGACACACATCAGTATCAGCCCACATTATTTACATGTTTTTTCCCAATATAAGATCTTAAGGGTTTAAATGCTCAAGTTGACACAGGGGGTTGTCAATAAGGCTGACCCTACAATTTAGTGTTAAATGTCAAACCTGAAATGGTGACAGAAGATACTGTCTTTAAAAAACAAAAAAAAATCTGTATTGCAATGAAAGCAAGACGTAGTGACTGGGTTTAAAAGAAACCCAGAAGTGAAAATCTTTCTGGATTAAGACCACGCCAGATGTGTGCTGTACACTCCATTAGGCTCATTCTTCAGTCAGAGTATGCCTTGCTGTGCAAAGCTCTGTGGTATTCATTGGCTTATGGAATTAAGAAATTAAATGAAGCTATTAACCAAGGCATTAGACATCTTTTTGGGTGGGAGGCAACAAAGAGGTTCAATTTGTAGGCCTACAACAATTTGTCCTAACCAAGTATTGGACATTCACATGTAATTTAGAAAGTAGGCCACCAAAGTTCAACTCATTTGATGTGACAAGAAAAAAGAAATTTGGGTCACAACCTTCAAAGTGAAGGTTGTGACCTAAATTTATTTTTACTTCAGATTAATTCATTACAATATTCTAATTTTGTGAAATCCTCAATGCATGTTTGTGAGCTGAAAGCCAAAAATATAATAGAGAAATTAATTATTGGAATAGATAAAATGCAGGCAATTCATCGATTATCCCTGAAAGTTTAACATTATTGATGGAATTATGGAAATAAACTTTTTCGCGATTCTCTAATTTTTTGGACAGGAGCTGTAGGCTATTTTTTTCCTCTACACCTTTCTGAAAACACTACCATGTCAAAACAAGGATGACTTTCAGCAAATAATAGCAGCATACAAGCGGTTTTACTCTACCTTGTGAATGCAAGTTATATTTTGCAGAACAGCTACTTCAATAGATGTAGGATTGCTTGCTAATCATTTTTAGTTAACTGCATGTTATTCATATGTCACATTAGTTCTGAGTTGTACATTTTGTGAAGCAGTATAACCAAGGAGACTGTGACCTATAAGGATTCAAGTTATGCAATATAGGCCTATTCATCAAGCAAAATTCCTAGAACAAATGTCTTTCAACACACACCCAACCTGCAATTTGGAAATTAGGACGCAAACAAGACGTAACTAACAACCAATACATTTAATTAGGTTTTTCAGATGGTGGGGACTTGAGAATGAGCATATTTTCCATCCTTTATGTGGATTACAGACACGTTGAGGAAAGTTGAACGCTAGAGGTCATCATACAGCTTAAGTTCCTTGGGAACACATCAAGGGTTCAGGTGATCATGACTCCTGTCAAGAGACGAGACAACAGTCAGTTACATTCAACAGTTAAGCACGACATTCATTAAAATATATTAAATGCTTACAGCGTAACCACTTCATGACACTGCTCGAGATAATGTTAAGTACTTACATGCGGTCTTTGGCCGAAGTACTCTGACATTAGCTTCCGCAGCTTTCAGGGCCTCGGCTTTCACCTGAGGTTTCAATGCTGCCCGAACGGCGCTGGCACAAATCGCCGAGAAGCGAATGTAGCTGCAAAGAACACGACATTATTCACAGTTAGCTTTAAACACGTTTAATAGCACTCATTGATTCATGTACAGATTAGGTTACCATTTTGGTTATGAAACGAGAAGCTAGCTTTCACGCAGACTAGCCGAGCTAGCCACATTAGTTTGCTTCAGGTAGTCAGCCTGGACCATTAAATTGCGATAAGTTGAATTAAAAATTAGACATTCTGCGTCTGTATACTGCAATTTCAAACTTAATACGAACCAAATGATTGTGTTTTAAACTCACCTCAAGCCTGCCTGTCTCCAGTATGCGACCATCTTGCCTGCTAGATCTCTCAAGGACGAGCTTGTTCTTCTTCTTCTGTTGACTACATATGCTGATCACAGACGGTATGTAGCCTACTACCGCCATCTAACGGACGGATGTATGATCCGCAGCTGATTTCCCCCCAGCTGATTTATCTCACACAACTAGAACTTTACCAGTAGGCTAGAGCTCTAGTTTAGGTGTTGTTGACTCCCCCCATAAATTTGGTTAGGACTGAACTTAACTTTTGATTCTCTGTTCAGGTTGATTCTCTCTACAAGCGAGGGCATCCATCCATGACTTAAAGAATCTCTGTCCATGAGGTAGGCTAAATGTCTCACACACTATTTTACATAAAGCTCTTTGTTCATAGTTCATTACAAGGTTGTAATACCCAAATGGTCTCCATTTGTCTCCATAATGTCTTGGCAATGTTGTGTAGTTGAGTGTAGTCGACAGTCAGTGTGAATACACATCTACAGGCTTTGCACTACGAGGTTTGCTTGCAACCTTTTCCAACAATTAGTCCTACCAATTACAATAGTGGCATGACAAGGTTTGTAATGTAATACAACTAAACTGTAGCTGATGAAATGCACCTAGGCTTGCTCTGACATTCTGTGAAAATACTGTTCCTTTTCAGTAACATGGACTGAGCTCATAGACTTGTAATGGGGTGTACAGGGGTGGGTCATTATTTTGGCTCAAGGGCCACATTGGGTTTAGAATATTTACTGACAAGCCAGATCTCGCAGGAACTTTCCTAGGTCTATAATTATAAATAATATACGCTGACCTAGGTTGTTGGTGATTTCTTTCCTACACACTGTAATCAAATGTATTTAGATGAATACAGTACCCATGGACTTGACTAATCTCAAGCCTGTCCCCTGTACTGTCTTGTAGCCATTTTAAGAACGTTGGGTGACAGTATCACTTTCTATTGAAAAGTTACCTTTCTTGTGAAGGCGCTGCAGGCCAGATAAAATTCAGAGAGCGTGGCCACATGTGGACCCCGCGCTGAGTTCTCCCACCTCTGGCGTAATACTGAACTATAAGGATAGTGAATCGAAAGGAAAATATTCTTATAGTTCAAGGACTGTGGCCATTAGGCCTACCAAAAGTAGAGCTGGGATGCTGTGTATCTGAGCACATCTCCCTTTTATCTTTGCCCAAAGTTGTGTCCACAGACTGATAGTAGTAGTAGTAGTAGTAGTAGTAGTAGTAGTAGTAGTAGTAGTAGTAGTAGTAGTAGTTGTGTGTGTGTGTGTGTGTGTGCATTCATGGGTACATGCGTACATGAGTACATGCATGCGTGAGAGAGAGAGAGAGAGAGAGAGAGAGAGAGAGAGAGATAGATAGAGACTGAAAGAGAGAGAGAGAGAGAGAGAGAGAGAGTTGCTGATGCAGCATTTAAGAATAGTTTATGAGAGCTTGTCTTGCCCAGGCCATCATCTCTTATTAGCAGTGTGTCTTGTATCCTAATCCCAAGGGGACACTGTAAGCCAGCCCCTTCATTAGCAGTTAATATGTTACAGCAATACTTAAAATATCTCCAGACATGTTTGGAGTAAACATTTGCCTCCACTTTTTTTTTACAGCTTATGAGAGAAGATGCCTTGTTGCTCTTCAAAACACACAGGGATTAATGCAGAACCACTTGTTATTTGTCCATAGCATTGCATATATGTTTTATATGGCCTAAACTAATATGCAGTACATTCATGTATTGTGGTACCTCCTGGCTGTTAGATTGTTTTTGTGGGGGGAGAAACAGGAAGGAAATATGAAGAAAAGAAAAGCTAATGTTTGCATTATTGACCACAAGATGGCAATATGGTCTCCATCTTAAGTGCTGAGCAAATCATTTAAGTGACCTATCTATTTATCAACACTAATAACATTTCATCACAGCCATCACAGCCAAGTCTAATTGTGTTCTTAGAATCTAAATGTCAATGTGCAACACTGTAAGCCAAGTCATCTTTATTACTGACTTAATGAATTAATATTATAATAATTATAATACATTACACTGTATATATTTTCTGTATATATTTATAATTAAGCAAATATGAATAATCTAAATGTGTGTCCTCCCTGTATCTTTATCTGTAAAGATCAATATATTTATCTTTTCTATGTATAGTGCTACATGGAACCTGAATTGCCTCTTGGCAGTGTAATGATTTTGTTTGGGTAAATATCGATATCTTGCCAGTTGGTAACTCACATATCTCTATGAAGCTACACATTGCTATGGACATTTAAGTAAGTGTTTCTGTTATTTTGTTCCTCCAAGCTATTTGTTTGTGGGTGGGGGTGGGGGTATGTTGTAGGGGGGTGGTGTTGTTCCATTTGCCAATGTGGAATGTGGGCGGCTTCCTCTTTATCCCCCCGGACCCCCGGCCACACCGCTCCGTACACTCCCGTGGCCGCCAGAGCTGCTGCTGCTGGTGGTGGTGGTGGTGGTGGTGGTGGTGTGGTGGTCAGGGCCGCCCCCTGCGGACACACAAACTGCGTGCTGCGTGGGGTTGGTGGCCGGTGGAGTGGCAGGCAGTCAGGCAACTGCCCTGGTCTGGTGTCACACACACAGAAAGAGAGAGAGAGAGAGAGAGAGAGAGAGAGAGAGAGAGAGAGAGAGAGAGAGAGAGAGCACACTCAGCCTTGGGTTTGGCAAGGTCACCGTACTACAGCAGCATGACAAATTTGGCCGCTTATATTTAGCCCTGTACACGACGCGCGCTGGATTATGCCGGGACTCTCTCGGGTTTCGTCTTGAAGGGGCTGCTGGGTGCTGGGTGCTGGGTGGTGGGAGCCAGCGCTCGCTGCTCAGCCTACTGACTTGCGGCAGCTCCTCAGGTGTCCGGAGGTGGGTACACAGGCTCTTGCTCCTCTCCATTCCACCCTTTTTTTTCTTTTTGACTTTCTGTCTGTCTCTGCTTCTCTCTCTCTCTCTCTCTCTTGACCCCCCTCTCTCTTTCACTCTATCTATCTTGATGGTAGGTGGACTCAAAATCTCTTTGATCTCTCACCTCTTGATTTGTGTGAATGTAAACACGTATGTAGATGACAGTGCAAACAAGCTTGTTAGAGGAAGTTTGTGAGAACTTTACAGTGCTGTGTTTGTGGCGCGTCATTCTAGAAGGACAGCTGACAGGTGTGGGTTTTGTTGTCTGTCAGGCACGTTAGTAGCCGGACAGGGCCGTGATTTCTTCTTCACACCTCCAGAAGCGGTTGATCCATTTGTGTGCCTTGTGTTTAGTGCAGTTGGCAGCGGCAGGCAGGAGGCACTGAGGGCAGTGGTCGGTGGGCACCATCATGGATGCCCTGGCACTAGAGGCGAAGGGGGACAAAGCTCCCGCTGCGGCTGCCGCTGCGCCAACCAAAAGACCAAAGGCACAGAAGAAAGCCAAGAGGATCGTTTACTTTGAGGTGGAAATACTGGACGCTAAGACAAAGGAAAAACTCCTTCTTCTGGACAAGGTAGGAGAGAGAGAGAGAGAGAGAGAGAGAGAGAGAGAGAGAGAGAGAGAGAGAGAGAGAGAGAGAGAGAGAGAGAGAGCTTGTGCGTGTGTGCGCACTCATCTGTGTGTCTGGTAGAACATGAGTTTGTGAAACTTTCAACAGAGCATAGACTGATAAAGTCCATTTATCACGTCTGTCATGTACTGTCCAGAATATAACTCTCATGAGCAAGCATTAGCAGTGTTTATCATATCACACGCACCATCACGCACTAATAATAACTAAAAAACAACCTGACACTCATTGGCTTCTCTATCAGAGATGGGCCATATGTCATGTTGTGTACTGCTGGACGCCCCCAGCCAAGTGACATACTCATAAGCGATACTGCGGTGACATGTGGACATTATCCGGCTGGTTCTTTGAGGTCATGTTGCATTTGGAAGGCGAGAATACTCGCTGAGCTCACAGGAATCTCCTGAGCTAGCCATGAGTGTGCGCTCTTCTCTGCTCTTCTGATTCTGCTTTCTCGTCCTGGCCCGGTGGCATGGTCTGGGCAGCCAACAAGCCACCCAGGGGGAATGTAGTGTCGAGACCTCCTGGGCAAAGATATTCGACATGAACCTTTATTAATGTCAACATGAAATGGCAAAGGCAGCGTTATTGGTCATTCTGCTGTATACTGTTGCTAATGGCAGAGGACACTCTTGTGTTTGCACCTGGCCTTGTCATCTAGTTTCGTTGTCCAGGCAACTGTGCAATGACCGTCAAAGTCCTGAGGTCTTGAAAGACATGCTGGATTGGCACAATTCATGATTCGTATATTGTTTTCACGGTTATGATGCATGTTTATGGTTATGCTTATGTCTAAGATTGTTGTTAATATGAATGATACCAGTGACAATTTCAAAAACAATTTCAGAAGTGTATGCTGTTATTATCATGTTGAAATGTTGAATAGAGTTTGTCGTTTCTCAAACATATGCTGATGTTCATGTGTCAAGGTGGAGCCCACTGCAAGCATTCTGGATATCAAGTCTATGTTTCACAAGTCACGTAAGAAAAAAAGTGATATAGTATTATGTGCTCCATCACATCCCACTCTTGAAGGATGAAGGACATGATTATAACCCGTGTTATCTGTTGGTGCTTCACAGATCCACAGAAGTATCCTGCTAGGCAGTCACTGTGCTTAGACCCAAGTGAGTAGATGGGGAGTCTGTTTTCAATCATGACAGCAATACTTACGGATGCAAAGGAGGCAGTTTAGTATTGCATTCAATTCGAAAAATGTTTTATAAAGGGGGGGGGGGTGACATTTATTCAATTCCTCAGTGACATTGTGGTAGTTGTCTGATTAATTGATGATAATAAACTGATCCTTTATATGCATCGGTCGGTTTCATTTCACTTGGAATCTGGAATGTGGTGCTGGAGTGAACTGAAATTTAGTAGAGTCCCTAGGTGATGACAGCTTGGCTAGATAGAACTGGCAATACCTACTGATATACTATACTGACAGAGTGGGGTATTTTGTGGGGAAGAAGACAAGATGTGAAAAATTGGAAAATGTCCCATATAATATCGCTTGACACAACTGATCACTCAGTGACTCTTGCTTTTGATTCTCAATCTTTCAGAGGGGAAGTCGCTGAAGGATGAAGATGTCATTCAGAACCTCCCCATAGGCACCACGGCCACGTTCTACTTCAAGGACCTGGGAGCACAGATCGCCTGGGGAACAGTAAGTCTGCAGTACTATGTCCTCGCTTAAGGCTCAATAAGAATTGCCCGCTACATAGTGACACTGTATAGGGAGCAAGTGTGTTCTTTGTAATTCACAAAGTGCACAACGGACCCTTGGGGAACAGTAAAACTGCAGCATTATCTCAACTAAGTGTTAATTGCATACTACACACTGTACGTAGTACACTACATAACAAACAAGTGTGCAATTAATAGTTTGGGTGACACTCCAACTCTTTGGGAAACAAGTGAATATTTCAAACGTAACATATTAAGTGTGAGCTCCAGCTGAATCACTGGCCCTGTGTGTGTGTGTGTGTGCTGAGTGCATTCTTACACAGGATCCACTTTTTTAATGTGACATATGACCCCAGTGCAGACCACTCACAGATGCACACAGCAATAACAATAGAGCACTCTGCCCCTCACCACAGCTCCTGCACCCACACCCACACACACACACACACACACACACACACACACACACACACCACACACACACACATATACACACACGTCACACACATATGTGCATACAATCTCTCTCTCTCTCTCTCTCTCTCTCTCTCTCTCTCTCTCTCTCTCTCTCTCTCTCTCTCTCTCTCTCTCTCTCTCTCTCTCACACACACACACACACAGAAAAAGACAGCCGCTTGAGCCGCTCCAAACGAACAGCGCTGTGTGCGCGGGACACGCTGACAGACAAGTTCACCGTTCTCTTGTTTGGTTTTCACCTACTTCCCTGGCGGCCTGTCCCCTTTCCTGGAACATGTAATCTCCACCAGTGTCATATCCCGGTAGGTGTTTATCCCCATGCCCTACTGTTCACCTTCCTCTGGAAGCCCCTGCCTGTGGTCAGCGTGGCCTGGCTGAACACAAGGCACACGCACCCATAGCTGCCTGTGATCCCTGGCTGTGAGAGACTGGCAATAGGTTGGATGGGCCACATGCGGCCCGCCTCCTCAATCAGTGCGGCCCGTTGATAAGCCAGTATTTTTTTTTCAAATTACTGCTGAATCAATCTGTTGTTATTAAACTGTTGGCCAAAAGAGCACACCTCTATTCCTTCCAAACAATTTGGGCAGTCAGCGAACAACCAACTGTACCTTGAACTCTGGGAGTTGTCAGAACTGTGTGGTGGGAATGAAAAAAACATGGACAGCTTCCTCTTGCGTCCACAGTTAATCCTGTTGGATGTGGTTCATCCGTCTTGGTGGTATGCAGACATTGTCTTGGATACCCTGGCTTTTGATACATCACAAAGACTTGCTGTCTCGGTCAAAGAACGTGGCCCTCCTTATCAAGTTGTCAACGTCTGGGCTGTAGCATCAGGTGCAGCTTTTTGTGGTGGTTGTAGAGTGGGTGTACTAAGTGCAGTCACTCACTGCTAATGGCAGCTAGTAGTAGTGTAGGTTAGAGATTTGTTCCTGAAGGACATTCAGTTGTCCAGCAACATACACATAATACTCATTGCAGAAATCAACAATACTTTAAAAAAATAGTTTCATATATTTTTTTTAAATTTTGTTTAGGTGTGCTATGTGCAGCCATTCCCTGCCAATGACAGTGGATATGAAGTCTCTCAGAAGCAGGATTTCCACCTGACATTTCCTCGACTCAATTGACCCTTTTCTATCAGCCCTTCTGTCAGTCGACCTGACTCTCACCAGCTCAGAGGTCAAAAGTAAAAGTAAAAAAAACCCCACACAGTTTCCTTCCAACACAAGTAACTTAATATCTAAGTAACCAGTGTACCCGCGTATTTTGGTTTTGGTTTGGTTTATTTATGGATATAGGAAGACAAAAGGTATCCAAGGGATAACATGTAAAAGCGTGAACACTTATTTCCAACATGGTCCCTGATGGAAGAGGACAAGACATAAAATAGTTATAATAGCGTAGTTGTCTTAGGATCAGCTAACTCTGCACTGGTGTGTCCTTGTTAGGTTTTCAGGGTTTTTTAGTAACAACAGTCTACCTCATAGGTACAATGGAGTAAATGGTGTAACAGCTATGTAATGCCATGTGCTAGTGTTTTACTTTTATTTTTGACACCTCTGCACCAGATGGATGGGTTCCGCCTTGCTCCACGAACATCCATCTGGAGCTATGCCATAGGTCTCCAAAGGCATGGTTTTATCCAAATCCTTGCACTTGATTGGGGAAACATTGTCTGACACTTGTCTGCCACTTGTCTGACATTTTTAACAAGCAGCTACTTTAACTACTGTTACGTGGGATGTTAGGAAAACTGTCAACACAAGAAATATAAAGTCAAGTCAAGTAAACTTTTATTGTCAGTTTCTTCATATGCACAGGTCATATAAGGAAATTGAAATTACGTTTCTCTCTATACCATGAAAGGACATAGACATACGTACAGTACACATACACATACACATACACAGGACTGACATTTACAGACTGACATCAAAGTGCAAGGCAGAACAAGTAACAGTTCTGGACCAATAACGATAATGTGATGGAGTAATAAATAACAACTGAGCATGAGGTGTTGGACCAGTTATGAACCAGAAACAATAAAGTGATGAAGTAATAACTAAACATTTATCATTGAACTTTTAACATATTGGGGAAAATAGAATAGAAGTGTGTGTGTGTGTGTGTGTGTGTGTGTGTGTGTGTGTGTGTGTGTGTGTGTGTGTGTGTGTGTGTGTGTGTGTGTGTGTGTGTGTGTGTGTGTGTGTGTGTGTGTCATGGATGGAAATAAGCACCCGTCCACCTGCCAATGACAGGTGAATTTGGCCTTTGGCGGGTGAAATATGTCAACCCACCCGTGACCTTGATGGGTGAAATGTTTCTACAGGCGCCCGGGTTAATGCTAAATTATACACAGCATCCCACATCAAATGTTTAAGCAAACTGGTAATGAAAGGAGTTATTGGCATCTCAATAACTGAATTTATGACCTCTGAAACAAAAGTATTGATCAGAAAATGATTTTACTTGGCATTACAATGTTTGGAACGGTTGAATATGAACTGGTAAAAATGGTGACTAGTAAAAATTGTGAGTGACTGGTAGATTTTAGAATCTACCTGCCACAGTGACTGGTGGGGATTTTTTTTAAGTTCCACCCCTGGTGTGTGTGTGTGCGTGCGTGCGTGTGTGCGTGTGTGTGTGTCCTTTTCCATGAGGGGCAGCAGCAACAAGAGTTTATGGGTAGATGACGGATAGGCAGCAAAAAAACGTTTTTTTCACAAAACATTGTTTATGAGGGAAAAAAGTACATGTCTACGTAGTGCAGCAATTAATCTTTCAAAAAATCCAAGTGGTCACAATGTTGCTCTATTCATTGATTATCTATTTACGTTGATAAAGCAATTTTCTGAAAATATGTCCTTTGGTGTGACGTTAAGAAATAAATATATTAAGTAATGTAGAAATGGCTTGATGGAGTTTTATGAACATTGTTACACTCTTCATATTTATTGCAATTTTTTAAAGTCTTAATTTAATGAGAAATTACCATTTAAGTATTTTTATTCCCATTAGATGTGAGATTATTAGAAACCTTCAAGGAAAAACAGGGATATCTTTCTTTTAAATGTTCAAAATTGTCCGGATTTATACTAACTTTTCAGGGACGATAATTTGTTCTTCCCTAATGCAATATTCAGTGTTTATCAAACATATTGTTTAGCTCAAACAAATATTTGAGCGTTTAAAACATGTCACACCGTAGGACATTCATGTCACGCTAAAGGACAGAAATGCAAAACTGAGCCAGAAACAAATATATCAACATGATTATTTTGTCTTTTGATCATAATATAATGTTGTAGTCAATATGGACCTACACTTTACACTTATAAGTCTTTGAATCGTCGATTGTCAGCCTATCGTAACTCTTAATGACAGCCATGCGGTCATTGAATGTAACCTGCAGAGCTCATAAGACTCATACTGAAGGGTGACCTTGGCATGACCATCACACTTTTGCAGGTATGCTATGACTGTCACACCATTGAACCTGTAGAGTGTAGTGGCCAGTGCCTGTTTGGTATCTCAAGCTGGACAGCACATTTATGCTGTATATTGAGCTCTCCACAGCATACTTTATTCATCTATACTCCTCTATATACTCTCTCACTGATCTTTCCTTCACTGTTACCGTTTTATGGTTTCAAAGCACCATTAATGACATTTTATATCATTAGACAGTATCTAAAATCAACAGCAAATATTCATCAACAATGCATCAAAGTATAAATTCCAAAGGCCAATAAAGGAATACGTAATTTGAATACACAATATTTATCTAGTCAAACAACAAAACAAAAAAAATATGTACTACCAGTTGTTTTAAAAGCTATTTCTCAAATATCTAGTCCATTGGTGTGACCTGTTTGTCCTTTGGTGTGATACTCCAAAGTGTCACACCATAGGACTTTTACCATCACACCATAGGACTTTTACCATCACACCATAGGACTTTTGAGCTTTTGAGTTAATTTAAAGCCATGTCGTTGCCAACTGAAATACAATTTCACCTTTAGTAAGATGCATTTTCATACATCTACATAAGAAAAAAATATGAAAATTATACACTATTGTCAAAATGTATTTTATGGCTGTCACACCAAAGGACTACAAAACTAATACATCTTGTGGTAGCAAAACATAATTGATTGACTGAAGAACTCTGAGAGAAAAATCTAAAATCCACCCTTGCCATTGGCTTCTTAAGGGTCTAAAGTCACAATTTATGTACCGCTGGAGCTTCAACAATAGATAATTATCCACAGAATTAACCAAAAAAATGATGTCACACCACATGACATTATTTTCTGCGACAAAGTTTCATAAGTCCATACGGTCTCAGAAAAACAGGAAAAAAATTAAGCATTGCCACTTGCTAAAATAGACACCTTGAAAAACATGCCAGGGTTGTTTAGACAAATGACTGAGCTTTGATTATTTATTTTAAAAATGTTTTAATATGGAGAACCAGGCTTGCCTCAGTCACACCATAGGACAAATGTGACATTTGACTCAAAATTAAGTATACTTATTTAAGCTCTGGATTTATTACACATTACTTTTTCACAACAACGACATTAGTTTAATCATTTAAAGCATTGACAATTTTGAAAGCATGAATTTACTTAATTTTAAGAGCCTGCGACAGCAAAATTTACACGTCACGTCATCTACCCTTATGTGTGTTGGATGTTGCAGGGCCCAGACAGTTCTTGTGGGGTATTGCAGGTAAAGGCGCAGTCACACAGTGCCGGTGATTGTGTGTGTGTGTGTGTGTGTGTGTGTGTGTGTGTGTGTGTGTGTGTGTGTGTGCGTGTGTGTGTGTGTGCGTGTGCGCGTGCGCGCGCGCGCGCGCGCGTGCGTGCGTGCGTGCGTGCGTGCGTGCGTGCGAGAGAGAGAGAGAGAGAGAGAGAGAGAGAGAGAGAGAGAGAGAGAGAGAGTGTGTGTGTGTGTGTGTGAGTGTGAGTGTGCGTGTGTGAGTGATTTGGGGGGGTGGAGGGTCCTAGCTTCCTGTCTGCCTTGTGGCTGGAGCAGTCAGTGCTGGGAGAGGGTGGATGAAACTGTTCGTTAGCCTGGTTCGTGAGCCTGGTGGTTCTGTACCAGAGGCTTCTGTACCTCTTCCAGAGGGCAGGAGGCTGATCTGGTTGTGTGCTGGGTGGGTCTCATCCCTCACCATTGTGAGGGCTTTTACGGTTTAGGTGGGTGGTGTAGCTGAATTGCAGGGAGGGGAAGGGTGCCTTCATGATCTTCCCAGCTGAGTTCACCATACGCTGCAGGGCTTTCCTGTTGTACTCACTGCATATGTTATAGACAATGTTAAATGTTTATATTAATTAAAGCAGAGTCAGCTAAAGCCCCCCAACACATTACAAAATAAAGACCTGGCCAGGGTCACAGATTGCTTCTTCCACATTTTGGTTTGGGAGCAGGGTGAAAGTCAGGCTATCAGTCAATGTCCACAGGGGAAAAAATACTTTCCCTGAGACAGACCATTACAAAGCAGGACAAGCAGGTAGAATCAAGATAGGTGGCAGCACTACTCAGAAGCCATTAGTGTTCCAGTAGCCATCACTCACCACATGCTTATTGTTTAGAAGGTCAGCTCACTTTGATGTAGTTCGGCACGCAGCACGCTCTGTTTTAAGATGATATCTTCCTGTAAGAATACCCAGAGCACAAGAGGGTGAAATGACACACACACACACACACACACACACACACACACACACACACACACACACACACACACACACACACACACACACACACACACACACACACACACACACACACACACACACACTGTAAAGTCCTTTCATGTTGAAGAGCAGACAACCTGAGGGCGGCACACATCTATTTTGGCCACTTACATTTGACCTGTTGCACTCACATGTTATGATAACAACAGTTGCTTTGCAATTTGAGCACTGTCTTAAACACTTAGACCGTAAGGCACCAGCTAGCGCCTTCTCACAAATGTGTTGAAGATGTGCCATGCTTTGTTTGTCGCACGCCCTGTAAAATGTAAAACAACAAGCAGTCCAATGTGTTCAGTTGTTCCCTTCAATATTCAAACAAAGATTTAAGCTGAAAAATATTGTATACAGTATATTGTATGCCAGAGCTATATTCCCTTCTGCAGAAATGCTCCATATTTCAATGTGTTTATTGCATCACAGTTTTTGACAGAGCCGTATATAAGCCGTATATAATCTTTATTAACGGCTCTGGTTTTTGATGCAATTATTTGAGGGGTAATTTGAGAAGTCGCTGTCTTGATTTTATCATAGATATTATTAGGGATGGAACGGTTCACAAAATTCACGGTTCGGTTCATATCACGGTATCAAGGTCACGGTTTTCGGTTCTCTACGGTTCTTTTTTTTGGTTCATGATAAATGGTGCACTGGGAATATTAAACCATATTTATATAACTGCAATTATAAAGTGATGATGCGCAAGTTGAATCAGCTGTCGTCAGCTGATGTGCGCTGTCTGAGCGTTCCAAATGCCCTCTTTCAAGTGGCTAATAGAATCAGACTTATCACTAAATATCCTACATATGGTTTGTGTAGGCTTATAATGTGAAAATGGTGTGATTTTAATTGTGTCATCCTCTGATTGGTCTTATATGCCGATGTGTTAATCAGAGAGACTGGATAAGAATCTCTGTTTTACATATTTTTCTGGGCAGTACATGAATTGCGGTTTGCCACGGACTGCATTTCACGGTTCGGTATGGTGTGTGAATTGTACGGTTTCGGTTTTCGGTGCGGTTTGTACCATCCCTAGATATTATATGGTGGAGGATACATGTTGGAAAGGATCAATAAATGACTGGCTTATCTTCTGTCTGTCTGCCTACGGAGGACAGTCGCAAAAGCATTAATTTGAGACACCAGTGGTCTGTGAATAGTATAAAGCACATCTATGATGAATGAAATGCATGTTGACGGAAAGATGAAAATAAATAATGATCATAGATCATGGAGTGATCATGGAAAATATTATCCATGTTTGCAATACATTTGTATTACATTCATTACATTTAGGTTGGCTTTTACATTACATTTAACAGACACTTCTCATCCAAAGCGACTTACAGACAGTACATAGGCTACATGGCAGAGTGTGGGGAATACAGAGTGCATCAGTAAACAAGTAGCACAGAGCAAAACAAAGTGTAGCAATTCCCAAACTGTGGGGGTCCTCCAGCGTATGGAAGCAGGACGTTAGGATGCACAGGATTATTCAGAGTTACGGATGAATAATACAATTCGGTTTTTATACAGGGATGATTTTCATGATTTTCACAGTAGATTCTGTGGCCCTGACTGTTTTTGTGTGTCATGGGCTGTTTTTCATGTTGCCATGTTGTCTTTGTGTGTGAAGGTGTTCCTGTTGGAGTGTGTTGGACCTCTGCTCATCTACCTGATGTTCTTCTTGAGGATCCCTTTCATCTACTCTCCCCGATACGACTTCACCACCCCCAAACACGGGGTCGTGCAGTGAGTACTGACACTTGGGGGACAATTAGAGTAGAATAGAGTAGAGTGGAGTAGAGGAACTTTATTGATCCCCGGGGGGAAATGTCAAGTAGCTGATATAAATACACATAATGCCCACATGGACATTTCAAGACGCTTATAACACAGGTCATAGTCAGGGAGGAAAAAAATAAAAACTAACTACAGAAAAAATAAAAAGGCACTTATGCAAAAAGGTGAAAAAGTAATAATATAGAATATTATCAATGACATCATCATTAGCAGGGGCTAAATAGGGCCAAGGCTGAGCCCTGGCTCATCAACTCAAACTGCATCATGCATGTACACTATTATGGTTATCAAAAGTGGCTAACCTTCTCACGCTTTTCAGCTATCAAAAAAAGATTATTGGTCCCACTATATCCCTGATTATTTGTACTTCTGAATTCATTTACCATTTGAATGTGTGTATAATGTCATTCTGATTGCTGCTTGAGCTCATAGTGATGATGGCTCTGCTGGTGTTTTCTTAGCCATAGTGGTTTTCAAAACTGACATTTACAGTGTAGCGTGATGGATAGTGTGTAGGCCAGCGTGATTGACTTCTACAGCGTGCTGCCAAGGTCAGCCCCTCATCACCCACTGCATTATGTCTCTCTCTCTCTCTCTCTCTCTCTCTCTCTCTCTCTCTCTCTCTCTCTCTCTCTCTCTCTCTCTCTCTCTCTCTCGCTCTCTCTCTCTCTCTCTCCTGTTGCAGCCTGGCCTGCATGTGCCACACCTTCCACTACGCCAAGAGGATCCTGGAGACCATGTTTGTCCACCGCTTCTCCACGGGCACCATGCCCCTACGCAACATATTCAAGGTGGGGGAGCGGGCGGCTCAGAAATCATACGCTACTGACACATCAACTCATATTTAAATAGCAACAGCACATCTAAAAATAATAATTGTAGCAGGAATGTCCCTACGTACGTGTGTGTGTGTGTGTGTGTGTGTGTGTGTGTGTGTGTGTGTGTGTGTGTGTGTGTGTGTGTGTGTGTGTGTGTGTGTGTGTGTGTGTGTCAGTGTGCGTGCGTGCGTGCGTGCGTGCGTGCGTGTTGGGGAGAATGCTTGTGGCATGACTGGCATCCTTCCAGACAGTTTACTACAAATGAAAGTTTACATTACATACACAGAGCTGTTGACATTTAGGAAATTAAACATCACATCTAAAGATAATAACAACAAAACAAATGTTTGCAAAGCATTTAGAACACAATAGCAATACTGCATGTAACATATTCAAGGTGGTGGTGGTGGTAGGGGGGGTGTATGGGGGGTCTTGTAGTTTGTAGTGGACTAGGGGGTGGGGCTGGGGTGGTGGTGCTTATGGCATATTTCCACACAATTTACAGTGTAATGTTTATGTTTGAATGTTTGGATGTGTGCAACACATTCGTTTATCTAAAGAGGATAGCCCACTGACAGATCGATTGGCATTTAAAGGGCTGCCTCACTTCTAAAGCCTATAATAAGAAGAAAACAGTAATATTTAGAGCACAGCTGGAACTATTACCGTAACATTAACTGAGTATAGAGTGACAAGTGCATCTTAAAAAATGTATCATTGTAAGCTACCAGAATGTGCCCCATTGCAGTACCACTAGGTTGCACAGTGTATTTCTGTATCCCCTCAGTGTATTATTTCAGGGTACTGTGTTCTCATATTGCGTTAAAAAATGACGTCAGGTGGCACAACGGCATCTAATGCCCACAAATTCATTAGTAATTGGTGGTTGATAGAGTATGCTGCAATGAATATGCTTCTTAGATAGTCCACTAAAAACAAACAAACAAAAAAATGCATGCAATAGTGGCACTGGCTGATGTTGCGCCACCCTGACGTGTGCAAGCAACTGCTGAAATGTCACTGACCCAATGACATACTACTTTGCTGGCTGTACTGATTACTGGATGATCTGTTCTGACAATGCACAATGTCTGAACTAGCAGAGCTGTGGTTGTCTGCTATGTCTAGTTGTGTGTATTTATTCAGTGATCTATTGAGTGAGTGATTGATCTGACCATAAGGTTTGACAGAGACAAACCCTACCATAGGTGATTACTTGGTAGGTGTGTAATGACCTTTATATGTGGGTAGCAAGTACAGCCGTAGTTGTCTGCTGTGCCTATTGCGTGTATTGTAGCTGCTAGTTTTAAAAATAGCAAAATGCAGAGGTGGGTAATTATTTGCTGGGTTTTTGTAAAGCTCTTGTTTGAAGCAGAATAACGTAAAGATGTACAGTGACTACAGTTGTTATCTACTGTGTCTGTGTGTAAATTATGGGTGTTGGGTTTGAGAGAGTGAAATCCTATTGGGAGGGAAAGTGGAAAACAGCGATCCTAGCGGTTACGTTCCAAACACCAGGGTGATCCTATTGAAACTCCCATAGACAAGTTTTTAAAAAAAATCCCACAAAGATATGACTTGGAACTATAACACCAGACACATTTTTCAGCGTACACAATAGCATGAACTACTACCTGTGAAAATCTCAAGTCATTTTTTGCCCTTTTAAGAAAAATAGAAATTGTGCCAATCTGGTCGGAAACGGACTACAGCTCCCAGCATGCTGTGCTTCGCGCCTCGTTGACAACACAGAGAAACAAATGAACGCGAACGAACGCAAGTTCTTTGCATATCTTCACATTCTTGTAATCCTATGAGTTCCACATTGTCTTCTTATTACACATATATACACGCGATCATTTTGGTATGGTTTTAAATTCTCTAGTAGATATGATGGCTTCTGTGGTGACGAGTAACCACCTCTCTGGCTCATGTTTGGCTATGCTAATTTGGCTATGCTAATTACATGGAGTAAACAAGCCACACATGCCAGTCAGTGTAGTTCTGTATTAGCTTTTTAAAGATTATTAAAATCAGCTCAGATCAGTGAAAAACCGAACATTTTACTACCTGGTTCGATAAAATGGGCCAACATGCCCATAATTGGGAGGGAAAGTGGAAAACAGCGATCCTAGCGGTTACGTTCCAAACACCAGGGTGATCCTATTGAAACTCCCATAGACAAGTTTTTAAAAAAAATCCCACAAAGATATGACTTGGAACTATAACACCAGACACATTTTTCAGCGTACACAATAGCATGAACTACTACCTGTGAAAATCTTAAGTCATTTTTTGCCCTTTTAAGAAAAATAGAAATTGTGCCAATCTGGTTGGAAACGGACTACAGCTCCCAGCATGCTGTGCTTCGCGCCTCGTTGACAACACAGAGAAACAAATGAACGCGAACGAACGCAAGTTCTTCGCATATCTTCACATTCTTGTAATCCTATGAGTTCCACATTGTCTTCTTATTACACATATATACACGCGATCATTTTGGTATGGTTTTAAATTCTCTAGTAGATATGATGGCTTCTGTGGTGACGAGTAACCACCTCTCTGGCTCATGTTTGGCTATGCTAATTTGGCTATGCTAATTACATGGAGTAAACAAGCCACACATGCCAGTCAGTGTAGTTCTGTATTAGCTTTTTAAAGAATATTAAAATCAGCTCAGATCAGTGAAAAACCGAACATTTTACCACCTGATTCGATAAAACGGGCCAACATGCCCATAATATGACTGCCACTACTTCTACTTCGTCGTCAGGGCCGAGATGTAATTTTTCAAAGAAAAAAAACATTCATTTGTTGCAGGGGGTTGGAACGTTGCCAGCAGGGGGCGATGAGATTACTTTCCCTCCCTATAGTGTGTGGTTATTTGCTGGTTTGTTGTGTGTAAAATTTGGAGCAAGTGCAAGTAGATCTGTAGATCAGTGGTTGTCTACTGAGTTTCTACTGTGTATGTTATGGGTACAGCATTTGATGCAGTGAAATCATACAGTGGGTGATTAGTACTTGCTGGGTTGTATTGATCTCATGAAGTACGTTTGCAGCAGGAGAGAGTAGTAGGGCTGTACAGTAGATGCCACTGAGTCTGTGCTCTGTATATATTATGGGTGCACTGAAATCCAACTGTGTGTCTGAATGCGCCAAGAGACCTGAGCTCTAACGACCACAGCATGTGACACTTCCCAGTCTGATGGCCGGTCACAGCAGCACGTTGTCACTGTGGGAATATGGCATGCCATCTCGCATTAGAGACTATGGCAAGCCAGCTCGTATTGGGAAACGCCTTCCACTGTGTCACTTTGCCTTTTGGTCCGTGATCATGACAGACATCTTAGACTGAGATTTGGGGTCAACCTTTATGGAAGTTTGTTTAGGGAACACCTCACATGGAAATACCTGGGGAAATGAACAGACACCTCAGGATTCACAGCATTCACGCCTCACGAAAGCAATTTATTGACTAAGGGCTGATGGCTGGACATAGAGGCAACGGTTCTGCCCACGTCAGGTGGTTTTGTGCTTTGGCAGGAGCTGAGTTAAGACATTTTTGCTCCGATGAAATATTTCCGAAACTGCTGCCTTATCAAGTTCAAGTTTAAATATAACTCAGGAGAGCAGCTGGAAGTTGTGGTGGAGTGGCAGTGCTTATCGAGCCTGGCGACACGGCAGGACCTTTACCTGAGACAACCGCCTGATTAGCTCTCCTGTCACGAGCAGTAACACTGTATAGCCATGATACCAACACAACAGCTTTTACTAGTCTCACTCCAGGCACAAGTTTGATGGGTAGTTCACTCATCTATAGCACTGGCAATGATTTTTAATCAGTGCTACACATGTGTTACTAAACTCTATACTCACTGAATGGCAAAGGATGTTTATGTTTTTTTTTTTGTGGGGGGGATGACAGGATAGCATGAGAGGTGGACAGGAAGCGAATGGGGAGAGAGATGGGGTGGGGTCGGCAAATGACCCAGGCCGGGAATCGAACCCAGGTCGGCCGCATGGCAGACAAGTGCCCTACCGGTTGGCCATGGCAGGGACGGGATGTTAATGTTTAAAGCCTATTTCTGACAGTCACTTTTTAGTCGTTAAATTGCCTTTCATTAAGAGGGTGAGCTGTTCTACATCCACAGTGGTCAAATATCTGACTCTATTGTACGAGCATCAATACTGTACCGGGGGAAGCTCAGCTCCAGGTGCCTTTCTTGTAGAGGTGAGGTGGTGGAGTTGAGCTATTGAGGTCTCTTGCCCAGTTTATTCCCTGGCGGTCCCAGTACATTTATTTTTAAATGATGTAGGGGTTGGTGACATCAGATACTTGTGTGTTCAGGGTTAATCTTCATTGTCTCTATTGACTTCATAGAAATTTGCTTTGGGTCTTCAAAAGTAAAGCATACATCAAGACAGAAACAGCTACCACACTAGAATTGGTTTTGATGGCCAACTATACTTGCATTGATTCACAGACCATTTGTCTTAGATAAATGTGGAGTATACGTTAAGCATTCATCGTACGCATGCCTCAGTAGACACAAATGATTCTGCTATAGTCACAGTAGCGGTTAGTGTTCCTAATAAAGGTCACAATATTATCTATTCAACACCTATCCAACATCCAACATCTATTGAATTTCTTAATTTTCCCCTGGGGCTATCAATAAAATGACTCTACTACTACTCTACACGTTTTCCCTTTCAGAATTGCTCCTACTACTGGTTCTTTGCAGCATGGATGGCTTATTACATCAATCATCCGTTATACACGCCGCCAAGTAAGACTATCTTCTGTCATATTTGACACATTTGATAGTTGATTTCCAAGTGTGTTCCCAGTTGTAATGTGTGTGTGTGTGTTTGTTTTTAGTGTATGGGGAGCAGCAAGTCAAGACGGCTCTCATGATATTTCTGGTAAGTGCACGTCGCAGAATGTGCAGAAAGCAGCCAGTTTGCCTGCTTACAACACAGCTCTCCATGGCTTTCCAAAAGAAATAACAGTTTGAATTTATCTTTCACAGTTCTGTCAGTTAGGAAACTTCTCCATCCATATTGCATTACGCAACCTCAAGCCACCTGGTGAGTGGAGGGGATGTGGATGGCCTGCCTCTCTCCGTCCCATCAGCATCCTTGAACCTTTCATTGAACAACTGATGAGCAATTATGATGAAGATGAGCAATGAACAATTATTACTAGCAGTTTCCATACAGATTTGTCACTGACTATTATCAATGCAATTAAAACTTTCTAATCAGCTGTGCTTTTAGCAGGCTCGAAGGTGAAGAAGATCCCTTATCCGTCTAAGAATCCGTTTACGTGGATATTTTGGGTGGTGTCCTGTCCAAACTACACATATGAGGTGAGGGACATTTGTACAGGCTTTCTGGGTGGGTGAGTGGTGTGGCTGCATGAATTTGACTTTGGCCTGTAGATTTTATATTAAAGAACTGGTCAAATATTCAGTGTGCCATATAGGCTCTCACAGACCAGATGAAGACCTTCATTTAAATGTTTTAATTAATTTGATATTCGTAATGTCAATTCATGAATATCAGAGTATATTACCGAGGCCTAATGGGTCTTAAAACAAATGAAGAGTTTAATTGCCAAACAGTGTATATCCATGGTTCAATTCAAGATCCGCCAGTCGGTGGGGCGAGTAATTGCCGATCATCCTCCATGACTGAGATACCTTGAGCACGGTACTGTCCCACCGCACTGCTCCCTTGGCTGTGTGCTGTGGAATACTGTGTTACAATGACAATCAGAGTTTCCCTGGTGGCCTTTCACTTTCAAATATTTGTCTGTGAAAATGTGCTGGTTTGAAAATGATATGTATGGGAAATCCATTGTTTCTACAGCCTGCCAACCAGAAAGTATTGTGAAGATTTTCCTCAACCGCATTCAGTTCTGGCTTTATTGTTTAGACTAGAATGCTGCCGCTTTGCAGACACACGAGTACTGTATATGCACACACATCTGTGGCTGTACTGTAGCTAGGAGACCACTGCTGCCTCCTGCTGGTAAGAAACGTGCTGTGCAGCCCTGTAAGATGTGTGTCTGACACAATCGGCTGCAAGGCCCAGTCTTGCCGTGGGCGTGCTGGAGGGCATCCTCGTCTGGGAGCCGTCTCTGCCAGCTACGCAGCCACACATACAGCCAAGCACAGCACATGATTAAAAGTGTGAATGAGAAGGGAATGGGGAGAGACTGATGGTACCTGGATAACTTGGTGTTTGTTTACGTGTTTATATAAGCTGTGTGTGTGCATGCAGGTATGCGATTGCATGAATGCATTTATGAGTGTATACATATTAATTTATTCATGGATTGAATGTATTTCTTGATTGGTCTGTCTGTGTTTCTTGTCCACTGTGTGGGTATGGTGATGACCCTGTGTAGAAAAGAGCTTCTCATTTGTGTATTTATGTTGTGTACTGTTGTATGTATTTACTTATTAGTCTGTAATCCTATACTTCTGACTGTATTCCGTCTGCGCTGTGTGGATCCAGAGTTGATTTACTGTTTCATGCAATTTTTATTCCCTCTGTGCATTGTGAGCTCTTTATTTGTGTATTTATGTAACACACGTTTGTACCGATTCTTTTCAGTGTGTGTTGTGCTCCGTCTATGCAGTGTGTCTACAGGGTGATGAGCCAGTGTAGAAAAGAAAAGAGCTCTTCATTATGTTAAATACTGCATGGATTTACTTCTTACAGTGTGGCTCTTGGGTGGGTTTCATTGTATATTTTTTATTTATGTAGTATATCGTACTGGTGCAGGTGCAGTAATGCAGTTCCCCACCTTTAGAGCCACGGTAGGGCCTTACTATGTGTATTTTCTTATTAGCTTTGTGTACCCTCTGCTCTCCATAGTGTGGCTGCTGGGTGGGCTTTGCGGTGATGACTGTCCATTTAGGTTATGTACTGTACTTCCTTCTTTGCTTATTAGTGTGTACTGTGTTCCCCGTGCTGTCTGTCCCCAGTGTGGCTCATGGGTGGGCTTCACGGTGATGACCCAGTGTGTTCCCGTAGCCATCTTCTCCCTCGTGGGCTTCATCCAGATGGCAGTGTGGGCGCGGGGGAAGCACCGCAGCTACCTGAAGGAGTTCCACAATTACCCCACCCTGCGTTCCTCCATCCTGCCCTTTATCCTGTGAGCAGGGGTCAGCAACGCCAGGCCAGGCCACTCGCAGAGGAGTCCTCATGGGGGCCCATGTATAGGGGAAGGATCCTCTGCTGTTGCCACCACACCACACTTCCATCAAGTGGAGAGGATTGCTGACCAGAATACCACCCTGCCTGTCCCCCTTTGGTTCTCTTCCGTTTCCAGACTTTTAGCAAGAAATGTTGGAGTCAACTATTGGACAAAGAATGTACGGTATTTCTAGGTTACTTTGCTCATGTCTAAATAAATCTGTTTGTAGCCTTACACTCTAGTCTTTTTTATTTTATCCATGAATGTGATTGTGTCTGTACTTTGTTATAATTACAATATTATACCTTAATTCAGACTATAGTTTACAATTAGTGCAAATATTTCTAGAATTCATTTTAAGCAGTTATTGCGGTTATATTTACCATCTCCACTACAGAATTAACATTCTCTTTTTGTAGAGATTATTGTGTGGCAAAGCTTTTACAAAACCTTCCACCTTGGCTCTATTTGTGAAAAAATTAAGGACATTTAATTTTAATATTCATAATCTATCCTCTCCTCCTACCTCCCCCCTTTGGCATTTGTCCTGTTGGTTTTGGCTGAGTGTTTGGCTGAGGCAGTGCCCGAGGTCACAAGTGAACTCCAACTGATTTCCTGAAATCTGATTTCCTCCTCTGCTAATTGGCCATCCCCATCATATGCTGAAGCCACTCATGTGATCTATGGGGGCCTTGTGGAAGCTAAGGCAGCACTACTGAACAATCAGCTCCAATTAGAACCATGTTAGGAAACACATTTCATTTGAAACATATTGGAAACCTTCGCTTTGCCCCAAAAGATGTGACGCAATTATGTCTCTAGAGGTATTCATAAAGAATGGTTCAGGGGACCCTTAAAGGGGCAGCACTACTGAGGAGTCATCTCTAATTATTTGGGAATTTGGAGATGTATTTAAAATTGGTTAATGAGGTGTCAAGTATTTAACAAGTTATTATTCAACAAGTAGCAATTGAGAACTTCCGTTTGTCACAGACATTGTGATGTAAATTGATTATGTCTTCGAGAGAACGGGCTGTACTAGCAGCACAACTAAACAACCACTTCAAATTATTGGCAAATGTACATGTACTGTAGTCCACAACAGCTAAAACGCGGAGTTAAGATTAACAATTAAGACGTTTGTGCGACATAGTGATGTCTTGAGGGGATCCATAGAGAATGGTTCCAGGGGGCCGGTGAAATGATTTGACTTCAAAGCAGGGACTTACAGTAGAGGGAAAATGGACCATCATATTATCACATCACTGCGGTATTTGTATATCTTGGATAGGTGACGACTAAATAGTTCATAATAAGCCAGTGAACAGTACATAGCATGAACATGAGTAGCCTACTGAAAACCTGAGACATGAAAAAATAATTACGAGGAGATTTAAAGGTACAAAAGAAGAGAGTTGAAAATGAAATGCTCAGTCAACATCAGTTTAATAGGAGACAATTATAGCTTAACCCAAAGACCTAGTCTTTTGACCAAGCAGTCTGGAGATATTACAATACCGTATGCTGTAAACAAATAGTAAGGTCCTGACAAATAACAACAGAGTGCACTTTGTGCGCCTTTGGAACAGAAAAATAACATTCTAGACTTTGTAATTAAAAACATGTCCAATTGATAGGCAACTGATGAATATTTTCGTTCCTTAGTGCTAAACAAAAACAAACTGCCGTCGAACATTTTTGTCTTCCAGGTTAACATGCTTTAGATGCGCAAATGAGTACCTTCAAATAAAATCAGAAAGCTGTTTACCTGTGTAAAATAACGGTAAGAGTGTGACTTTAGCAGGACCTAAAGATTAAAATGCTATTGTTATACAAGAGGCATCTTATATGTTAATATACTGTTATATACATTCAAATACAGAGCTAGTGGTCAAAATTACTGCTCCACCAAGACAAAACGGCAAAGTATGTACCGCGTAGTCATTGCCTTGTAAACACTATGTACATGAGCCATATTTTATATGGAATTCACAAAAAAACAAGGTTTTCACTTGCGTGCAAAAGTAAAAATTGAACAGAGGTCAAACCCAGAGACTGGAAAGGGGTAAAAGACTGAGGAAGAGAAGGACTGGGACGTGGCACACAGGCCACCTGTGCTCTTTCAGTCCTGAAGGAGGGAGGGAGGGAAGAGAGACGAGATGCTAAACTCTGGGGTGACATGGGCTCCATCCCATTATCTTAACTCCCGTACGGCCTCCAGGTGACCAGAAGAGGTCATTGACGACAGAAATTAAATTCAATATGAGCATAATGAGCAAAGGCTCAATTCAAAAATATGGGGAATGGGGAAATAGGGAATGGGGGAAAAAGTCCCCCAAAAGTTGTTGTGCCGAGGCAGACAACGGGAAAACTATTGTTTTCTCCATGGAGCCGAGGTGTCAGCAAAGTGAGGATAGGAGTTTGTATAATGGAAAGGACCCATTGTTTTAAAGTGTCTCAGCTTGATGACATCATTCTAACGGCGACTGGTGTTTGACCCACTCAGAACTCAATGCTGGTGAACTCGCTTGCCAAACTCGAGTGAATGTTTGAGAAGGTGAGTGGATGTATGCATGAGAGGCAGACAATTGTCACAAGCTGCTGTGCAGATGGCTAAGAAGAGAGAGGTAATGTGTGTGCGTGTGTGTGCGCGCGTGTGTGTGTTCACCGTAGGTCACCATCTTCCTGAAACACTCTCCTCTGAAGCATCTTGACATGACGCTCGTAAATTTTGAGGGCGGGCCCAAGCTTGATAGACAGGCCAGTCAGCACATCACTGCGCTGCATCAGGAGAAGAGATCGGCCATCAATCTCCTGCCAAGGGCAAAACAGACCCGTGTAAATATATTATATACACCGGTATATATTTCGAAACAGAGACTAGTGACTTCATGTAGATTAATGGCCGGTGCTGTGATTATTCATTTGACTCATCATTTATAGGACAGCCAAGGACCTCGGGCCAGGGGGTGGCGATTTCACACATCATTTTCAAAACAGTACGCCTGTTGCACAAGACTGAAGCTGGGAGTTTAGCTCCCCCTAGAGGCCAGAGCAGAAAGGGCAGTGGTGGCAGCAGCAGCAGCAGCAGCAGCAGCAGCAGTGGCACACTGCACTGCACTGCACATCATTATTATGACCAGTACCTACCTGTGTTCTGAAGGCCAGCGCCTGATCTGGGAACCCTGCTGTGGTGAAGTAGCTGGCCACATCTGCCACAGTCCACTGCGTTGGATCTGGGCCGACCTCTGCTCTCCCGTCGCTCCTGAGGACAACGCGAGTAGAAATGGACACGCGCCACGTCAAACACACTACTGACTGAGTAACAATGGGAACCCCTCTCCTCAAGATCTGGAAGGATGTTGGCGTCTGCTCTTTGACCATTTTTGGGATTTATTTTTTACATTTTCATTTAAGAATGAATGGGTCTCTGCATGTCAACACAAGGCAGAGAAAAACCTCAATGAGTCCTGCCTTTTATATTTCCCAACAAGGATGAAAACACTCACTCTTCTCTCCTCTTCTCCGCATCCTTCATGGCGTCATCGTCGTCGTATTGTTCCAGTGCAGAGGACGCAGTCACCTTCAGGCCCTTCTTATTCTCCTTACCTGCAACAGGGAAAGCAGTCAGACAATCAATCACTTCGCAGAGCAGCAAATAAAAAAATAAAATGAAACTCCCCACAAGGTCACGGTCTCATCAAGGCAGGTAGTAAAGCCGGGCCAGGGCCGCTGGACTCACCGGAGGCGTGCTCCAGACCGTAGGCACACGGGTGGGAATGTCCTTTGGAGACCTGCAGCGCCTCGTCCTGCACCACAAATATGCAACAGAGTAGCTTAGCGACAAGAATGCACTGAGGCATTAACGTCATGAATATACAGTATACACAGTACACACAAACACACGGTGCTGTTCAAAAGACTGTGAGCCTAATGCCAGAGCTCTTGCTGCATAGTATTTTTGCAAAAAGATAGGGTTCACCATTTAGCTAAAAAAAATGGTTAACTAAATGGACATTTTTGGAAATAAAACAAATCAAAAATCAATAAATAATAATAATAATAATAACCACCATCCTCTTCACTGAGTAAAAAGTTAGCAAATTTACAACTCCTTTTAATTTACAATTTAGAACTCCAGATTCCACCTAATTTACCAGGACCTAAGAGTTCCCCCTCAGGCATCTTCTCCGGTCTCCTTCATTAGCAGCCATTATTTAAATCACACTCCCTACACTACAGTGACTAATCAGTCTGACATTCTCCATTTAACTAGAGGGGTTTGCAGCACCAAATGTCCACAGTGGCAGCATTTGGAGGGTACCAACGTAAGGACCCCTGGCTTGGCTGGTGCAGAGAGTAAAATCTTCCCTTTTCTCCATCCCATTTCTAGGTTGTTTATCTGCAGTGGTTATCTTGCTGCATAACCTGCTGTCAGGCCAGGTTCAGCTGACTGACAGTCGTGCGCGATGTTGTGTTGAATTTGTTGATGAGCCTAAAAAAATGGGGGCTCCCTCGTAGCTATGTGAGGCTGAACTGGTCCTGAGGCAGCACCGCAGCCCCACATATTGACACTCTTCCCACCACGCTGCTTTACAGCAGTGTTCCTCAACCTTTTCCGTCTAGCGTACCCCCTTAGCCTTTTGATATGCCATAAATACCCTCTCACTCATGCTCTATGATCTCCTCCTCTAGCGATGGGGCTATGCTCCATATATTTTTTAGTATTACATTTTTCCACATACCCCCTGCAGTGTGCTAGAATTCACGGCTTTAGAGTTACACTCTTCTCACGGTATGCAGCACTGGAGTCTTGCCAGGCAGAACAGTTGTGAATTCAACAAAACTCTTCAATTCTTAGACGCATCTGCAAAGAAGGCTGATTTTTCAAAAGCCTTGAGTTTTATCTATGTGCTCTCCCCAATCATTTGCTGTCCAATTATTTCTGAACAGAGTTTTCCTCCATGCAGCTTCTTTTCTTATTAATGCCTGTGTGACGGAGGTCATCTTGCACCTGTTCACCCCCCTCGGGGATCGAACGTGCAACCTCGTCAACTACAACGGTTCGGCAATGGGAGACACAGTACGATACCGCTGGGCCAAGAGACTAGTCTCTCGGCCCAACGGCACGAGACTATGAGGCTATCGGAGGGAGGTTTTACCAACGTTCCACGCCAACTCTGTGCTAGTTAGCCTCCGTTACACCTGAAATGAGCATGTGAATCCCAGATATCATAGGAGCTTTCTCTCTCTCTCTCTCTCTCTCTGAATTGCAATCAAAGGCTTGACGTGGCCACTGACTTCACTGCCACTCCATGTCACTTCACTTTTGGAGGAAAACATCCCATCAAGTGCGCACCTGTTTACACTAACAATGTACATCACCATCCTTATTTTTCCCGTTTTAATTAGTTCTCTACCCAAAGTCCTGCCTAGAGAGAGTTTTCAAGATAATCAAGCACCCAATTATGTCCCAGCTGATGACATTCCCTGATGCATTAAACAGTGCAGTTGAGGAGGGGCTGTTAGCAGGAAGGGAAAAGCAGTTGAAAAGAGTTGGTGTGGGTATGTAAAGGACTAACACAGTGCTCTAAGTACTGTAGAGGGCAAAGTGTACATGAGCTAAATACTGTTCCCCAAAGTGCTGGTTAACTGAGTGCTGAGAGGGTATGTGACTAGGTGAATGGAAGGTATTAAAAAGCGCTTTCAGAAAAGTCCTAACAAATGTGTTCCATTCATTGGTAATTCATTCATATTATTGAAAATCATGAAATCTGACGAGATATTGGAATAATTCTGAAAATTGCATAAAAGCGTTCCAGAACAGGGTTGAAGCTTCCAAGCAGTACTAGTGTTTACTGTATGTATGTCTTAAGACAGAGCTGACTGACCAGTGTGGCGCTGCACTTTGAGCCCAGTTGATCAGGTGTGGCTGCACTCTCCACGGCCCTCATCCCCTCCTCTCTCTTCAGAGCACACCTCTGCACAGACGGACACATGGCCAGAGGCTGGCTCCCCAGCTCCAACACTCCTAAGGGCACACACACACAAATGCACACAAATGCACACACAAACACACACAAACACACACACACACACACACACACACACACACACACACACACACACACACACACACACACACACACACACACACACACACACTTTTCATTTTGTTGCCCAGACTCTTCTCCTTCACCAGGCACTTGCTACAACAGTGTAATTGCATCTAAATTTGGGACTAACCGTTCTCTCCAAGTGTTCCAGTGGGTATAGGCTCTGCCTGGTAGGCATTGCCTTCCACTCCCTCGCGCTTCAGGGTGGCAGGGCTGGTGCAAGGCCTGCCCTGGCTGGCCCAGTAGCCGTTGTACGATGCCGTGCTCTGGCTCTTCTGGGCACAGATGCCTAACCCATCTCCCTGGCCTGGCATGGTGATGCCACACCCATCTTGTGTGCTGTGCATGCCATCTTGTGATACACCATTTTGCAAGTCCACTGCCATGGTCATGCTCTCCTGTCAGACATAAACTTGTGTGTGAAACTGGGCAGTGACTTTACATGCATATTCTCTATCATTCAAGCAAAGACAGAATGACTGCACCATACAGGACAATGAGATGCACCGTAATTATGATTTAAACACATAACAATAAAGGAATACAATATCTTTGAATTTCAAAAGAAAACGTAGCCTACGGTGGATCAATATTAGAGATGCATGTCAATGTGCGCAAAGTGACCACCCATTTAACGCACGGAGCCCACTGAAAAGAGCACACTCTCTTATCCCATTGTCTCATAGTCAATCGCTCGTTTGTTTATTTTTTTCAATTCTGCACGATCAACCTTATCTTCCAGATTCATAATTCATGCTTTCACGACATGGGTACCTTGTTGCATTTGGTCTCTGATGAGCTGAGCGGTCAGTGAAATGATGCAGTTCGCATGTTTGGCGTGCAAAAAACTGCGCCATATAAACAAAAGCATTAACACTGACCTTTGCCGGAGTAGATAGCGGGCATACAGAATGGGATAGCCCATAATCATCTGGCTGAACGCGAATGCGGCGATACAGCTCTAACGTTAGAGAGCGCATACAACTGCTTGGAACAAGCAAGTGTCAATGGCGGAGGCGCACAAAGGCAATCATTTTAGTTTCAACGATGGTTAGAAGTATGTGCAAAGGCACGAATGGCTTGTCGACCTGCTACGCTGGACAGTTTCGACAAGCGTTGCGAGTTTTTCGGGCCTTGCTAATGTCCGTGTGTCTTCACAACTACAATGTGCTTTTCGAGGCGGCTTCGCTTCGAACTCGTCCCTGTTGGGTGTACCATTGGTTAAAATGGCATACTGTGTGGAAAACATCCTTTTCCCCTCATGTGTGCGAGTGACGAGACATGAAACTGGAGCTTTGCCTTGCCGTACGTATGTCCGTGTGTAACTAGCTGAGGCGCGCGAGTGCGAGCGCTAACTCCACAAAGCCCGCCCCGCACCTCACTGAAGCGCTTGCGACTGAGAACACGCAAAACAGAACACTAGCCCTCAGCTTGTCCTGTCCATAATTCACCAAATAAACTCACACAATGAATGTTCATCAGTTCGTGATGCTGAACAGCATGCAGTATGGAACCAAAGAGGCACGTGTGTGAGGATTTGTAGAAGTTTCCGTTATTTCCTAAAGCTTTTGATTCTCTGTCGCTTCGATTACCTATTGCGTTCGGGGGGGAAAAAAAGACAAAAACGCAGTGCTGACGTGCAATCAAAATGCTAGCAGGCTAGCTACCTTTCCATTGCATCGGGCTTAGGTCGTTAGTTCTTCGGTAGCCGCACCGACGACTTCGTCCCTACTTCCGAGAGGAGCTACTCTCGCATTTTCCCCGACAAAGGGGAGCATGACAGACTATCTTCTTGCACGTATTCACTTTGTTTTGACTAAGGGTCATCTCTCCCTGCGACAGCCGCCTTCATACCTATACACCCACTTATCTTGGAGCTTTGAAGTGCGTGACCTTTGAATGTATCGTCCTCATGGCCCTCAGCGTTTAGAACTGAACCCGTCGATCTGCTACATCCAAGCCGTTTGGATGAATACGCTTGGCCTCGTGTCGGTGCAGAGCCGAGTTTGGACAGGCAGACTTTGTACGTTACTGGTTCTTTGTGTCCGTTCACTTGACGCCCCTTCAACTTCGATGTGTTTTGTGACTTATACAGTTAAAGTCACATGATAAACTTGTTTCACAACACTGACAAGAAAACGTCTTCCATTATTGGCGTTCTTCTACCCCCGGTTACAAAAAGATAGTGCCGCTCCCCGTCTGCGGCAGCTCGTCAGTGGGTGCACTTGCTTTAACCAAGCCCAAATTAAAACGAAAACTCACTTTGACTAATACATTTGGCAATAAGAGAAACTACGTATTTTTAAACCGAACTCACAGTTGTATCTTCGCCCATGTCTGTGGAATCTGCCGTTGTGTCAAGCGTAGAGTCGTTAAACTGGCTGCCATGCATTACTTCCATATCCCCCATCTCATCCTCCGTGGGACCGAGAGCACTGTCGTCGTTGCTCGAGTCTGGGTGCGCTGGTTGTTTCACCCCTGTTCTGTTTGTTACCTGACCCAATTTCTTTCGGTTTCTTAGCACTTTCGCAGCGTTTCGGTAAGAAATCGAGCCCTTGTAGTTAACTTTAAGTACCGTTTCTTCTTGTATCAGTTTCTCCAGTTCTTTGCAGGTTCGATCTGGCTCGGACCCGTGTCGTCGTCGTACCATCCTACAAATTCTTTCGAGGTCTGGTCTTGCTTTTCTTGATCGTAGAGAGTCAATTGTCTCGAGTATCCAGTCGCGATACCTTGGTTCAGACATTTTTTTCCAAACAGGTTCGTCAGATTCTTGTCTTTGCGATGTGACGCGTAACGTTACTTCTTCTTGCCGCGGTCGCGGTCCGAGCCCAGTTGAGAGACTCAAGAACGGAAACCTCACTGTACGCGTGCGTTGCTCACTTGTGCGCTTAAGGTGGACCGGCCGAATTGCAATGTGCCGCCAAAGAGAGCAAGTTAAGGGCGTCCTGACTGAGAATGGCGTCCTTTAGTGTTCGCGCGCTCTCTCCCCCAGTATGCGCCTCATCTGCTATTCATTATCAGCGTCGATTAATGAAAAGCTAGTCAACTGTCCACCCCTCCCTGTGTAACATAGGCCTAGAATGAACATATATCAGCCCCAACGTATTACAAAAAGCACCCATATGGTTGTAATTTTAACAAGTAGAACTTTATTGGAATGATACATGTTGTAAAATATTACTTTTTAGTTTTTAAAACATACTCGATGTGTGCTAAGGGTATCTGTCAAGTTCTCCAGATGGAAAAAAAAATATAATTAAGACTGATAGGCAGAGATATACAGTATTGTTCCCCGAAAAAGGTACAAGACTACACCATCACCATTTCTGCATCGGGAGGAAAGAGATTCCTGTTATTGACACATTTAGAAAAAAGAGACAAAATGTCCTCCATGATTTGTAAAGCAAATGTCTGTCTGTAGCCTACGACGTGCGCGAGGGAAAGAATGTACACAAAAACAAACGTAAGCATAAACTCGTGAGCACAACAGAGCAAAAAACAGTGGTAAGGGGAAAGTTGGCAATCGACACCGTTTAAGAAAGGTTAAAAGAGCCAAAGAGGCTATTCGGTGCCATTTACATGTGCACCATGAGGACTGCTTTGCTCATTTGCAAACCACTCAGACACGTTTTTTTTTAAACGAACCACTGCGCCATCTCACCAATATCTTTACCTCTCATATTTGCTTTGCACACCCAGTGTAAGCCACCAGGCGGCATGCCTCACTGTCGCCTTTCAATACACTAGTTATGTGAACATTACAAGCAGCCGGCCATGAGCTAGCACGAGGTCAGTGCAGGGCAGAGAACCCGTGGGTCCATCCACATGTGACCCCACTCCAAGGGAGGGTGTGATTCCAAAAGGTAAGGAGACCCACATCAGGAGTGCATTGTGCATTGCCCTCTCCTCTCACACAAATCCATTTTCATACCTGAAGATAACGTTGAGAGGATTCTGCCCGAAGAGCACTGCTTCCCCACCACTAAACCGCAATGCAGTAGGCCTAAAGCTTTGGACAGCAGGGATCCATCTAAAAATCTGAAAACGAGTTCTTGGTTTCTTTCAAACATTCTTCTTTCTTCTAGTTTTAACAAACCAGAATTAATCAGCATTATATTGAATAATTTGAATTGAAAAGTAGCATTTGAAAGGTTTAATAAGCTGGCAACAGACTATCAGATTTGTGAACATTCAGTAGAAATAATTTAATCTACACTAAATGTCATGACAAAACGTGTTAATATTCATTTGGGGAAGAAAAAAAAACACCTGCACAAATCAGCTGTGTGCTGTGGCACCCTGTAAAAAAGAAAGAAAAAGAGCAAAGAAATACTCTCTGGGTGTATGTTCCAGAGAGAAGGACTTGAATCTGAAAAGTTCACATCAACCAAGAAGCCAAAATCAGAAGTTTGGACACAGGATAAATCATTTTCTATTATTGCACAGGGTTCTAAAATCTGTCCAGACCAGGGATCAGGCTATAGATTGTCTCGAGTCCTGCCGTTTAACACAGGGTATAATATGCTGTCCAAAACAACAACAAAAATTGGGCTGACAAAACTTTGAAATGACTTTCTTGCACGTATTGAATTCTGTACATCATAGGTAGCTTTTTAATTAACAGATGGAATCATAAGCCACAAGGACGCATTTTCTAAAATGAACATTGAAGAAGAAAAAGAAAAAAAGGATCTTCCTGTCTGGAGGTCAGCACCAGGCAGGGTAATGTCCAAGGCTAGAAAAAAAGAGACTGAATGATTTAAAAAGCTGCTTTGAAAGAAAAAAAATAGACAAAACAAGCACAATGCACAAAGGGTCTTTCAGCCCTAGATCCAACACCAACTTCAGATCATTTTGAGCTCCTGGACAGGTGTATGTTTGGGGGGGGTATGTGTGTAGGGTGGGGTGATGGGTAAACTTGGAGTTATTAAGGGGGGGAAACAAACTTTAACTCACTGCCTATGCTCTCCCTTCACTTTTTTTCTTTTTGAAAAAAACACTATACACCCAATTTCAACACATGCACACGCACACACACACGCGCACACACACACACATCCTCCCCCCTAGCCCTCAAACAAACAAAACAACAAAAACATGACAAAGAACCCTGTGAAACCTGGCCCGGAAACAGCTATTGAAAAAAAGATGTCATTTACCCTTCTAACACTTAATTTTAAATAAGTGTCATCTACAAAATGGCATGCACCATATATCTGAAACATGTTGCTACTTGTTTGTCTTCCCATCCTCCATCCCCTTCACATTGGCTTTTGTCACCGAGCGGCAACCCTGCTCTCTCAAACAACACCGTCAACATTTGGGATTTTGGCCGACATCATAGTACTTTATTTGTGAAACAAACAAACAAACAAAAAGAAAGACAGATGTTCGTCCCCCAGCAATCAAATGTGATGAGCCAAGAGATGGATGTGGATGGGGCTGTGTGTGTGCATGTGTGTGTGTGTAGGCTTGACTTACATGAGTGTATATTTATGTGCTACAAGCGCCTATGCTTAAGGAGTGCTCTTTAAAACGGTGGTGACTACAATTGAACAAAAAAGGAACCACATTTTCCAATTCCATCTTCAAACCACTAAACAAACAAACACATACACACACTTGCAGTACGAGTGCACTATTTTGAACATTACGCCTCTTTTCTGAGTTGTCTGCAATGTTTTAGAGTCCCCCTCACCATATATTTGAGGTTTGCTGCCATCTCTGTTATTTGGCTAATTTGGATTTTGTCTCAATTGGCTTTAGAATGGCCATCTATGGACATGTCTATATCTGTGCTTAAACCACTTTTAACATTTGTTTTTAAGAATGTGCAACTTCAAAAGAGTTTAGTAGTATTCATTGGTATTCCAATCATTGATATTCCATGACAATTTTTGTAGCAAAACATGGCGCCTGTCAAGCTTCATGTAGCATTTTGTAAATACATTTCTTTAATTCATAAAATGCCAAATAAATCATGGCAGAAGACTTATTTCACTTTCAAACTTGCTAGTGAATGCCAGTGAACATACCTAAACTACTTGGTGACATGCATACCTTCGAAAACAAATGTTTAGGGTGATTTTAAGAACAGATATATGGACATGTCCATACACGGCCATTTTAAAGCTGGTTGAGAAAATCCAAATTAGCCAAATAAAGGAGACAGCAGCAAGAAGCATCATAAAAACGGTGAGGAGGACTCTAAAAACATTGCAGAAAACCCAGAAAAGATAGCTTCATGTTCAAAATAGTGCACTTGTCCTTTAAGAAGACACACATGATTCTCAAAAGTTAAAAAAGCAACAACAAAAAAGAAAGTCAAAAGAAAAACAAATCATCCAAGAAAGTGGACAGACAAAATTACCTCTAAAAGATAAAGGCTGAGCATTGAAGTCTGCTAACTTAAAGGTCCCAAAGACTGTTAAGACCTACATGACAAGCCTGTTGTGAGACCAACTTTAGGTACATGATTCAAATCTAGTCTTGCCCTCCAAGTGGTCAACAGCAAAGGATCTAAAAGCGCTGAAAAAAAAAGTTTCACATACGATCGTGCCACAACACAAGTCATGATGATGGCTGTGTGCACACGTGTGTATGTGTGGTATGGTACGGTATGATGCACTCGTCATGATTTACGTTAGCCTGAAAAACAGAACGTGTCTGCTGCCACCACAAGCTGAATACCGGTGGCAGTGCCTTCAACACGCCACTGCAAACACTGGTACCATGACAGGCACGTTAGACTTGAACTCTGTATTGCTCGGGCTAGGGGAGGAGGACGAGAGGTCAGGGCTGAATAAAGTATCAGTTTATGTTAGTAAGTATGTGTGTGTGTGTTTGTGTGTGTATGCATGCGTGTACGCATTGGGGCATGGTATGGATTTTAGCAAACAAAGCAAGTGATGTGATGATGCCCTTGTTCTCGGACAAGCACCTCCAGAGATGGTCCACCCCTGGAAAGGCTGCAAAAATAACCCCAGTACCACACAGACGTCAATGCCTGGCACCTGCCACAGTCACCAGGCGGCGTCAACTCTGCCTTGATTTAAACAAGCCAAAAAAAAAGAAGGAAAAAAAAGGACAACCAATTACAAGGAAAGAAAGTCGACTGCATCTCTGCCACCAACAGACCAAGAGATTGAAAGAGAGAGTAGGGTGGAGGAGTGGGGAGGACATTAAATGGATAAGTAACAGGTGAAGAGACGATCTGAGAAGGCAACACTGCTGGCTCTATCTGGACGACTTCATCGCTCCTTCCGAGGATGGGAAGGAGTAGGGGGGTGTTGTTGAGGGGGAGGGGGGGTTGTACATTGTCGTTGTCGTTCTCTTCTACGTGCAGGTCGGCAGTCCCATTTTCATTTTCTTTTACACACCACCACCCCCACTCCCCACCCCTGCAAAAAAAACCCTTTAGCTCTTTTCTCTGTCCCTTCCCCTCAATCCCTCTCTTTTTTCTCTCTTCCTCTTTTTTCCTCTTCGTCCCCTCTCTGCCTCTGCTGCAACCCAGGGTGCGGTTTTCTTTTAGAACTCGGCAAACTCTTTTGCGCACTTCTCCGTGAAGGACACGCGGATCTCCTCCTCCTCATAGTCGTCAAAGTTGCTGGTGTCTCCGGGGCCTTTGCACTTGGGGATGAAGGGGGCCTCCACCTGCCGCACACACACACACGCACAAAATTTTAAGATGAAACAAGAAAGAGAACAAAGCGTCAAAATATGGTAAAAGTCCACCTCATCATCATAAATTTTAAGCAAACTTGGAAACTAGGGTCATTTGGGGGGCAAAATGATGAACTGAGTTTGCCCATTTCTTGCATCCATATTAAAACAGGCTAAGGGAGGTCTCGATGATGTAGGATGGGCACCTACAAAGTCAACTTAAGAGGTCAGTGACATCTACACAAAATGTTATGTTTGGTTTTCATCTCTAGAGCTATTGGTACTGATAAGGTGGCAAAGGGGGCCAGCAGCACGGCAGGATGGGGCCACAGAGCCAAGCACGATATGGTTTGGCAAAGAGAGCCGAGGTCTGGCAAAATCCTTCTACATTAGGTCCCTGCACTTGGACATATTGGAGACGCCTTTGGGCTTTGGGTTAATAAGACCGGGTCCCATTCAAAATGAATGGTGATACAGCAATATATGCACTGTCTGATGACTGATGGCTACACAAACCCGATGGTTGAAATAGCAAAAAGTAGATTGTAATGGCTTTTGTCAACTGCCCTGAATCAAAATAAAGCTTGAAAAGCCACTTTTACCATTTTGACTGCATGTGCAGCACTTCACTAATGGTACAAGAGGGAAGAGTGGAGTTTGACGCTCCAACATCATTGGAACCCTAGTTGTACAGTTGGGCATGTGACTGGCATTTGGAAGTGCAACAAGTGGGATACTTGCAGGACACTGGTCATACTACATACAAAGCCAGCTTTGAGTTCAGAAAGATCCAAGGCACTCTGAAGTAGCCCGATTATCACTTTCAAATCTCTTCGAGAGTAAAGCGGGGCATACACTGTGCGATATTTTCAGTCGTGGGTCTTAAGCTTCTGCTCACACTGCACGATGGAATTTCACCGTTTAAAAGTTCACAACTCACGACCTCACACTACATGAGCCGACGGTCGGATGCGAGCGAAATGCTTCCACCGTACGACGCGACAGGCATGTTTCCCCGGTCTGCAGAGGAGGGAATATGCGCACCTGAGGTGGAGATGAGGTCGCGCTCAACAGCGAATCGCACGGCCCTATTCATTTGTGCATGTAAAGTGTCAAATCGGGTCGTAGCACTGCTTTAACTGTGCGATTTACGCACAAGCCACAACCAGAATTTCAAACCGTTTTGATTTTCTTGCGACCCTGCAATTGCACGATCGTGAGGCGAAATCGCTTGTCGTTACCCCATGTACACGGCACGATGCGAGACTCACGATTGACCTGCGATTGAGCAAGAAATCGGCCCGACTCTCAAAAAGTTGTGCGAGTGCCAAATCGGGGCAAAAGTCGCACAGTGTAAGCCCAGCTTTAGTCTGACCTAGAGCAAAACGATTAATGTTTCTCAATCGGCATGGTTGACCCACCGCCCTTGCTTTGCTACTGGTCGAGGCTAGAAAAGGCTGTGCCGAAGTTTAAACCGAACATTTTCTTAGTCCCAATAGAATGTCTCTGCTCAAACCACGCCACTGCTTTGAACACACCTCAGTGGGCAGTCATGGGTGAGCGGTTAGGGCGTCAGACTTGCATCCCAGAGGTTGCCGGTTCGACTCCCGACCCGCCAGGTTGGTGGGGGGAGTAATCAACCAGTGCTCTCCCCCATCCTCCTCCATGACTGAGGTACCCTGAGCATGGTACCGTCCCACCGCACTGCTCCCCATGGGGCGCCACTGAGGGCTGCCCCCTTGCACGGGTGAGGCATAAATGCAATTTCGTTGTGTGCAGTGTGCAGTGTTCACTTGTGTGCTGTGGAGTGCTGTGTCACAATGACAATGGGAGTTGGAGTTTCCCAATGGGCTTTCACGCTTTCACTACCCAGGGGCTGTTGGAGCTGCTCAAAGTTGATTGCTTCCCGACAAAGTGGGTGGAGTTCCCAAGTTCTCCAGAGCTCAGAAAGTACTTCCATTGCTCTTGACCTGACTAGTAGCAATGTGGAAGGTGTTGAGTCACTAGGAGGGCACGGCCTGGCAATTCTGAAGCGAAGTTAAAGAGTCCTTATTTTGACTGAGTCAAGTCGGCATATTTTCGTTGTGTGCAAGCCTCTTGAACTTTCCTCAATTCAAAACTTGCTCTTTCAGATCCTGATGCGCTTTCAAGCACCTGAAGTTTTAAGCTTGCACCCACAGCAGCGACCACTACCCCATCCCCTGTCTACAAGTTAAATGTTTCTAGACCACATCAGCGTCCACTGACCTTCCGCTGGTAGATGGCGATCCAGTCGGTGGTGGCGAACCACTTGTGGCCCTTGATGTCGTTGACGCCGTTCTTGAGGTTGCCAAAGCGCTTCGTCAGGTCCACCTGGAGCAGGTTACGCAGCAGATCCTTCAGATCCGAGCTGAAGTGCGAAGGGAAGCGGACCTGCGGGAGGCGGGAGAGCCATGGGGGTCAAAGGTCAATGATGATTCCAAGTTTGAGCCTTTTGTGCAGAAATGAAGATGTTCTTTGTTGTGTAACATCACCTACAATTCAACTCATATAGGCCCACAGCAAAGGACAGAATGATTCTGAATGGCAGTTCATGTGCTAAGTGTTTGTACTAAGCCATCACCAATGAGATGATTCAGTATTAGCAACATTAATTCAGTGTGTGATTACAGATGCAGTTTGCTAACGGTGCCGTCAAATATCATTACAAATACATTTGGTAATGCTAATGGTGCTGTCAAATGTATCATGCTGATGTTTGGGTCAATACAAAGCTCATGGGCTCAGTGGGTTAACAGTTTTAGGAGGTAGGTCTGTTCACTGCCAATAAGCTCAAAAAAAATTACTTTATCATTTAAAAAAATGATCACCCTGGATCTTCATCAGGCATGCAGATCTACCTCCTAAAACTGTCTGACACTTGTCTGGCAACTGCAAAAAAATGTTTTTGCATGTGCGCACCCTACCCAAAAACTATGTCAGTGGGTTAACCCAATAAACTGTGTACAAGAACTGGACGAGGCATCCAGACCAGGACCATGCATGAATTGTATTATATGTGGACGCGACCAGTCCCAAATATGGGTGCAATTGTATCCAATGATACTGAATTGAGGGGATACCGTAGGTTCTGTTCTGAAGTGCAACAATGGCCGGGGGTGGGACTAGACCCGGAAGCCGGAAGAAAATGGCCAATTCCCATTCATCTCTATGGGAGACTTGAGCCAATGCATCTCCTTGACAATTCTTGCCGAGTCTACTCTATTTCGGGCAAGCGGTAATTTCCTGTCCGTTTCAAATAAGCCAAATATTATTTTTGGGCTGACCCTTTATTTCAGAGAGCTATTTAAATTGTTTAAATGACCAATGAGCATTGTTCGTTGGCTTGATTGTCAACTGTCAGTCAAACGCAACCACCATCTGGTTCTTAGCATTGCTGAGGAATAAATGCAGACATTTAGGCCGGAAGAATCCTCGCAGATCAGTCACGGATGCTTCAAAACTGTTGAATGGAATACAATAGAAGAATGCTGTCCATGTATATATGTCAGTGATTGTACCAGATGATATAAAATCCTGCCCCCAAGGTATTTAGCCACGGAAAGTCATGCCAGGTCTGCCAACCACGCTCATAATAATTTGTAAATTTACACTTTTTGCACCTTAATTTGTGAGAGAGGCTTCCTGGAGAAAGGAAGCAAGTGGGGAGAGAGAGACAGCGAAGGCCCGGCAAAGGAGCCAGGCTGGAATGGAACCCAGGTCACCGGTGTAGCAGTGCAGTGCCCTACCGCTTCAGCCACGGCAGGGCCAGTGTTCACCATGTTAACGTGACACATGGATTGCTAGTCATATGATGGCACCTAAATGTGGAGCAACCAGTCGGACTAACCTTTCCCGAGACAATCTTCTCATAGATCTGGATGGGCTGGTCTGCAAAGAATGGTGGGTAGCCGGCAGCCATCTCATAAATAAGAACGCCCAAAGCCCACCAGTCTACCGCTTTGTTGTAACCCTGGAGATAGAGAGAAAACAGTTTAGGTCAGATGTGATACCAACATGCAGTTTAACATCATAATATTTCACAAGAGTTGAATTACACCCTTTCATGACATTAACAGGGTGTCTAACAGGTTTGACCAGGTAAAAATGAAGACATTAAGACTTTTTTTTTTTTTTTAAAAGAAAGGATCAAATTGCAAGATCATTCACATGAAATTAAAACACAAAAATCAATTGGTTATTATCAGTTCCTTCATTCGATCTGTATGATTGGCGGTTAGCTATTGTCCTTAACACCCAAAATGACCTCAGCCTTCAGAGTAGAACACAGCTTGAATGCCAGGTGATGAAGATTGACTGGATTCTCTAGTGGTGCTAGTGGCGGTGGTAGTAACAGGGTAATAAAATGCTATTTGAGGCTGCCGATTTTTTGGATGATGGAATGATGAATGATGGAATGATTCCTCTCTAAAATTAAGTTCTGCAAATCTAAGACATTGGATTGAAAGTGTAAGACAAAATAATACTTTTTCCTTATTTATTGTATTTAAAAAAAAAAGAAAACAAATGTAATACATTTTAAGACCTTCTACGGACCTGTAAGACACCCTGCATGAATCAGCAAGCGATGCGGATGGTAAGCAGGATACCGGTACTCACTTTGCTAAGGATGATTTCAGGGGCCAGGTACTCTGGGGTGCCGCACAGTGTCCAGGTCCTACCCTTCACTCGCTTTGCAAAGCCAAAATCCGTTACCTGTGGAAACAACAAAGCTTAAAAATCATATGCGGATTCCCTAGGAATCTTGTACGTTACATTACACTTATCTGATGCTTTTATCCAAACGGACAACGGATTGAATCCAGGTCATTGCAACGTATTTAGGTGCCTCGCTCAAGGACATTTCAACCAAGAATGGCAGTGTAGGACATTCTTCATATGGGTTACCTAAACAACAACGCCCTAACCCAGTGGTTCTTAACCTGGGGTGCAGGCACCCCCTGGAGAGAATTCAGGGGGTGCACGGAATTTTGTTTGGAAGCAGAATTTTGGTCACAACCTCAACACAAACATTTTAATTATGCCAAATCAAGACCAAATGAAAACATGGTTTGGTCCCCATGTAAAGTCATTAAAGTATAGATTAATGTCTAAAGCTAGAATCATTGTAATTAATCACTCAAATCATTTTTTAGTGCGTATGCACGCGTAGACGCTTGGGTTGGGAGTGCACGGCTTGTCTTGGGCACTGGTTAGGGGTGTTTCAAGGAAAAAAAGGTTAAGAACCACTGCCCTAACCATTAGCCCGCCCATGGCTAACCATAATGACCATGTATTGAAAGGCCAAGAAGCAGTTAACAATCCTAGTCTTCGTAATGAATTCCTTTGTATCCTTTTTTAAAAAACCAAATTGGTCATTCTAGTTCTAGATTTGTCAAAGTTTACTCATCATATCATCTAAAGGGCATAGGAAAAACACATGAGGAAATATGAGTACAAATTCTGGAGGTTTGAGGTGCAATGTGAGATTGTGGCCAACATAGGTATTGATATAACAATAAGTAAAATCTTGCACATTTATGGCATGGCGTTGTGGGGATGAGTTTCATGTGTGCACACTAAAAACAATTTGTGGCAAAACACATAGAAGTGACTTCCGTTACTCCAAAACGGCATCTGGCCATGCTGCACATATGATCTAAGAAGGCTTTTTTATTTTAGTGTGATCTTGGTGGTCTACAAGTATCGTTGAGGCTCATCTACATGCAGATGTGTCAAAAGTACTGGTGCAGAACTGGTGTAGTTTTTCAAATCATTATTTTTACTTCTGCTTAACATCTACGACATACAATCTTACTCAAGCCTTACTGGTCAATGTGTTTTGAGTCTCACATTTGTGTAGCCTTGCTGGTCTATTGAGTATATTTTGAGGCTCCCTTGTATGTAATTTTAGTAATCTTTCGAGTATAGACCCCTTTAGTGTTTGTACACAGCTGTGACATAATCGGGCTGCGTGTGCATTGTTGGAGCAGAATCAACTATGTACCGCACATTTGGAAAGAATCTAGCTAGGTGTTTTTTTACGAAATAAGACAATGGATGTTCACTGATGATGGATGATAACTTCCGATATGAAGTTGGCGCCACAGACACAGGTATTCCTGATGGTGTTCTCAGTCCAGTCGGTACTTTAAATTTCTTGTCCACAAACATCTCCTATGCCTCTGGAACAGCCTATTCCCTCTCTGAATAGCGCAACAAGTGTACTTTTTAGGCTCTCCATTTCTTATATACAAGTTGTGGTCGATATGGTCGAAAGGTTCAGTAAACATCAATGTTAACTTCCATCAGAGTCCTCGTCATTGCATCAGGTTCAACTACTGGTTGCAAATTAATTAGAACTAGCCTACAGTTGACTGCAGTAGGCGCAGTGATCATTAATCTGTTGGATAGTCAATGGCGCATTTTGCCGTCCGGAATCCTCAAGTGGATATATACTACAGTAGCCCAACGTGTAAGTCACCTTAGCTATAGCCTACTTTGTTCTCTGTCATATTTGCTTAAGTCGTGTTCATTCCATTCAAGTTGGTCAGAGTAAAGAGACCGAGGTCAGTTGCTTGCGTTAACGTGAAGAGGGAGAGAGAGGGGGAGAGAAGTGCAGCTGACGGACCTGAAGTGTCATCAGCTGATGTGCGTTACAGTGTTCCAATGCCTTTCAGTTGGCAATGTAATGTTGTTCCTGTGGATGTCTCTATTGTGAAGCCAAGAGGGTTTCCACTCTGTGCCACTGCATTGCGATAGATAGCCTATAACATGTTCATTTTAAAAATGATGAGAATGTATTTATCCGAGTCCTGATCGGGGAGGTACACCCGATTCCGATCGAGTCGCACACCACGTGATCGGGGCCGATTTCCGATCACGTGATCGGATCGGGACGTCCCTATATACAACAGTACATGCTTCAGAACAGCAGGTCTTCTCTCTTTAGGGTCTGCACTGTCTGTTTGTATGCGTGTGTGTGTGCTTGAGCCAACAATGCGTGCGCAGTCAGTGAGGACGTAACTTCTAAAGGGGTCAATTATGTGGAGGCTCACCTGTATGTAGCCCTGCTGGTCTATGAGCAGGTTTTCAGGCTTCAGGTCTCGATAGATGAGGTCGAGCGAGTGGAGGTACTCGAAGGTGAGGACGATCTGGGCGGCGTAGAAGCGGGCATGTGGCTCACTGTGGACACAAACAGGCAGCAAACAGGCTTCAGAACACAGGGAAGAGGACAGCACAAAATACCTGACCAGTTTCCCACAAACCTTAAAGTGATACTGTCCCATTTTTGGAAATAAGCTTATTTTACACCTCCCCTTGAGTTAAATAATAGGCTTTTACCTTTCTCCTGTATTCACAACCGTTTTCTAGTTATGGCAGTGCACATTTTACCTCCGAGCTAACAGTTAACATTGAGCCCTATGAGACCAGTTAGCCGCGAACTGGTCTCATAGGACTCAATGTTAACTGCTAGCATGGGGGTAAAATTTGCACTGCCATACCCAGAGAACGGTCGAAAGTACAGAAGAACGGTAAAAGCCTATTATTTAACTCAAGGGGAAGTGTAAAATAAGCTTATTTCCAAAAATGGGACAGTATCCCTTTAAAGGTGCATCATGTAAGATGGTGGCGCAGGGTGGCCAAAGAAGATATTGCAACTAGGGCTGTAACAATATTGTATCGAACCGAGAAATCGTGATACACAGTCACAATACTGTATCGCGATACAAGGAGGCAGTATCGTGATTCGCCCTTTCAAAGTTTTGTTACCCTTCAGGCCAGAAAACAACCACATGATGACGTGATTGTGCTTCCAAGCTTCAGATCATCCTCATTATTACATTTTAACTTTTTAAAATTATTAGTAGCCTATTGTAACTTATTCTACCTATAAACTTTCATAGTTTTTAGTCATAATTTTTTTTAGTTGAGAGTATCATTACAGCCCTAATTGCAACAGGGTTCCCATTCTAATTCAGATATAAAATTCCATGATTTGACTTTTGACTTTCCAGACCCAAAAAACTGAATTTCCATGACCACTTCCATAAAAGAAATTACGTTAAAAAGTTTTAAAAAGTGTGAAAACTGAATATTATCTTCACCCCTAGAGTCTACACCCAGCCATCGCCAGACTTCGGTGTGCTCATTGCATTCTAGGAAAACCAAACCGTCTCTGGCAAAGCGTTGTAGTATAACCAGTAAGAAACTATCTTATGCACCAAACAAAAAAACGTTTTGCTTCTACACAACTGTTAAGGAAATTCCATGATATTCCATGATTGCATGCAAAATGGTAAAATTCCATGACTTTCCATGACTGGAAAAATGTTTATGAAATTCCATGATATTCCAGAAATTCCATGACCCGTGGGAACCCTGTTGCAACTATGCAGCTCATTGAAACTGTGCTGTCTATTGCTAAATTTGATCTTTCCATTAATATTTTCTGAATAATAAACCAATATTTACTAGTATGACCAAAGCACAGTACGTTTTGCAGCTAAAAATGTCTACTGGAAATTAAAAATGGCAGACTATGAAGAAGAAGAAGAAGAAGAAGAAGAAGAAGAAGAAGAAGAAGAAGGTAACATTTGTGAATGAGCAGCATGGATTCTGGTAATGAACGACAAAACTATTACACAGTGCACCTTTAAGAATCTTGGGTTGCAGTGGAGAGTTATTCCAAGAACATGGTTGGGTGAACAAACCTGGATTATAGATATGGCTAGAAACACGAGCATCATTACAGGACTGCAACTGACAAAAAGGAGGAGGTTTTTTGAGATGAGAATTAGGATTAGGAATGGAAGTTTGGTAAGACGCCAGCATTCCAACATGTCTGTGCAATGATTTGTGGTTTACAAACAATACAGAGGGAGAAGCTCAACATGTTGCAGGTGTTCATCTCCGCAAATCCCCGTGCCTTGCACTCACATAGTTTAGTAACTCCCTCCCGACAGCCATCTTTACTAGTCTGGTCTAGTCCCAACACAATTCAACACCATGGCTTTGGATAACCGGCACCATTTACACAGCACATTGGATTTAAGTGGACTAAAGGATTTTTAAGTGACTAAAGGCAACTGTAGCTACAAGGTGCTTCTTACAATCCCTGAAGCAATGTAGCCTGACTATCGCCAGCCCAAATCACTAGTGAGATCTCAAGACATCTATTCATTTTCCTCACAGAATAGGTCAGGTATGGTTAACAATTGTCCCCAAATATCTGTCATAATGTGCATAGTTAGTTACTCACTCAAATACCAAGTCAAATGCCATTCTTCTTTTAAAATAAACATCTGATCTTAACTATTTTAGAATACTGATCAGGGTACTATTCCATGAACAAGGTTAAGTGATAAACCTGGTCAAGTTAACCTACAGGAAGTGGTACACCTGCTAATATATAGTCCACATGTGTGATTTCGCCAAGAGACTCCAGGCTCTTCTGTTAGATGATTTACCATTACCTCAGGGTTAATTTAACCTGGTTTACTACTTAGCCAGCTTCTTGAAACACTCCCCAGGACACTCTCCAACCGTTGGCCAATCGCTGCCCCTAAATTGTCAAGGATCATGATATTGAGGAGCTTAGAAATAGCAACTTTGATCGCCACGAGTCAAACAATTAACTCACAACAATAATCTTTATCTTTTTTTCTGAATCTTGTAGTATGCAGTCAGCATTACTTGTTCTTGTGAGATTGTTTGGCAACACACAGTGGTTCCCAAAATCTTACCACCGGGGGCGCCCATTTCCACTCAAACCCATACATATGTAACACAGGACAACTAGCAGAGTGTGGCACAGGGACGCAGGAAGTGGGGTGCTCCGAGTGCTGCAGCACCCCCCCTACTGGACAACAGACGCAGCTGCATCACTTGTGTATTACCCTAAATTCAGACATAGTTTTTTCTCATTATTATTCTAAAATAAAAACACAAAATATGAATATTTTCTACTTTTTTAATACTTAAAAGTAGTTTGAAATGTGAATGCAATTTTGGTTTGAAATGAGTAAACTTTTAGACCCCAACCAGACCGGAACAGTGGTGTAGAACGGTGCAGCCAGTGACGCGGCGGGAGAGACGTTTGTTTTGTTTAGCTTGTGGTGTCAAGGTAGTAATAAAAGTGGTATTAACAGCGATATGTTGGCTTGGGCATGCATCAACATACACGGTCTTAAACCCATTGGAGGAGCTAACTTGTTGTGAAGAGAAGTCTCATCACTTTGGTGATCAAAAACGGACCAACTAAGCAAGGAATTAGGTGAATTTAAAGTGTGACGGAAGAAGGGAATGTCACCAAAATTGTGCATCGTGTCAGGTAAGAAGTGACTTTTGTTTCTTGCGGTGGAGATTGGATTCGTAGTAGCACATTGGTAGGCTAGGTCTTGCCTATTGCTGGTGAAGTCTATCTTAGCCTCGGAGTTGGCTATGGGGTGAATCTATAGCACAGCCGATGGTGTGCGTGGCTTGTCTATCATAACTGTTGCCAAAGTTGAATTGCCGCGGTGTGAAATGGCTGTGCTATTGTTAGATGTTTTGGACTTTTGTAGTGGTGGCGATTTGTTCCTTTTGCCTCTTGCTGCTGATTTGACCACCGTTAAGCGGCACCTTTAGTCCGTCTTAAATAACATGGCCTACGTCAAATGCAAACTAAAGGTGGCTTTCACACTCTCCCTGTATCAATAGCCAACAATGGCACGAGCTGCTTTGGCGCTTAGCCTACTTCTCTCGCCGATCACAGCACAAACTCTTTGGCCGTCAGAGTGTAATCACATTCGGGAAGCAGTAGGCCTATGCCTGTCTGTGTGTGCGTGCGTGCTTTTGTGCGCGGGCGGGGAGACAGGGCAGGGGTCCTGATCGTATGCATCTTGAGATACACAGTCGCAATTGCAAGAAAATCTAAATTGTTTGAAAGCCCGGTCACCTCTCTGACAAGTGCATCGCATAGCCTAGTAGGCATTTCTACTAATTTCACACATTGTAGACTGCCCATAGAGAAGAGAGAAACTGTCACGGCAGTGCGATTTGCTCTTGAACACGCCCTCACCTCCACATTAGGTGCGCGTTTCCCTTCCGCAAGAAGAACTTAATAATTTTGAAGTGAAATGTTAAACAAAAAAAAAGGTAAAATCTAGTCATCCTTGGTTAGGCTACATAAAACATGAAGAAGTTAGTCAGATGGGATTCGCCATTCTTCATCCTAAAATTGATTAGAATGCAGGAAATTGCATCTAAAAAACACATTTTTTTTGGGAGAGGACTCCCAGACCCTCCGCTGACCACAGCACCCCCTGGTCCAAATGAGTTCCTGCGTCCCTGGTGTGGCATGGAATGTTAGTAAACCTCCCTCCCAAAGGCTCATACAGTATCAGTAGCGCTGAGCTATCGGACTGGTTCTTCAGCTCAGCGGTATTGTGCTGTGCCTCCCATACCCGAACTATTGTGTTGACTGGGAGGTGGCGAGTTCGAGACCCACGGGCGACAGACTGTGTGGGAACACCTCAGTCACACAGTGTTTATCATGGTGTTTAATGTAAACCACCTCTCCTCTTCGCAACCCCACTCTTAATTTCTCCAAAAGGGTCATAAATCTACACAAGATTTATATAAGTAGTAAGGAGTATAAAAGGTGAATACAAATGGTTCACAATTTGTATTGTGCCCATGTACTGTATATGTGGCATCCCTAGTGGTTACACACCGAAAACAGCAAACACAAAAATCATGTATTGCATTGTCATAATAAAAAACTAGCATAGCATCCAATCAACAGTATAGTATTTCAAAATAATGGCAAAAGCTGAAACCTTGCATCTCCCACAATCTTAGCATAGATAAGCGGTCAAAAAAAGCTCATCTCACCTGAAGCGTCCGATTCTCCTTAAGTGAGAGAACATCTCTCCGCCGGGGACGTACTCCATCACCATGTACAGGTTTGTGTTGTCCTGCACAGAGCACAACAGCAGCCACATTAGCTACCAGATAGGCTACAGAAAACACGTAGTAAGCCCATGTCTGGAGGCACTACTAGCCTTTTACATTTCATTACACTAAGTATAATAACAATACGGAGCCATATTATCCACTGGATATTCCTGGATATACGCAACCAATCAGTACAATAAGTACTAGGAATAATAAATAGGATGCTGTTCACAATGATTTGTCAGCCCATCTTAATTGGTTTTCACCACACCATCCCAGGGATTACATTCGCTGCTGCTATGGGGCATGTATACATAGGTCTATACATAGGTTTTTCATTTACAAGCATTCATGTTGTGAGGAGGGACAAGATGCTAAGCAGCCAACCACGTGAGCTCTTTTTTTTTTTAAACAACAGCAGTGTCCAACAATCAGAGGTTGAGCAGTGCACAGCCAGGGTCGCGCAGCTGCCAGGGATTGTTAACCAACGGTAAACCCATGTATATTTCTAGGCTAGCTTGTACATTGCTACACAGCTGACGTACCTTGAAGGAGTGCTCCAACCGCACTAGGAAAGGGAAACTGACGGCCTGCAGGATGCGCTTCTCGTTCAGTGTGTGCTCTATCTGTTTGAGCTTTACCACCTGGAACACACACACACACACACACACACACACACACACACACACACACACACACACACACACACACACACTTCAGTTAGAAAGAGTTGGTGCTGTTGGCCCAAACGGGTCCTGGAGTACATCAAAGCCACAGGCGTCTCTGGGGGGGTTGCCGAGGCCTGAGCCCGGTGTGAGTGAGTGGAGGAGCTCCAGCTCCAGCGCACCTTCTGTTTGTCGAGTATCTTCATGGCGAAGTGCTGGCCCGACTCTTTGTGCCGTACCAGCATGACTCTTCCAAAGGAGCCCGTCCCCAGGGTCTTCAACCGCTCAAAGTGGTCCAGAGCCGCGGTGTTCTGTTCAAAGGTTTCAGAGAAGAAGTAGAATACTTAAAAGGTGCTCTGTGTAATATTTTTAGTAGTTTATTTCCAGAATTCATGCTGCCCATTCACGTATGTTACCTTTTTCAGGAATATTTACCACAACCATCAAATTGTAAGTATTCATTATGACAGGGAAAGTGGCCCTTTTCATACATGAAAAGAGGAATCTTTTCCATTGTCCGCCATTATGAATTTACAGAAATAGACATTTTTAGCTGCAAAACTTACTGTGCTTTGGTCATACTAGTGAACATTACACTTAGTAAGTATTCATGAAAAGCTTTATTTGGCAATAAGCAGCACAGGTTCAATGAGCAGCACAGTTGCAATACCTACTCTGACCACCATCTTACACAATGCACCTTTAGGATTTTATTTCTAGCATCAGATGGCATTGTATTGTGATAACATTAGGAACGCATTCAATTTTTTTCCCAAAATGACCCATGGAAAGAATAAAGAAGACACAAAAAGACATTCAGAGCCCACTGCTCCATTAGGAAAGATGTGTTTTGCCATGTCGTACCCTTGTCAAATCAAAACCACATACGGCAACTTAATTAAGGAAAGGAATCTCTCAGAATGAAATGCACTCTTCACTCTTTACACATAAGAAGTTTACAAAATTTACAAGGACACAAGTATGGTGAATGTGTTCTTATGGAATTACTGGGATGGCCTGCTGTTGCAGCTTATGTCCAGAAGGAGGCACAAGGCCCCTCAGACAACAATAATTCACTGGCAGCACAAAGGTGAAACCAAGGTGACACATACCAGGGTCTGGGCTGATCCCATGTACAAATCCAGGAGTGCATTCCCTGAGTGCGTGAGAAGCCATATTGTGTGTGTGCGTGCGTGTGCGCGTGCGTGTGCGCGCGCGCGCGTGCGTGTGTGTGTGTGCGTGTGTGCGTGTGCGTACTGCTGTGTGTATACATGTGTGTGTACGTGTGCGTGTGTAACCTGTACATAGAGGTTACTGCTGTGTGTGTAACCTGTACATAGAGGGTACTACTGTGTGTGTACTCTGTAAGTAGAGGGTTACTGGTGTGTGTGTGTGTGTGTGTGTGTGTGTGTGTGTGTGTGTGTGTGTGTGTGTGTGTGTGTGTGTGTGTGTGTGTGTGTGTGTGTGGTGCTGACTGTACCTGTGCTGGGTTCTCCCATTTCCTCAGGAAGTCTTCTTTGGCTTTGGCGAGGAACTCCTTCACTGTAGGGAGAAGAGTAGGGAACAGTGTCACACAAACACATCTTCACTACTTTATCCAGATGTCACCACGCCATGTTTGAGGTTTTTCACTGCAACGTGCATATTTTCTAACTCGTCTAAGCCTTACGTTTTTCTGTCCCATTACATTTCATTATCAACACATAGTTTCTACAACACTTCTCAAGATGTCCATCACAGGAGAATTTTATTTGCTCGAAAAGATGAGGAGTCCAAACTTGAAATCCTTTTTTCTTTTTTTTAATTCCATGACAGGATTACGTTTCAACCATTGTCATGGAATTAAAAAAAATAAGAAAAAAGGATTTTACTCATTCCAAACTTTAAGTCAGCCTTTTCCTGTGATGTGCACAATCTTCACCCCTAAACTATTTGTTTGAAAAGTGTCTTTTCATAGTGATTTTAATACACACGACTAAATGAAAAGCGGTAAATAACCTTGGCTACTTTCCTAGAGAACGCCAGGCCATTCAGATGGCAATTTCACCGCAGCATACATGTTCCCTTTCTGGCGTTTGCCTAAAAAGCTACCACTTTCACCTCCAACACAAATGCTTCCTCTTGCCCTTCAAACGTGGAAGTCACAAGAAAGGAAGTCGACAGGGATGTGCCTTATTATGTCACTTCCTTTACGGATTAGAAAATGAATAATGGAAGTGGCAACAGGCAAGTGAAGATTGTGTGTCTGGTCATCTCATCTCATTGCCCACCCACTCTCATCCTCCCATTTCCCATAAACACAGCCAGCTCGTAAGAATACAGAGAGAGAGAGAGAGAGAGAGAGAGAGAGAGAGAGAGAGAGAGAGAGAGAGAGAGAGAGAGAGAGAGAGAGAGAGAGAGAGACAGACAGACAGAGAGAGAGAGAGAGAGAGAGAGAGAGAGAGAGAGAACTTTTCATGTCTGTTTTAGAGAGTGAATTCGCTCCACTCGCGGTGCTTCCTAGAAATGCAGAGGTTTGTGCCGCGCTTCTAAGAAGTGGGTTTGCCTGCAAGCTAGGCTGCTCACAGATCAATCACATGTGGAACTCTTTACACTGCCAAGGCCAGGTTTGTTACACAGCTTCTGTTTGTTAGGAATGCACAATACGGCCACTAACCATAAAATGTGACAAACTATAACATGGTATGACTCATATACGCAGATAATACGCATATCGTCTGTTTGAATGAAGTGCTGTAAAACAATTTTGGCATGTCCGTTCAAATATCACAATGTTGATGCAGAATCTATTCTTAGATGTTTGATGGTCGCAATAACACTTAATATTTAAACGCACCAAACATCTGGACGAAGGGCAGAGTAGACAAAGCTACATTTGGAAGATTACACCACTCACTTACACCTACTAAGCCATAACTTCACATCCTACTAATCCACACTCCATCTTCAAACATGGGGAAAGTGGTGTTCTTTGTTTATGAAGTCTCAGCACATTTATAAAGCCTTGCAACATTTCAGCCATACCATGATTGTTGGAACATTTGAATTTTGGAAAGAAATTGCAACGTTAGGCCTTGTGCTCCCAAAAGGATCAGAGAATGTTACAAACCCCAACTCCGATGAAGTTGGGACGTTTGGTAAACAGTGAATAAAATCAAAATGCTATCATTTTCAAAACATTCAATCTATTCATTAGATGGAGAATAGTGAAAAGACAACATATTAAGTGTTAAAACCGAGAAAAAATATTGTTTTGGGGGACATATGTACTCATTTCTAATTTGATAAATCCAACACGTCTCAAAAGAGTTGGGACGGGGATCAGTGAAATTTAGTAAACATCCAAATAAGATAAAACATCAAAGAAGAACATTTCAAAATGAATTGTACTGACGGACAATATAGGTGTCCAGGTATAAGATCATCACAGAGAGGCTGAGTCACTCAGAATTAAAGATGCAAAGGGAATAATTACCATAGTTATTACATACATTTTTGAATTCCCTTTGATTTACCACGATTGAGTGTATATAAGACATATTTTTGTTTATAAAATCATTGTATAGGTTCATGACATCATGAAATATATATTGGCTGTAGTCTCACTCTAATTCCTGGAGTGCTAGAGCTATTGAAAATTTACCATATTAAGAATGCTTAATGCATGAAAATGATACAGGGGTGTAACATTCTCCTAAGCACCTGAGCTCACTTGAAATAGACCCAGAAGACATGGGAAACTGTCCTTTGCTTACAGAAGTCAGCAGAAGTTGTAGAAGTCCATTCTTTTTGACAATAATAGAGCATTGCACATCCTGTGCTACAGTAAAAATGGACCATCCAACTTGTGTTAGTGCTAGCTTCAAAAGTCAGCCTCCATGATGGCATGCGGGTGCAGTAGTGCATTGGTTAAGATGTTCTCACTCATCTGTAGAGTTAAATACAGTGCTGAATGGTATAAATGGGTTTTAAACAGCATGAAAAGCCACTCATGCATTATATTTTGAAGGGAGATCTTCGATTACTGCCACATAGTAAGGTCAAATTGCATTCTCTACTATGTTTTAACAGTTTGGCTCCATCATAAGGACCAGCAGGTGATAAAATGGTGGGTTTTTGGTCAAGACCTGTCACACTGTAAGCACTACAGAAAGGAAAACATTGCAAAACATGACAAGGAAGACACCCACCATTTAAGCTGGTGAAATCATGTCCAAGATAGGAATTAACACTGTTTTTTATATAAAATCATCTCATCGGTTAATGTATTTAACTGTTAAGTGTTGTCTTTTGTTTTGTTTTTAGTCTTCCTCGACATTTGCTGCCATTTATTGTCCCCGTCCCAACTCTTTTGAGACGTGTTGGATTTATCAAATTAGAAATGAGTACATATGTCCCCAAAACAATATTTTTTCTCAGTTTTAACACTTAATATGTTGTCTTTTCACTATTCTCCATCTAATGAATAGATTGAATGTTTTGAAAATGATAGCATTTTGATTTTATTCACTGTTTAGCAAACGTCCCAACTTCATCGGAGTTGGGGTTTGTAGACTGAACCATAGAAAAAAAAGTAGTTACCACCAACCAATCAGGAATTATAAAAAAAGAAAAGCAAAAGTAAAGAATGCTTCCATGCACAGCCAGTTTGTTGGGCCGGTGGCTCTTATCAGCTAAGCTACTCCTCCTAGCACAGGGCTGCTTTCCACACCAGTGAGAGATGCGTGTTGACAGCAGCCCGGTGTTACATAGCACACACACACAAACGATCACACACACACACACACACAAACGATTACACACACACTCAGGCGTGCACACAGCCCCTGCTTCCTGGTGAAACTGGAGCATAGCTACTGGTCGATTGATCGCCCAGGCCCCGACCACAGCGTCCACTCTTACACAAGACCCACGCGCGCACAGAGAGAGAGAGAGAGAGAGAGAGAGAGAGAGAGACCCAAATAGCTCAGATGAGTAGACAAGAAACAGGGCTTCACAACACACACACACACACACACACACACACACACACACACACACACACACACACACACACACAGTCACATGCAGCCTCATATGCGGTGCTCTTATCTTTATTGAGCCAATCGCTCTGTGGGAACATCCAGATTGCATCAGGCCCTTCCTCATTCCTGACTAGCAGAGCTATTCTAATGCAGCACACAAACACACACACACACACACACACACACAGCGAGCCTGCATGCACACACACACACACACACACACACACACACACACACACACACACACACACACACACACAAGTACACATGCACAGCGCGAGTGTGTGTGTGAGAGAAATGGAGAGGCCAAGAGTGCATGTGTAACAGAGACACGGTGAGAAATACTGAGGTGAAGTTAGCTGGGGGTAGTGGGGGCGTAGTAATGAAGGACTTGCTAGGTGTTGTACAGCCCAACCTGCCTGCCAATCTTATCTCACTCTGATCCAGCACAGCTTGCTAACACTCAAAGTTACTGTTTTTACACCAGTACACTTTTATTGTATAACATTTGTTTTTGAAGCGGCAATAAAATTTTAGGATCTTAGGTTACAGATTGTTTTCCTTCAGTATCAAAAAGTGATTGTATTATCAAAGCAGTGCTGATCATGTTTTTTTTTTTTTACGCATACAAAAGGGGGAACATTCATCATCGATAACATTTTTCGTTTCAGTAGGAGATCTCACAATATTTTAACAGATTTTGCCTCTACATCTCCAGGCCCCCTGTGGTCTCAGCTACTGCAGGATGGCCTCTGCTACGCCCTGCCCTACGCCCTGACCCACTCTTTACACAAGCACGGGGACCCAGCCGTTTACAAACCCAAGCTCAGGGACCCAGCCGTTTACAAACCCAAGCACGGGGACCCAGCCGTTTACAAACACAGGCTCAGAGACCCAGCCATTTACAAACCAGTCAGTCGTCAGTCACCTTCTCAACAACAGAACAATGTTTAGGGCTAATAAAGACATCTATGGGCCAACTACTGAACACACAGTGCGCAGATGCATAATGTATATAAATAGGTCCGCATTTCCTGCCGAGAAGAACCACAAGATGTTTCCTCCGAGCCTGTTGACCCTTTGGGTTCAACACAAGCCTACTGGGCCCGTTAGGAGTCCAAACCAAAACAAAACAAACTGGTAGTGTGGCGGCTGCACTCTGGGATGCTAGTGGCTGCTGCGACTGCACTGCCTGGCCTGCTCATTAGAGTGTTTATGTTGCCCTGCTCCATGGTGACCACCCTGGAGAGGAAGTGAAGCGCCCTGGTCCCGTTCCCGCTCCCGTTTCCCAGCCCCTTACCCCACTCCAGCAGGGCCGTGGGACAGTCGGGGCTCCCGCTCCCGCTCCCGCCCTTGCCTCCAACGCCGTCGCCCGCTCCAGAAGACGAAGAGACAGAGGCAGACTCCCTGGCCTCGCGGGACTCTCGCGGTTCGCGTTGGTCCCTGGAATAGTCTTTGGGCTCTTTGGGTTCTTTCGGCTCTCGTGGCTCTTTGGGTTCTTTGGGCTCTTTGGGTTCTTTCAGCTCCCGTGGCTCTTTGGGTTCTCGCGGTTCCCTGGGCTCCCGGCCCTCCTTTGGCTCGCGTCCTTCTCGAGGTTCCCGGGACTCACGCTTCCCGCCGT
>NC_085858.1:6821539-6944039 GCF_034702125.1 Engraulis encrasicolus
GTGTGTGTGTGTGTGTGTGTGTGTGTGTGTGTGTGTGTGTGTGTGTAAGCCCAAAACAGCTTGGTGAGCCTCACACCACCTCCTGTCCAAATCTCACCACCCCCCACAAGTCTAATCGAGGAACAATCTCCAGAATACCACAAAGCACTATCCAAATCTTCAGTTTCCTGTTTCTCTGAGCTGTCACTAACCACACACTGCAACTCTTAAAAACCAACAAAACCCTCCACAGCAAGGAGGCCAAGCACATCGGGGGACGCCATTATGCCTAGCCCAACTCCTCAGACAGTCCAGTCCTGCTAGCCCACGGGCTTTTTAGACAACCAAACTCTTATGCACCATCTGTCTATGTACACTAGACAACAACGCTGTGAATGGTCCTTGACTATCTGGGTCAAGATGACAGTTGATTGCGGCCCGGCAGTGAAAGACCTTGTACGCAGGCCAGGGCAACATGTTGATTCTTCATGCTTCCTGGGGATTTGGCCTGTATTTATAATACGTAAAAAACGCAAACGATAAGAAAATGGCTGACTGAAATAAACTGCCATCTAATACATCGACAATCTGTAGATTTGCTGTACTGAAAGGAGCATTAACTTAATTGACAAAGCTGACACCGGCCAATGCATGCACCATCAGATGTTTCCAGAGCAGGAATTTCTTCTTCGTAGCAGATTATACTGTATTTACCATCGACCCTTTAACACTTCATTTTGCAGTTTCTTTTTAGTATCCTAACCATATAGTACAGTTCATGAACATGATATAAAAAAAAAACGTAATGTAAAGTTAATGTAACAGGTATTGTAAAATGTAATGGGGACATGCATTACTATATTGTGTGACCCTAGCCACGTAAAACTCATAACACCTTCAATGCACCCACATCATTGCACACATAAACAGCAAAAATGGTGGTGGTTGTGTTGGTTCAATGATGACAGGACTGGCCTGACACACACACACACACACACACACACACACACACACACACACACACACACACACACACACACACACACACACACACACACACACACACACACACACACACACACACACTAGGGATGGCACAAACCGCACCGAAAACCGAAACCGTACAATTCACACACAGATTCATGTACTGCCCAGAAAAATATGTAAAACAGACATTCTAGGAGTATCTTATCCAGTCTCTCTGATTAAAACATTAGCGTATAAGACCAATCAGAGGATGACACAATTAAAATCACACCATTTTCACATTATGAGCCTATACAGGGTATATACAGCAATGTTGAAGTCAAATTTACTACCATTTAATACCCTTTTTCACTACCTTTAGATTTTTTTTACAACCATCACGACATTCCGATTCCAGTATTAACAATACATCTTTTGTCATTTCTACCTTCTAAACATTACATTACACTTTTGTGTTTTGCAAAAAGACGTCCGAAGGGGAGCAGTGCGATTCCAGAGTGCTGTTCAAATGTCTGCTTTCTATGGCACGACTCTGTAATGAACTAGGTCTTGTGGCTACTGTTGGGCGAATCACTGGTGTATGGAAAAACTGTGATAAACAGTGAATAAAGAAAGATTTTTTTTTATCAAAATGGTCCAACTCAAAAAAATAATACCCAGTTTTTCAAAAAATAATACTTTTTGAGCAAATTTACTACTTTTAAGGCCATTAAATTTTGACTTTTTAATTTATCACCTTTTAATACTTTTTAAAACCCTGCATACACCCTGCTATACAATAAGCCTATTATAAGCCTATACTTCACTTTATAACTGCAGTTATATAAATATTGTTTAATATTCCCAGTGCATCATTTATCATGAACTAAAAAAAAGAACCGAAAACCGTGACCTTGACACCGTGATATGAACCGAACCGTGAATTTTGTGAACCGTACCACCCCTAACACACACACACACACACACACACACACACACACACACACACGCACAAAAGCATGTACGCACACATTCACACAAACACACACACAAAAGCATGTACGCACGCACACACGCACACACACACACACACAAAATGGCACAGCAGTGAAATGATCACCTCACACTCAGTCAAAACACTAACCAAGCATCCCCATTGGCTGCCCCCTACATTCACCGACCAACTCCAGCCAATCAAAACACTCCATCGCATGAGGAGCGGAGCGCCCACTGATATCTCATACAAAAAACACAATGCACCCATCTCTGATGGCGCGTTCAGGCCGACAGAGAACCGTGCCGGTGCTCGTTCCCGTACCTAACCTTAGCCTTTATAGCCACAGATCTTAGCATTCACAAACCAAAAAGTAGAAAAATATTTGGCTTTCCTCCACGAACCCTGACGACAACATAGTGTCGGGAGGTTCATCCAGGTAACACACAGTCACGTGTGGAAAAGTTCAGAGCAGTTATATGAACGCGGCTGGTTTGCAGGTAAGCACTTTAGTGCCGAACGTAACTGACACGGGCACTGGCACAGTTTTGGTCGGCCTGAAAACAGCCCGAATGTCAGTGAAGTCCCGATGGGCACTCACTCCAGAGGTCGACCACCGGTACATCCTGCAATAGCTGCTGCTGCTGCTGCTGCTGGTGACTGGAGTCCGCCTCGCCACCCGGTCTCCCCAGACAGGGGCCACCACCCTGGAACAGCCTCCCTGCCAGCCTCTGCAACATGGACATGACATGCCACCAGAGGCCCGCTCTATGTGTGTGTGTGTGTGTGTGTTTCAAAAAGTCTAAAGAAAAGTGAAGTCCTTTGTGATGCCTGCCGTTTCTCCTCGCTATTCATCCATGTTGTTCCACTCCCTTGGTGTCCCCCTCTCTTCCTCTCCTTCCCTCTCTCCTCCTCCAAACAGGTAGCAGATCAGTCGGACTGACAGGCAGGCAGGCAAGTGCTCGCTCTGCCCGGCTCTTTGTTGCTTCTCCGCTTCCTGCCTCTGTCTGCTGGTGTCCACCCCACCCTTTCCTCTGGGGCCCACCACTCCCAAAAGCACCAACGAGCCGGGACGCAGACACCACCGCACTCACACTAGCAGCCCAGCCCAGACAGCCAGGTCGGGTGATAGGGGTGGCATCGCTGCTTAAGTGCTTTTAAGGGCATGCAGAGAGAGAGAGAGAGAGAGAGAGAGAGAGAGAGAGAGAGAGAAAGAGAGAGAGAAAGAGAGAGAAAGAGAGAGAGAAAGAGAGAGAGAGAGAGAGAGAGAGAGAGAGAGAGAGAGAGAGAGAGAGAGAGAGAGAGAGAGCAAAAGAGTATGAACAAGGGAGGAGGGAGAGGTAGAGAGGGGGAGAGGAGTGCAAGACAGAGCTCTATACTTCAGTCCTCTTCACGCGCCCTGTTGACCTCAGAGGAGGGGGTCAGCTTTTAACCCCTGGTGCCGTGCCCTCTGCCCCCAGTGAGGTCTCATCTTGCCAGTGTCGCGTGCTGTAGCGTGGCTGGAAAACTGAGCTGAGCCGGCGGGCGTGTGCCTAGGTAACCTCTGTTGCCCGCCGACTGCCCCCACCACACAAACACACACCTTCCGTGCTGACACTGCTAGACTACTTTTCATGGGGCTTTTTATGCCTTTATTTGAGAGGACAGTCCAGAGAGGGACAGGAAATGAGTGGGGGGGGGGAGAGAGAGAGAGAGAGAGAGAGAGAGATATGGGGAAGGGTCAGCAAAGGACCCAGGCCGGAATCGAACGAGGGTCGCTGGCGTAGCAGCCCAGTGCCCTACCGTTCAGAGGGCCGGCCGGCAGGGCCACTGCTAGACTACTTCTGCCACTAACTACTACAAGTACTACTAGGAGCACTGCTCCCTGCACCTGTCTCTGGGGATCAGGGTGAGCCATGGGCAGACACAGCTTGGAGCAGCAGGGGGAGGGCTATGGGAGATGGAAGGAGATAAAGAGAGAGAGAGACACACACACACACACAGAGAGCGAGAGTGAGAGAGAGGGAGAGAGGGAGAGAGGGAGAGAATACATACAAGTCCATTCACTACAATACAAACATGCACTCCACCTGTACTGTTTTGGGTGGTGTGTACGTGACAGAGAGTGTGTATGCAAAGCCCGCAGGTCCTCAAATTCAGCGTGACAGCATATAGAGGAAATAGACAGATCTTGAGGCAGCCTAGAGCAGTATGACGAGTATGTGTGTTTATGTTTTCGTTTCAAAGGTGAAGCGTTAGTGAGAGAGAGCGCGCAAGTGTGTGTGTGTAGAGGCACTTAGCCCTGCTCGGACTAGACATATCACTAGCCTACTCCCCTTCTAGCCGACTAGCCACTCGCAAAAGCACTAGTTTGGCTATGGTCACTTTGGTTACCTGTGGCTTCCCCCTGCAAGGGCCAACCAAAGCTGGTTCGGGAGTAAACCAGGTTAAGTTAAGAGGTAAATCATCTAATAGAATAGCCTGGAGTCCTCATATTCTTAGAAGTTGTGGCTGCAATATTGTTGTTGACAACGTTAGTAGGAACCGAAATTCTTGCAAATCGTGGAGCTATAATGACAATCCTGTGGGGAACTTTCAGTAGATGTTATTGCCTTCAATCAAATTTATCCAGCTTTCTTGGGTTGGGGACAGTTTCCTGCTACAGGTAAAAATGTAAAATTGGTATTGTGCCAGGTATGGAATAGGGTTTCAGTCAGGATGTTTTTATGAGAAATTAAAAAGTAGATTAAGATAATGAATTAGCCTAGCCTAGCCTAGTAGAGAGGCTATGGGACGGTGGATAGGGGGGTTAGCCAGTAACAGAGAAATGTGACCGCCAGTATTAGAAGGGGCTATGCGCAGTTTTATAGTTTTATACGAAATGGGTCTTGTATATTATATATGCATGCACCATTATATATCCAATGCATTTTCATAAAGCTTACGGATTTACATTGGCAATACAGCAACTTTGTCTTTCCAGGGGACTTTGTCAATGTGGCTGTCGTAACAACAGTATAAAGAGCTGGGGTAGTCCCGTATATGTCTTGGCATGGTATAGAGAGAAAACGTAATTTCGTTTTCCTTGTATGTCTTGTGCATATGAAAGAAGTGACAATAAAAAGCTGACTTGACTTGACTAGACCCTGAGTCCTGTGTGGCCTCTTCAGGTACGGGGCTGCACACCAATTTACAAGTCCTCCCCAACAGCTTTATCACTTGCAATGTACCCCCCCAAATAAAAATAATTAAACAACTTCTTCAACAACTATCAGTCACTGAACAGCATGGCACCTCCATTAAAGGCTTCAGAATTGGAATGTGAGCAGAGCCCCTCCCTAATCCACTGCCCACCACCCTACACCACCCCAGCCTCAATCCCACCGCTTCTGGCAGTGGTACAAGTACCACACATACACGCGCACACACACGCACGCCGTAGCCGAATGTATCGGGCATATTCAAATGACATGCAGCCCCATGCAAATAGAAATCCACTCTTCGCACTTACGCTCCACCAGCAGCCTGTTGCGAAGGCCCATTTCACACATCCCTGCCTCACCTCACCTCGCGGTGGACACACACACACACACACACACACACACACACACACACACACACACACACACACACACACACACACACACACACACACACACACACACACACACACACACACACACACACACACTCTCTCTCTGTTTCACCCTCTCTGACAATCAGCAATGTCTGCACTGGCACTGCACTAAATTGCACATTTGCACAAGGCGTATTCGACGACGGAGGCAAAACAGGCCTGAGTTTGACAGAATAGCCTGTTTGGCTGGCGAGGATGTGCTTCATTCCTGGGCTATTATAGTGACAGGCCACAACTGGACCATGGGGCCAAGAAAAGGGAGAGAGAGAGAGACCCCACTCGCTTTAAGATTCGACTACATGGAACAGGGAGAGGAAGAATAAAGATGGCTCGCCTAGTGGTCACCCACTAGAGAAAAGGACAGGAAATGAGATTTTAAAAAGGGGAAGAGAGAGAGTTGTCAGGATAGCAGGAGAAGGGAGAGAGGGGAGTCACTAAGAGAGAGCGAAGCAGCCCAAAGATGGGCACGAGATGCCTGCCCCAACAACACCCACCTAACAGCACAACACACACACACACACTCTCTCTTTTGCGAGCTCACACATGCACAAAGTGCTTCTAAACACTGGGACCATCACATGATGTTCAAGAGACTCCTCAGCGTCACAGCTAAGCCTGGAGTGGATCACATCGACTGGATCATATGACACTTCTACAGCCCAGAAAATGACCCACCACCACCATCACACCCTACACTGCCTACCGCCATTCCACCACACTTACAATAACCCACCCAACAGACACTAACACACACACACACACACACACACACACACACACACACTTCTACAGCCCAGAAAATCACACACACACACACACACACACACACACACACACACACACACACACACACACACACACACACACACACACACACACACACACACTTAACAATCCACACAGCAGCAGCATCGCTACTACGTTGTAATGGCGGTACAGGCGCGCCTCGCTTCGCCTCGTACAGAGAGCTGGGTGAACATAAACAGACTTCCTGTGAGGGGAAGCGGCTGTGCCTGCGGGTCAGCGGGGCCCTGCCTCTCTAGAGTACAGGCCCCTCTACTGTATTGTATTGGCTTCGGATTTCTACATACGACACGCTGCGGCCTGGGGCCTGGGGCCCAGCACGACAGACCCCCAGCCTCCAGACAAGGCCGCGGTCCCCTGCGGAGGAGATCATGGCCCCTTCTTTGCTTGCTTTCCGCTGCCCCCCTGCACATCACACCAAAACATTATGTTGACCCACAAATAGTTCAGAGTCGTGTGTGTGTGTGTGTGTGTGTGTGTGTGTGTGTGTGTGTGTGTGTGTGTGTGTGTGTGTGTGTGTGTGTGTGTGTGTGTGTGTGTGTGCATGCGTGCGTGCGTGTGTGTGTGTGCTCTTTCCCAGGGGCTGGTGTCTGGGAGATGTTTCTCTGTTTTGGAGCCAAGTTCAGATTTGCACCTGGAATATCTAGGGGGTTTGGGGTTTATAATGAGGTCCTAAGCATCTTTGTGTCAGATTGTGCCTATTGATGAGGAAAATACACTGTGCAAATGTTGGCTTCTCAGTCCTCACCTATTGGATATACTTTCATGAGGCTTTTTAATGAGAACATAGTGAACCATAATAGGCCTGCAAGTTCTGTCACTTTTGAACAATACAGGAATACAAAGCATAGTTGATTGTGTACATTAGTACAGTTGCTCTATGCACCTGAAAGGAAGACAGCTCTGAACTAGACACCAATGGAACAAGTTTCACAGTTTCCACAAAGCTCATGTGAACTACACTGTTTCCCCATGTGGTTCCCTTGGCAAAGACCGCCATCTTTTAAATACTAAAATCCAGTTACAATGTTGGTGACTTAACAATTGAGTTTGGGAACCAGACTTGAACCGACAACAACACGAAGGGCTAGTCTACCTGTGCCCAACTTCCTCTTTGCTTACAGCAAAGTCATAAGTAGATAACAGGCATTTATTGTCCGACTTGCCCTCTAGACAGCCACATTTGTGAATGGGTTTTGCCACTCATACATGGAAACGGACTTCTTGACGACTGCTGTCAAATACATTAAGCATGGCTGAAATCCTCATGCTTGTCTGGTTACCGAAGTCCAAACACCAAACATTATCTCTCATAACTTTTGTCTACACAGCAAAACTGTTTACTTTAAATTCTTTTAAATCCCCAAATATTTTGCATACCAAGACCGTTTATCGAGACTAATCTCACCAATGGAGGATTAGTTCCGTATTGCTTTAGCTGCTCTGAACATTGTGCATACCAAAGTTCGACTTGGACAGTGTGACAGCCATGTTCCACCACAGGCACAGCAACTCTCACCTCCGCTCACACAAACTGTTGAGGTTCGTATCACACGGCCTGGCTGAACAAACCACCGTTGTCCCAAATGAGGCCTATAGTTTTAATTACCATAACATCGTCCTGTATGACAAGATTATATGCCTTGATGTCAGCATGTTGCCGTGCATAAACACTTTCTACTTGCATTTCACTTTTATATTTCTCCATCCATAACTACAGCAACTGTGTCTCGAGAACCATAGAACAGTTTAGAGCCATGGCAGGATAGATTAGCGCTGCAGGTGTGTACAAAGTGCATTAGACAAAGTCAACATTTCCTTTTAGTAGGCGAGGTTCAAACAAGCCCCTTTACCAATCACATCGACAGGAAGGAAGTGTTAGAAATGATTTTGTTGGTGTATTAATATCTGATCAACGGTCATGTAAAGAGCGTTCCAGTTCGTGAAGCAAACGCAAAATAAAGCCTATATTCGAGGGCCTGAACAGACTGTCACTACGCTCTACTCCTCTTCTGAGCAAAGAAAACAACCAGGCTAGTAGCAATCGAGCTGCGAGGTTTGCACATAGATCCAGTGTTCCTTGGCTAACTTACCTAGCGAGCTCGCTAATGTTAGGCTACAGAACCGAAAGTGTCTCCCCCTGACATTTAACCCATCTACCCACTTTATCATGGCAAGCAGATAATCGTGCATCATGCACTAACCATGCAAGATATCACAATTGTCTAATGTTTAACCATACAAACAAACTCACCGCTCTCCACCTCGTTGCCCTTCTTGGCGGCGGGCGCGTTGCCCATGATTGCAGGCCAGGTAGGAGATCCCTTGGTACAGAATTTCTGGTGCTTTTCTTAATGTCCACTTCCAAATCGACTCTTCAGTATCTACTATGGATACCCATATAGTCTACAAACATAATTAGCAACACGTCTACACCAACTGTTGTATTTCTACGCTGTTTGCTCTACCTTACGTTGAAAAAAACTCCGTAGGTAGCTAGCTAAGTAGCTAGCTAGCTAGCGGGGAAAAAACGCCAGCTAGCTCAGTGAGCTAGCTATTTAGCTACCCTTTGGGGTTGCAGTAGACTGCTAGCCAAGAAATGTTTCTGGGCTGGCCAGGTCCAGTACAAATTGTCGAAACCAGCGCTTCGCTTCTAGATCTAACAACTACCTCTTGATCGTTGCTACCGTTGCCTTCAGACTTCACTGTAGCACCTAGCAAGGCCCGGACTTTTTGCTGCTGGAGAAGTCAAGACTCCTCTAACAGCTAGTATAATTTCGCATATAAAAATATTATTCCGTTATTGAATTGGTCCCTGCCCCGATGACTTTCCAGGATCCAGAACCGCTGCATCTACCTAGCTTGTTCGCATAATTCGACAGAACCCCATTAATCCTCCGACTACAGCTAGAGGGAACTCCAGCTCCACATAGAGCCAATCCCCTGTTTTTTCCCTATTGGTTAATGTTAAGGTGACAGACTGTAAAGGCATGTTTTTGATTGGATATGGTTTTACATGTGTGGTCTGAGCAGAATTGTGATTTGCCGAAGACTATCTGTCAGGTTCACTTAGTCCCACCCACGCCATCCAATAAATAACGTCATCTATTTTCATACTATTCATACAGTAACGATAGAATACCAAGTCAGACATTCAGAATCGCTGCTCAACTATGTGAAACACTTCTCCGATACTATCATTTTGCATTCGCATACTAAATTGTTATGACCAGACACTGAAACCTCTGAAATGAAATGGCCTTGCAGAACCATCCCGCCCGACTAATCTGTGATTGGCTGTGTGACGTCAGGATGGTCTATTTTTAGAAAGTTGGTCAGAATTTAAAGCACGCGGACACCGTACGTTTTTAGAATATTAAAATAATTAGGGTTTATGGCACGTTACTACATCGAGGTCATTTCTGTGTACGAAACATCACTTTACAATGCTTCATTATGTTTTCCAATCAACAGCTAAACCTCGGCCACAGAACTTAAAAACTATCGGATCATTCTGGGTGGGTCTTCCTTTCAGAAAAAGACTCGAGCGGTTGTTAGTTCTAGACTAGAAGGTTCTAGTGCTGTGCTAGCAGCTACCACTACCATGTAATTCTTGCACAGAGATAATAGTATGCAAATACCTTTAGACCGTCAATGTTCATGAAATTGGATTTAAGGAAAATGTCTTCTGTGATTATTTAATCAGCGAACACAAACTAACACAAATACATGACAATTCCGCTTTATCAATTTTATTACTGTACTATTTACTCAAAGTGAAACATAGCTTTGGTTCCTGCGTTGTGTGCTGCTGCTGCACACGTTGCCTGGCAACAAGAGGCGAGCTCTCCTCATCCAGTCACTCCAAAGTGATTGGTGCACTTTTTATGAATGAAACCGAAAAAAAGTGTCATCATACACTGTACTCTCTACCATGTAGCACCCATTGGTTTCACGTGGACAGTACTAAACCAAATCAAGACGCGTGGATAAGTCACAGCTCTGTGATCATATTTTTTTGTGGGGGAGGTAGGAAAATGCACCCCCTTAGGAAAAACAAAAGCAGAACAGCAGCATATTGCATCAGCATGTAGTGTTTTTACCTCATAGTCCAGTAGCCTATGCTGAAATGTGCGCAAAGAGAGTGCAAAACACTGCATTTGCTACTAGTGCAGTAGCTATGCCGTGTTTTTGGGACACAGATGCAAGCAATTCTGAAAAAAAAAAAAAACCCCGCAGGCGTACACCAGTTTATACTCCACAACAAGAAAACATTGTATTGGCTTCTTAAATGATATGCTGCTATTTTTTTTTTTTGCAAATAAAAGATTCCCTACAGGAAAACTCGAACCGGGGTCCCCGTGGGCAATGTAAGCCCAAATGTGGGGGGCTGATTCGCTACATTTCATGAAATTGCTAAGAACCATTGTCTACGAAACTACAACTTAAACCACATATATATAACAAAACATATTTTATTTTGAAAACAAATAGAAAACAAAGAGTATTAGATGATTTACAGGAAAATACACTTGAGTAGCCATACAAAATCCTGTCAACATCATTTTCTCCTCAAAAGAAGATTAGAAGTGTTGCCGACAATGGACAGGTAATGGGGAAGAACAGTGAAGGCACATTATCACATCATTTGTAGCCAAGCAGGCCACCTGCCCATTTTTTTTGTAGAGACTTAATAGAATATAAATAATAATTAAATTACAGATTTTCTTAATCCCATTTCCATATGTTAACTGCTATAACTTGCTACAGTGCTCTCTGGTGCTTTGCAATGAGGATCTTGATGACCTCTTCAGTGAAAGGCACGCTCTTGACCAGAATCTGGTGTTAAGTGCATACCAGGGGGATAAAATAAGCACACTGAAGATGTGTGGGCGGCTTTTAAGGTTAAGCCAACTGAGTGTTTCTGTCGTCCAGCCACTCCCTTAGTTCCTCGAAAAAGAGGCGGTGTGAATGTGTTCCTGTAACAGGTTCAAAAGTCCATCTACATGCAGTCCATGGAGTTGTCTGGCATCATGCCAAGGGGTGGTGCTTTGCCCATAGCACAGGACGGCGGCAGCATGGTATTGGGGGCTGGATCCACATTCTCCAAATCCTCCATCTTCTCTGCACTTCCCTCCCAGTTGATGTGGAAGCGTGTTACACGCGGATTGGAAGCCAAGATGTTTCTCTGAAGCTGTAAAGGGGAAAACAAAAGGGTTACAGGTTTAGTGACCAGGAATTGCTGTATTTTTCAGAAAAGCATTTACAACATGTGTAGAAAGTGTATATCGGTTTGGTGAGTCATAGAGATCATATGTGGAGCTGAAGCCACACAGAAATAGAAGATTAGTCCATCTTCAACAAAACTTTCCATCCATGTACATGTTTATGTTACAGATATACTTCATCACGGAGCCATGATTTCATTGACTGAAAAGTTTTTTTGTTTTTCATACGAGACTGTATGTGAGTTTTTTTAATGCATCATTGTGTACCGTTGTATTTTTTCAGGGACAAGCTGTGACTTTCAAATGATTACATTTGGCATTGTAGACCTATTAGCACATGTTGTACGGTATTTATTATTGATCACTTTTTATTACCAGTCCATCACTGTTACCTGTCCTATCGTGCACTTTTTGTCAGTCTGTAAAATGTCAGTCTTGTGTATGTCTATGTCTTGGTATGGTATAGAGAGAAAACGTAATTTAAATTTCCTTGTATGACTTATGCAGAAGAAAGTGACAATAAAAGCTGACTTGACTTGACGTTTGGCTATCGGGCAAGTGAATGTTACATTCCATTTACTTTGAGGTAGTTTGTTAAACCTAATGTAATCAACTACATTTGCAAACGAGACATGAAACGATTCTCTTAACCCATTTTGTCCTGAGCCCTTTTTTGGGAAAGGGTGCCCGCTACCTATTAAATCCTAAATATCTAAGCCTCTGAAGCACATACAAACTTGAAATGAGTTGCATTTAAAAGCTAGGACCCTCGTTTTGGCTAAGAATGTGTTCATTCAGCTCTAACTTAGCCACATTTTGAATAAAACAGCTCAAATATTAAGAACCTCAATGCAGCGCATGTGTCTCCAGGACACATGTTTAGTGATGCATAGGCTATTACACGCAATACCGGAGTGTGAAAAAATAAACCTAGTGGATAAAAGCAGATCTGAGCACTTGGATGCATTGCATTACACAGTACATTGTTGTGGTTTGCATATTTTAAAGATACATTTTAACAACTTGCCGAAAGTATGTGATTAGGCGTCAATCAATTGGGCTCTTCAGGGACGATACTAGGTATGTTAATTATACTCGTACTCGTCAAACACTTGCCGATACCGCTATTACACGAAACAACGCAACATCTTGTCATGTTCAAGTGGTGTCTTACATCCATTATTAAGGCAATGGAAGGCTGACACCCGATATGTGCAACCCCTAGATGTAAAAATTACACAATCTACAAAAGGCCAATATATTTGACTTCAAGAGCCCATTGACTTGCACAAATCCTTAAAGGCAATATCGATGATAAATGTGATTTGTGGGGAAAGGCACACTGCCCATCTTTAGAAAACATGTACTGTATAACACAGACGCAACAGTTTGGCTGGCATGCTGACTGGCTACAGTAAGCAAATCCCTCTCCTATAGAGTATTGCAGGGTAAAAGGAGATAACTACTAATACCAGGGGGACAACAGGGAAGATTTGACGGAATAACATTTGTCCTTTTGTCCGCTAACTCTGAGGGAGATCTTGGCACTTCTATGCATACTACTTTGATCAGCACATTTTGGTTGGATCATTTCTTCACACTCCACCAATGGTGTGTATCACATAGTGCCCTTTACAAAAATAATACACATACACGTAGCATTCACTCATTCACACACCAGCTGACAAACCAGCCCCGCCTGCCCCAGCATTGCCCTAATGGGAATATGTGTGGCCTTTTCTTCACTTCGTACAGGTAGATGAAGGGGAATGTCACTTCATATACCCCCAAGCGATGCTCATTTCAGAGGGGATGTTTATGTGACGTTCAAAGGCTCCGTTGACATATTCATGTACCTTGGACGCCACAGATAGCTCATACCCTACATTTGAATGCTTGCGTTATTTGAACTCTTGCATGAGGTGATTGAATGAGCTGAAAGGGGACGGCCACCAATTGAGGAAGGGTGTCAGATGAAGATGAAACTGTGTTGCCTATTGCAATTGTAATCTTTTGTAATCCTATTACTGTGTTTCTACTTGAAAATGTATGGGACCCATCGGCTGTACCGTGCTGATGTAAGGTGGATAGACAGCGGACATTGCTGTTGGACAACTGCTAGAATGTATATTTTTTGTTACCGGTAAGCACATAATTCTGTGTGTTCATGCAGTTTTCATGCCTTCTGTGAGAATCTACAATGTACTGTTAATTTCCACAAAAATAAAGACAATTCATTGAATGGGAAGGCGTCCAAATGTTGGCTGTACTATATGTGAAATGGAAAAAAAGATTACTATGGATGTTTGACTGAATCAAGGGCTGGCTCTGGTCCCTATGACACTACTAGGGTAGGGAGGTTGCCTGGTTTTTGATTCATGAATGTTCTTTTCATACTCTAGCAAGCACACACACATTTTCAAATGATCTTTCCACAGCAAATTTTGTATGAATATAGTTCAGATGGGTTTGTAGTAGCGTAAAAGTGTGCACATCCCACCTCACTGGGGCCAGGTGCAGGACAAACGTGTATCTGACAAAACAGTAGACGTCCGCACACTGTAGCTACACTTTGAAGGTTTATTCAGTCATACAATATTTTGACCCAGAATGGTCTTCATCAGGCAACAATCATCATGCCTCATGAAGACCCTGCTGGGTCGAAACGTTGTATGACTGAATAAACAGTGTGCGGACATCTATTCTTTCTGTAGTTCAAATGGATTAATCATAATAATCCTTCTACCTGTGTGTAGTCTGGCTTGACAGGTGGGTTTTCCCGGAGCTCAGGATCTGTGTATTCGTTGTTAACGTAGTATCCAATACGAATGAACTCTTGTCCACGGTACGTACAGGTGATCAGAGCCACTGTCACACCAACTGCATCGGTCTCTGGTATAAGTCCACAATTTGGAGCATCTGCCTGTTGGAGTAAATAAAATGATGGCTTTAACCCCCTATGGTACAGCAGCTCAACACACAACATGTCTTGTGTGAATGAGAGCACCAAGACTGAATAACAGAGCACTCGATGGCAAGGGTTACAGCAAAGTTAGTCTATAATGAGACCAAGATAAACAAATTTCAGATGACGCGAGCATGTGTGTTAGTAACCAATTGAGTAGTACAAAAACAAGTCCCATGCTTACAGTCAAGCATGGTTAAGGGACTGACATTGTTTGGGGCTGCATAAATGCTGTCAACAGGAGCAGTCATGGGTAAGAGGTTAGGGCGTCAGACTTGTATCCAAAAGGTTGCCGGTTCGACTCCCGACCCACCAGGTTGGTGGGGGGAGTAATTAACCAGTGCCCTCCCCCATCCTCCTCCATGACTGAGGTACCCTGAGCATGGTACCGTCCCACCGCACTGCTCCCTTGGGGCACCCCCTTGCACAGGCAAGGCACAAAATGCAATTTCGTTGTGTGCAATGAACACTTGTGTGCTGTGGAGTGCTGTGTCACAATAACAATGAGATTTCAACATCGAGAGGCTAAAGTTCACTAAAGAAAACATGCATGTCAACTTTGGAGCATTTGCCTGTAAGAGTGAACAAATGATTGCTTTAACTCCAGTACAGCAGCTCAACACACAGGTTCCGTGAATGAGAGCACCCTATGGCAGGGGTGTCAAACACAAGGCCTGGGGGCCCAGGCTCGCCAGATGGTTCAATCCGGCCCCACACTTGTAGGGGGAGCAGAATGTCAACATAAGAACTGTTGCAAAATGTGCTGCAGTTGTCTGAGATTCCAGCACAGCCGGTTTACATATACCCTCCCTGATTCCAGGTTCTGAATACTTGAGAATGAATGTGTTTTTGGCCGCCATTTACAGCCAATGCTCCTGATAGACCCAGTGCCATCCACCTCAAGATAATTAATTAGCAAAGCGATTCTAGTATCGAGCAGTAATGTTCGATATGTCGGTATGTTACTGGTTCGGCCCACTTGAGATCAAACAGGTTGCATGTGGCCCCTGAACTGGAAGGCATACAGACTGAGACTCCCAACGGAGTTCGCTCCCGGACGTGCGGTCCCCGGTGTTTCTATCACTCCCGGACTTGCGGTCCCCACCCGATTATATTTCACGTATTATCATATACTGCCACATACAAGCAATTTAGGGTTAGGTTTAGGTTTAGGTTTAGGGTTAGGGTTAGGGTTAGGGTTAAGGTTAGGGTTAGGTTTAGGGTTAGGGTTAGAAACAAAAAACTAACATCAACAAGATAACTGGCTCCGTAATATGGCGGTGGTACCGTTAGTCTGGCTAGTGGGAGCGAGATGAAATGGGAGTGTAATGAGATGGGAGCGTGAATCTGGGAATCAACTGGAATTGCACCCCTGCTCTATCGGAACATAAACACTCACCTGAAACACAAACATGTGCCTTCCAGCTGGTACAGGGCCAACTAACACGGAGTCAAGAGTCTGGTCGTATTCTTCGCTTTCAGCTGAACCAACATATATGATCTTCCATTCCAGGTCTGCAACGTAACACATTTGAAGAAGAGGAACAAGGTTAGCCTGCATTTGCTAAAGTTAGCTATACACAATCAAGTACTAGCTGAACATAACTAAGACGCGTATGCGGACATTACATGGTACAACCTGAGATATTAAGATTATTATTGTATTCTCCCTGGTACGACTGTGTATGTCTCAAATACAAGTGTTCAAAATCATCCAGTTATCGATTTCGGAAGTTTGTGGACGCCTGTGCTGTGCCACTGCCACACCGGCTATGGCTACTAGCTACTAGCCAAAATAATGACATGTCCCGCCACTAACTTGGAGGGAAAGAGGAAATTACATATCGCGGGTAATTTACATGATGGTAAACAAAATGGAGCACAAACATCTCGTTTACAAAGAACAACTGATATGCAGTTAGCTCACCTTCAGGCAGATCTTCCATGCATTCAAATGTTATTTCAAACTGGAAAGGATTTCCGAAGGGACTTGGATTATCCAGAACAGCAACGTTGAGAACCTGCACCTTTGCCATTCTATTCTGCTGAAGTCAGCTAACCGATATGTTTGTTTTTCACGTACAAACGGAAACGTAAAATGACACTGTTGGAACAAATGCAACGAAATAGCTGGTGATGTAGAGAGTCAAACGTGTCCTAAGGGTGAAGTTAAAAATATTGTTTGCCAAGCAGTTCGGTTAGCTTGTTAGCACTGAGCAAGATGATGGGACTTGTCAGGTGAAGCGGCTGTTCTGCAGCGTGTCTAATTCATAAATACACTACGGTTTCCCCGACACAGACCCGTCAAGTCGTACAGACTCGGCATTAACTGACAAAATCCCCGTTCTTCTCTCTTGCCAGCGTTGAAAAAGAAAATCCTCCCGCCGCCAGTGTTCGCACAAACAAATAAAAAAGAGCGGATTTCACTTTTCTCTGATTTGCTAAGACTTTGCTGTGAAGCCCTAAAACAGCAGCTAGGATTGGCCAAATGCATCTAAGGGTTGTCCAATTGGAATGTACTATTCTGAGACATCAGCCTGGAGGTGGGGTTAAAGGTCAGAGCAAAATCTGCACCTGATTTTCACATGTGGATTTTCCAAGGCCAAATGTCCAAAAAAATTGAATGAAAGAATGACATACATGAAAATACAATGATATACACCACAGACCCTTGTTGCATGAGGTTTCTTAGTAGAGCCTGAAACATAGGAACATCTGCAGTCACAAACAAAACAGTCACACTCGCACTTTCCCAACAATATTCTAATCCTAATGCAATCCTAATGCAACCTTGATGTTATTTATCTTTAATTTGCTGTAACTGCCCCCTAGCTCTGTACAGTGGCATACGTTTGAAAAATACCTGTTTTAACATCTTTTGTAAAAAAAAAAAAAAAAAGGAATTTGCATGCCGATTCGCTTGAGCATACATTGAAATTGAAATCAAATTATTCATCTGCACAATAGGTGGTAATATGAAGTAACAAAACTGCTGCATGTCAATAATCTCCCCAAAACTACTTAGACTCGATTACAGGATCATTTTAAATTCATTTTACTCAGTTTGGAGCTCTGCGCAGTTACTGCCTTTTTGCTTTGTAGGGCAGGGTACACCACTCTGCACTACACCTCTGGTCCTCTTACAAAAAGTCCAGCATGCAAAAATGTCAAGTAGAATGATGCTTTACGGTCTTCTCCTAAGGGTCCCAGGGGAGGGAGTGCACTAGGTATAGACTGAGAGCACACTGTCTATATATTTTTTAATTACACATTATGTTATTATTATTATATAATTATATTTTATGTGTTGTAGCCTACTATTTCTCTTGTGCGGATTTGGAGCATTTTCTGGCAAACAAACAGAATCTTTCTGTGTGTGTGTGCGCGCGCGTAAATCAGTCTTGTTTGCCTACTCTTAAAAGTTCTACTTCTTATTTCACAGGATATTATTCTACTAATCCAGGAACTTCAGAGTTTGAGGATGTGGTGTTTTCACGGGTAGCAATCTATGATGAAGTGCTGCTGAAAATATGAGTCAGTTGGTGGAATTCAGACAACACCCTCAGATAAGTTTGCACAAAACATACTTTTTTATTATTCATCATTGTACGCCGCCAATATAGGGCCTATAGTGGGAATGAATCATGCATTGGCTGATACATAGGCTAAAGAAAAGGCCAGGGAGTTTTTTTTTTTTTTTTAAATCATCTTATAGCTCCTTCGGGTTCGATTATGATTTAAAGTTTGTTTTATTTAGGCCTACAGACCAGCTATATTTCAAAGTTGTCAGTCAGGCTGCTACCGATCGATGATCTTCGTTTTGTCCTGAACGTTTGGTCATAATAATTTGGAACACAGACGGATTAACAGAGCACATCGCGATTAGCCGTGCTGTTGGAATTTCAGGCATTTTGCTCCCTAATTATCCAGACAGAGTATTGCGAAAAACCGCTGGAGGTCGCAACTTGCCACCGCAAGCAACGGGAATTGAAAGCGCACAAAACGCAGTAAAATGCCATCACCGCTGTAATACGAAATCGGAGAGAATGTGGACAGAGCCACAGACGTTCATAAAGTAAGACTCTCTTGAGCTCCTCTCCAGGAGATGCAGAAGAGTTTTGGTAGCGCTCCACTGCGCACACTGAGCAGGTGCGTTGTCGGCGCGGCAGAACGCGCACAAAGGCGCATTTGTATCAGCCTCCCCACAGGTTGAACACACTGGGCTCAGGTGCTGTAACGTGAGACTGCATCATGTGACCACCAAAGGGACTACTGGAGGAGAAGAAGAGGAGGACGAAAAAAATGTTTTACAGGTTGGCACTGCACTTACAGGCAAAACATTGCGGCTACTCCTAGAACAAAAACGCCACCAATGAAGGGATTTTGACAGCCTGCTTATTGAAAATGAATCATACACCAGCGCAAAACAATTAGATTGAGTGGTTTAAATTAACATCCGCAAAGCGGAAGCTGACTTTTTTGATAACATACTGTTGTGAAGGATAATCACCTGCTTTCGAGTCGACAGAAATATTCCTGCATTCAGGGGTAAGTGTAGCCTATGACATCGTATTTTAGTCATTGTCTTTAGTTATGTCTGGACACTTTGATGTTGTAGTTTCAATGCGTGGCGAGTTTCGGTTGACGATTAGTCATTCGCTCTTTCCCTGCGCTTATCAAATTGTCAACTAAATTTGTGTAAACTTAACCATGTAAACAGGCACAATCTAGATATCTGTGTAAACTTCAATCAAACGTTTCGTTATTACTTCCATTTTTCTTTGTAGCCTATATGATTTGTTGCTGAGATGTTACTTCAGCAGGTGCACATGCATTGAGTGAGGCATGCTGGAGGACACTCTGCCTCTTTTGGCAGCCTGTTGGATATTTGGGGGCACATTAAAACTAGGCCTGCTTATTGGAATGGGGTTAAGTTATGGTGTTCTTTGTTGTTTTAACAGAAATTCCAGATCTTCATCAGAGAAAGAAGTTTGCAATGACTGAGATTACTGTCAGAATGGCATGGACCTGACGTTGCCATACTGCCACTGAAAAGCTACCCATGCTGGACTGAGGACTGGTCATAAAGACTTTAAAAAATGACAGCTGTGCCGGCCTCAGTATCACATTTTGGGCTGGTGGCAGGTGGTGTCCTGCTGCTGGCGCTGAAGAACAACCCAGCCAGAGGTGAGTCATGTCCGGCCTTCCTCATGCAACGTCCTCATGCATGCTGGAATTTACTCCTCACCACCCAAGAAGACTCTGGCTCCCACGCAGGCTTGGCAGCACCAGCCCAAAGCCAAGAGAGAGAGACCGAGAGAGGGTGTGCACTCCACGCTGTCTAGATTTCAAGTGTCACCGCTACACACCATCGATTAGATCCTGTTCTTTCTTTCCAACTCTCTTGACTGACAGACACAAATACGTCAACAGTTTCCAGAAACATTCAAAGTTCTTTAGGGCATGTGATAATCCTACAATTAGGGATAAGCTTGTTGGCTTCTGTACCGTATAAATGTACGTCTTTGGTACCATGTCTAATATGATCTGAAGAGATGTCCACCACCTGGAACAAGACAACTACAAAAAATAAGCCTTAAAAATAAGTTTTCCTGTCTTGAGCAAGACCTCTCTCCTTGCAGAATGGCATTTGCTCAGGTGAATGATTAACTACCAGTCTGTCTCCAAACAACCTCTAACCACAATGTAACTGAGTCCATGTCACAGAGAGTTTGAAAAGCTCAAGTCTCAAAATCCATAGCCTACACAAAGATTTTTTTTCTCAACCTCACCAGTTGCATTTTGAAACTGTTATTGTTTTCTCTTGTGATCTGACTTATGGTCAATGATCACGGTGTCTTTCCAGGCTAATCGCATGGTTAACGGAGGGGAAAGCTGCTGTGAAAGTTTAAGACGTTTAAGAAGTGGCCCAACTGCCAATAATTTGACTGGCATTGGTATCCATGTGGATTTCCTCCCTGCTTGTATTTTTCAAAGGTTGCTGACACACCCTGTGTAAAGGATTAGAGTTCCCATTTAGTTTATATGTATATGTCTTCAGGGGGGATGGGTTAAGATAGGCGTGTTTGGTTATTTATTCAGGCAGACAGGACAGGACAGTGTAGTTGTTTTGGTCTGTGAATGGGGCTAGACATATGGACTAGTGTGCAGCATTTGTTTTTGTATTTTACTGATTCCATCTCACTGGACTTATATATGCTGCACTGCTACACTATGATGTAAAATAGTCTGAAACACATAAAACAAACTTTTGCTTTTGTTTGTGTGATATACATGTATGAGCTCACGATTTAAATCATGTCCACAATTTGCTCTAAGTACTATTTCCAAGATATGCGTTAATGTGTTTTTCATGGATAATGTTTATCTACTGTACTTGCTCCTTTTAAAAATATAGCCATGTAGGCCACCATGACTAAGCATGGAAAGGTGAAAAATAACTCAAAGTATTAAACAGCCTTTACTTTTTTTCTACTCTGTAATGTCTGTGCTCCTGTACAAGTCTATTCTCAGCCCGACAGCAGTGGTGTAAGCCATAAAGTAGGCTCTGTTTAATTCCTCACATTTGGAGGCACCAGGTTATATTGCACAACGAACAGGAAGTAGTGCACAGAGCAATGGAGCCGTAGTTCCCTGTGAGTTTTACAGTGCAGCTAGCCACAAGCCCAACCCTCAGTAGGAAGTATGGAGTGGTCATCTGGCCGCAAGACTGCTAAATGAGATGTTTCATATGATGATGACTAGCGACTCATTGACATTTTTTATTAGCAGACGTCACAGTGGTGCGACTACAGCTAGTGCCACGTTTGTATGACTTATTGCTTATTTTTACTGATTTAAATGCACATTGTTGATTAGGGGTGGTACGGTTCACAAAATTCACGGTTTGGTTCATATCACGGTGTCAAGGTCACGGTTTTCGGTTCTCTACAGTTCTTTTTTTATTTTAGTTCGTGAAAAATGGTGCACTGGGAATATCAAACAATATTTATATAACTGCAGTTATAAAGTGATGATGCGCAGGTTGAATTTGACCTTTTGCATGTGTCTGAGAACTGCCTCTTGTGCTAACCTGCGCTTGCACTTAAGCTGTCGTTAGCTGATGTGCGCTGTCTGAGCGTTCCAAATGCCCTCTTTCAATTGGCTAATAGAATCGGACTTATCACTAAATATCCTACATATGGTTCGTATAGACTTATAATGTGAAAATGGTGTGATTTTAGTTGTGTCATCCTCTGATTGGTCTCATACGCTAATGTTTTAATCAGAGAGACTGGATAAGATACTCCTAGAATCTCTGTTTTACATATTTTTCTGGGCAGTACATGAATTGCGGTTTGCCACGGATTGCACGGTTCGGTTCAGTATGCGTGTGAATTGTACGGTTTCGGTTTTCGGTGTGGTTTGTGCCATTCCTATTGTTTATACATTAATATGAATTCGTTCATTTAACTAGATTGCATTCTCACAGAAAATGCTGGAAGCGGTCTTGCCTTTTGGGGCAGAGATGAGCAGTTTTATTTTTGATATCTCTACCCCTAAATTAAAAACAAACTACTATTGAGAAAACAAAGCTAAAAGAAATGTTGGAAAAGTCCATCCACCCAGTCAGAAGTTATGGGCCAAACAATTCAACCATCTTGGATTCAGCCATCTGGAAAGTGTTGTAGCTCCGCGTTTTGGGGATATACTAAATGACATACATGGTATTTTAAGTTGGCTAAGGAACACTGCATATGATATAATTTTGAAAATCAACATGGGTCCGAGTGGGATTCGAACTCACAACCTCCACATCTGTAATCCAGCACCTTTGCCATTGATACTAAGTGACATACATGGTATTTTAAGTTGGCTAAGGAACACTGCATATGATATACTTTTGAAAATCAACATGGGTCCGAGTTGGATTCGAACTCACAACCTCCATATCTCTAATCCAGCACCTTTGCCATTGATGCTAAATGACATACATGGTCATTTAAGTTGGCTAATAAACACTGCATATGATATAGTTTTGAAAATCAACATGGGTTCAAGTGGGATTTGAACTCCCAACATCCATATTAATATTCCACCATCTTTACCATTGAGCCAAGCAGCTGCATTCAAGCATTCCAGCAAGACAATATCACATTGCATTGAAGAGCTGAACAATAGACTTCTAGAATGGTAGAGAATAGAAGAATAGAATGTTGAGAGAAAGTGACAGTTGAGATGGAACCCTGTATTGGCAGCGCCTGTTCTGATTGACTGTATGGCAGTTAGTATTGTGCTCTAAGGCAGAGGGCAGAATCCAAACGGTTTCTAGTTTTTAGATCGCTGTTGTTAAAAAAACTAAAAAGAATTGGCACATGTCCTGCTGTCTCCTGAAGGTTCTACCATTGTTTTCTATGGGGACCAAAATTTGCACAAAAACGGGAAAAAAGACAAGAGACACGGACACGCAAAATCAGAGCAGATGATCTCCAAGCCGAGCCGGTTGTTTTAGTTTTTGAACGGTGTCTCTATCTCGAAAGGCCTAGGAGGAGATCCATTTTCTATTTTTACTGCCCTGCACAAGAGAAGCAACAAAGCAAGCAAGTATAAACTGTACTTAGAGATTACTAGAATCGGGCCTTGCTCTGCAAGCCCGCTTAATGAACTGTACTTAGGGATTACTATATTAATACAATAGTGGCATTAGCTGTGGTTGCACCACCTGTCAACTGCTCCTTAAAAATGTCAATGACCCTAGTTCCAAATTGTTATGGTTGAGGACGTGACATGTTTCTTTCTCTCCATATAATTTATTGTAAAGACATGCAATGTATTTAGACCTGAGATGAACAGCTGTTGGAGGCGGGGGGTGCAAATGTCTTCATAGGAGCCTCTTAATGCGCGCTGTCCCACCTGTGTGTTAGTCACTGAAAAACCTTTACTACCACAGTACTACACCACTATGCCAGTCCACAGGGCCTTTGGTAATACATAATGACTTGGTCATTGCCATTATGGTAACAGCATATTTCTACCAGGGACAGTGTCTTGCTGGGTTAACTTTACTATCTCTTCTCCACAGCTGGAAATGTGACCATCTTCTCCACAGCTGAAAATGCGACCATCTCCAGTGGTTCCGTCCGGAACGGAACCTCCACTGGCTCCCCTGTTAGTACAGAGTGTGTTTGTGAGAATGTGTGTGTGTGTGTGTGTGTGTGTGTGTGTGTGTGTGTGTGTGTGTGTGTGTGTGTGTGTGTGTGTGTGTGTGTGTGTGTGTGTGTGTGTGTGTGTTTCATGCCTTTTGTTTTGTTTTGACAAGTGAATATTTAAAAAAAGTCAAGGCACCCAATAACATTCATCATGTTCACGTATAGCTTCATGATGTGCCCCCTCCCACCTGTGGAACACTGTAATAGTCATAGAAGAGATTACTGCCACGGTATAACACTACTACAAATCTACACAGAGCCTTTAGTAATACATTATGACGTGGTCATTACCAGTTCGGATCAATGCACAGGCTAGATACGGCAGGAGTCTAGGGGCCCCCACTGCCAGCCCCCCCAGCAGCAGAAAAACAGCAGAATTGCAACAAGAAACGGTACTGAATAAAATTGTCTGTCGAATAGAATAGATTATCACCTTTTTATGAATATGCCTCTTCTTTCTTTGTCAGACGTGGTATCCTTAATTCCTGGCTCAGAATTAAGATGCAGTCATAATTTTGTCATAGAATGATTCTTCAGTGGGGGCCTTCAACAACCTCTAGCCTAGGGGCCCCACACCATGTTAACCTGTCCCTGATATTGCCATTCTATTAACAGCAAATTTATAACAGGAGCCATGTCTTGAGAATCTTCTGATACTTTTTTCCCACGGATGTGTCCGTTTGACAGGATGTGGTAGCCATCGTGGTGCCTACGGTGGTGGTGGGTCTGCTGGCCATCATCACGGCGGTCCTGGCCTATTTGTTCATTGTGGTGCGGAAGAAGAGGCAGACGGAGGGCACGTACAGGCCCAGCGCCGAGGAGCAGAGCGGCACACGCAGCGTGGCAATGCCAGACACCCTCAAACTGCCCAAAGAGGAGCGGCTGATCTAGCAGCTCTCCTTACTGTGGAGCTGAAGACAGGTGGCCCATTCGCAAAAGTACCTCAATAGCAACTGCTGGTGAAGCAATCCTACACTGTGATGCATGTGTTAGGTACTGGTAGGTGCCCTTCTATTCCTTCACAATGGACGTCGGTAGCAACTGCTGGATTATGGCTGCCACGCTGGTGAACACCAACCAGAGGTGATGAATGGAGAACTTTTAATGTGACGTCTTCAAAATGCTCAACATCATCAGAGTGGCGATGGCTTACGCAGTCATCAATCTGGTGTCATCATCGCCCAGTGGGCACCAGGTGTTACCTCCCTGCTTATAGCTTCATCTAAACAAACAAGGGCGTCAGTGACGAGAAGTGGAAATCTTTCAAGTGCAACATCAACCAGGGACATGGCCAAACGCCTAACAGAATATACCCTATGGGTAGACTGAAGCAGAAGGGAGTGCGATGGGTAGTTGTGCTGAGACTGAAAGGCTGATAATAATTCATGGAAATTACTGACTTCTTGTTCGCTGCTCGGGCACCGTCATAACTAACTGCATACTATTTCTATGTACGTACTGTATTACATAGCTTTAGTAGCCGCTGCTATTGTAAAGTCGTCTAGGAGTAACGTGCAGAGATGTGAAGAACTGCAAAACAAAGCTCTTGAAATGTTAATGTTTAAATGACATTGTGGCGTTCATTATGGAAGTTTATGAATAACATGATAGAGTTGTTTGCTCAAGGACCTGTACCAATGGTGATAGGCCTGATTCAGTCTGTACCTCTATGTCACTACAATGTAACAGGTAGCACACACTGGAAGCATAGTGCTACTGTAAACAATGAATATAGACTGAAAGTAGGTTGACATTTCATTTTTTGAAAAATATTTTTACATAAGCAATTGTTGTTTAGATGTACTGTCTGTAACACTAACTAATGGGAATCTCACTATGTATACTAAGGAGAAAGATGATTGTTTACACTTGAATGATTTTACTCTTCATTTCAACTAAATACCTAATGAACGCAATCAATATAAATGCACAAACATTGTGCAGTTGACTGAAACTGAAAGGCAGTTAAATGATAGTTAATAACCATCACACTTTTTAATTTATTCTGGTGTAATTACGTATACTGGTCATATCTGTGAATGAATGTCATATTAAAATTGTTTTTTTAATCCAAATTGAGCATACTGTGTGTATCGACATTATAGTCTTCCAGGTACCATATTAATATTTTTTGACCTTTGTATGAAGTCTGCCCTCAAGCGAGTTTGCTGACTGATTATAACAAAGCTTCAATATACACACTTGCTCTTTTTAAATGGCTTCTCTTTTGTTCTATCTGCGTAAGGCGGATAATGCGAATTCAGTGTTGGATAAAGATATGTTGAAGATTTTTTAAAATATGATCTGATGACCTTCATCAAACAGCTCATGTGCACAGCTAGGATGTTTATAAACTAACAGTAGTACTCTCATTGTATCTACCTTATTGGTACACTGGTGTGTAAACCATGTAAAACAATGTACTCGTGTTGTAGTAACATCAGGAAGAGCATTTCTACATAAATTATATTCCTCTACATATGCATGCTTTACCAGAAAATAGAATGTAACACAGTTTAACATGGATGTTCTACAACTCCATCTAGTGGCTACACTCGGAAGTTACAGACTGAGGTACCACCCAATTAAATGCAATCTGTGGAGTGGTGTCCCTAAAAACAAAAACAAAAAACCTCCAAAAATAGCTCTTTAAAAATAGCACTTTTCATACAGGTAGGCCTAATGGTGAGATATGTTGATGTCCTGTCAACTGAACTGAATGAAGTTATTATCAAATTATATAACTGAATCAACCTATAAAACACTAGCCTGGTTTTCATGCAGAGTCGCAGACCATTCGTGCATTTTCACTCAACTTCGTGAGCTCGCAAACATCCATCTGCGTGAGACAGGTTAATGAAACACATGGTCACACACATCTTAGTTTTTAGAATTAGCCTTTATTCAGCAGTACCATATCCCTGTCTGAAGGCTTCACAGTTAAAATCGTTTGATTTTCACTTTTGCAAGGCAATGAGTGGGCAATGTGGTGCAGTGCATTCACAACATACAAAAACACAATGTCAAATTAAATAGAAAGTTCACGATGGTCCACAAAACATCAAGATTACTAAATGAGAGAAACCATGATTGTAGATGATGATTGTAAACTGAAAGGGGGAGAGGTGGGAGAAAACCATTCATTTCTTTCAAGTGGCCATCTGCTACCATGAAGGAAAGCAGAAGGATGGAGTTAGAATGGAGTGAGTGAGTGAATGATGGGGGAGGGGTGGGCCTCTTATCGGGCTCGATGAGGTTTTAGGCGACCTCCTCTTCACCCTCCTCCTCAAACTCGCCCTCCTCGGCCGTGGCGTCCTGGTACTGCTGGTACTCGGACACCAGGTCGTTCATGTTGCTCTCGGCCTCGGTGAACTCCATCTCGTCCATGCCCTCGCCCGTGTACCAGTGGAGGAAGGCCTTGCGGCGGAACATGGCGGTGAACTGCTCGGAGATGCGCTTGAAGAGCTCCTGGATGGCGGTGCTGTTGCCGATGAAGGTGGCGGCCATCTTGAGGCCGCGAGGGGGGATGTCGCAGACGGCGGTCTTGACGTTGTTGGGGATCCATTCCACAAAGTAGCTGCTGTTCTTGTTCTGCACGTTGAGCATCTGCTCGTCCACCTCCTTCATGGACATGCGGCCACGGAAGACGGCTGCCACGGTCAGGTAGCGTCCGTGACGGGGGTCGCAGGCGGCCATCATGTTTTTGGCGTCGAACATCTGCTGGGTGAGCTCGGGCACGGACAGGGCGCGGTACTGTTGGCTGCCGCGGCTGGTGAGTGGTGCGAAGCCGGGCATGAAGAAGTGCAGACGGGGGAAGGGCACCATGTTGACGGCCAGTTTACGGAGGTCGGCGTTGAGCTGGCCGGGGAAACGCAGGCAGGTGGTGACGCCGCTCATGGTGGCGGAGACCAGGTGATTGAGATCGCCGTAAGTGGGTGTGGTGAGCTTGAGAGTACGGAAGCAAATGTCATACAGGGCCTCGTTGTCGATGCAGTAGGTCTCATCTGTGTTCTCCACCAGCTGGTGGACTGACAGGGTGGCGTTGTAGGGCTCCACCACTGTGTCGGACACTTTCGGCGAGGGCACCACGCTGAAAGTGTTCATGATGCGGTCGGGGTACTCCTCGCGGATCTTGCTGATGAGCAGGGTGCCCATGCCAGAGCCGGTGCCACCGCCCAGGGAGTGGGTGAGCTGGAAGCCCTGCAGGCAGTCGCAGCTCTCGGCCTCCTTCCTCACCACGTCCATCACCGAGTCGACCAGCTCGGCTCCCTCTGTGTAGTGGCCCTTGGCCCAGTTGTTACCCGCCCCACTCTGACCTATAATACAAGGGAACATGCATCAGCCATTATTCCACCCCAGTGGAGGCCAGCCTGCCTGCCTGAGTGTACCCAGCTGCAGCTACGGCTAACTCTGGATCTCTGTGTAGACCTTAACTGGGGCATGATGACACACTGAGGACAGAGTAGCAAGGATGGACTACTGCACAGACTTACTGGGCCCAGGCCCAGGGGCCCAAGAATCAAGGGGGCCCTCAAGCCAAAGCCTCTATATTTCCATTCTTCTCATAGTGCATTAAAATCACACTTTTAACAACTGCATTTTCGAATTTTCTTGGGGGACAAACCACTCAACCCCCAACAATATAGGATCTATAATATCTGGCCTAAAACCCTGCTTTTTTTTTGTAATTTAGCAATGCTCATGGAAAGGGGGCTTTTTTTCTGGCCAAGGGGCCCATGAAGTCATAATCCGTTGCTGCAGAGTAGGCCTATTTTATGAGGACCACTCTAAAGTCCTTCTTTTAAAAATAGAACAACATGTAGATCTGAATCGCTGCTATCATTAATTGTACCACTCATCCACTTCATTGAAAGAAACTGGTCAGATGAAGACATTTTAAACTAAAAAGAGAACACAGAAATATTACCCAAAAATTATACACAGAAAACCAGTATTCACCAAAGACAAAGTTGTCGGGCCTGAAGATCTGGCCAAAGGGACCAGATCGGACGGAGTCCATGGTTCCTGGCTCCAGATCGACCAGAATGGCACGGGGAACATACTTCCCACCTAAAGAAGAGAAAGACAATGGGAAAATCACTTTCAGTCCTTGGGACAATTTAGGATATCACAAATAGCCTGTATAAAATATATGCATATTGTATTTATTTGTAATTATGCTGAGAGAACAATATTAAAAACCATGGCACATTTCACCCCTCATAAATAACAGATCCCTTTTGTTTATCAGATGTGTTTTGCAACATACAAATAAAACACACACACACACACACACACACACACACACACACACACACACACACACACACACACACACACACACATAAATATTTCAGTCCAATACACTACCTGAAGCCTCATTGTAGTATACGCTGATCCTGTCTAGCTGCAGGTCGCTGTCTCCGTGGTATGATCCGGTTGGGTCGATGCCATGCTCATCGCTGATCACTTCCCAGAACTGCACCGGAAGAGGAGTGAAGGGCGGAGGCCACCGGGAAAAGGCAGAGAGGCAGATTAGGCACACCATTTCGTACACCGCTGCAAAAATACATCTGTAGGCTTAATCCATCTAAAATGGCTCTTGTTGCTACATTATATTTCCGAAAAGAAGGCACGTTGCTAAGCAAATATCATTAAACTGATTGATGAATATGAATTAATTGAAATTATCTTTGAATCAGGCGAGGGAGGGGCTCGGAGTATGGGGGATGATGCCAAATACTCCAACATCATTTTTAGGCTTCCCCAGTGACAATCTTAGTATCTTTCGGAAATAAAATATATTGGGTTCACAGTTGATTTGAAATGTGTAACGCGCCACGATGGGCCTATGTGTTGTGTCCTTCCACGCGAATGAACCTGAAGGAAATTAGGTCATCCTTGGAAAGGATGGATATGCTTACTCATAACAATGCCATCAGTCCATCTGATTCCTTTTGAGGCCGGAATGACGGACAGATTTTGCTCATGGGCACCGTAGGCCTGTGGAGCCGATTTTTCGTCGCTTAGTTGGAACAATATGGTTTGCACGAATTTGTTTGACGAATGATGGGCGTGTGTGCGTTGCTTTCCACCTGCTCCTCTGCTATTTCCTATTGTTTAAAAGTGGAATGAACATGGCTAAATGTTATCATGGCCAAACACCACTATGTCGAGGAATGTACCAGCACTTGGATAACATTACCAAATGGCTTCAAATCAATCAAATCTAGCCATATTTCTAAGTCTGTTCGAGCCCATTACAGCTGCATAGAAATTCTGGAACATTCTGGACGGATTAGTCTAGTGCTTCACGCTCTTGATTGAGGTAGCGGCTTTTCTTGTGAGCGATCACGCCCACCATGCATCTCATCATTGCGAGAAAAAAAATGCACAGGGAAATCAAATCTTTTGGCTTACCTTTGCACCGATCTGGTTACCGCACTGGCCGGCTTGCAGATGCACGATTTCGCGCATGATGTTGCAGAAAGAGCAGGTTCTTCCACGGAGACAGCGATCTGAGAACCTATACGGCACAAAGCGACTCGGCTAGAATGCCTTTCCCTGCCTTGATTCCCGTTCCCTGGGAGCGATTGCGCCCGCCTCTCTCTCCACCACTGGACCGAGGCCGTGGCGCAACGTGACGTCATCGCCATGGTAACCAAGTACCGGAGGAGAGAAGGAGGACCCTGGGCTCGTGGAGAAACCGGATAGGATGCTGTGGTTTGCACTCCAATAGTAATTGAGGAGCTCCAACGTGAAGGAGTTATATTCTGGTGTGCGTAATGGATGGAGAAGAGAATATTCATGTTGCCTTTTCTCTATCCAACATGCTGGATGAGTGAGCAGCTGTTTCTGGAAACTCTGTCTATATCTAGGTTGTGGTGGTGCACTGCACATATCAACCACAGAGGGGAAGTGACCCATCAAAACCCACTGGAGGCTCTTTATTAATATAGCCTACTACCTTTACTATTACCTCAAGATCCCTGCGGTCCTCTTCCAAGGGCCAGCTGATCGTCCCTCGTGCCAGGCTCAAGGCCACCAGTGACAGAGCCTTCCATGTTGCTGCTCCCATTCTTTGGAACAATCTACTCGACCACATCCAGAATGCCCCATTCACTGGCCATGTTTAAGCAACACCTTAAGACACATGTCTTCCTGGAGGCGTATGGCTGATAGTTCCACAAGCACTTTCACTTACATGCATGCACACACACTCACACTTTCCAACACAACACTCTGTGAAGCGTCCTTGGGTGTTTTGAAAGGCGCTATATAAAACGAAAGTATTATTATTATTGTTATTATTATTATTATTATTATTATTATTATTATTATTATTATTATTATTATTATTATTAACACTACCTCTTTTTAATAAGTTCTATGTATGTCTGCTGTTGCCCAGTCTTGCTCTTTATATGTCTGTATGAGTATTGCATACATTGTAATGTATGTATACTGTCTATGTCTGACTTATTTTACATGTAGGCTTATTTGTGATTCGTGTTAGGTAGCCTACTTTATACATCTGTGTGGTGATGTGTATCACCCTTACATTGCTCCCAGGCCTTACATTGCTCATCTCCTTTTCAGATTCTGCTGCACTGTCAGATGTGCTTACTTTAGCACATAGATGCACTGTAGGAGCCATAACTTCTTGATGACAGGCTGAGCCGGGTCAGATTTCCTAGTTATTGATTTAGCTACCCACATCTGTCACAACAAATGGTCTTCTGTTGGGAAACGTTATATGCAGCATACAGGAGATAATCAACACATTCAAACGTCATTCATAAAATTCCTCTCAGACATTTTTTTTTCTTCAGAAATGATGCTGATGGTGGTCTATGTCAGCCCAGTCCTATTCAAGTCAACCCTCCTTTGCCAGACTTTGCTTTCATTGGCACACAGGATTTCATGTATTGCTTCCCTGTTTTTATGACTAACTAGCCTGGCTATTGTCAGAAATCGAAGGTAACGCCAACTTGGCCCAACCAGGCCCCGCCGTGGCTCTAACGGTAGGGCACTGCACTGTTTCGCCAGGGACCTGAGTTTGACTCCCGACCTGAGGTCATTTCTCGATCCTCCCCCGTCTCTCTCTCCCACTCATTTCCTGTAACCGCCCCCCCTAAACATTGTCCCACCCGTCTTTATCACAAAAATTGTGCATTGTCACAGAATGCATGGGTTGTACCAGGCGAATGGCTAGCATCTCAACCCAAAGAGGATGGATTACGGAATTGGTCTACCTAGCCCAAAGGTCCAGATTATGCAGTAGCCTATGTATTACATATATAGTGTATAGTGTATATAGTTCGCCTATTGTGATGGGACGGTCAAAGATGGTGGCAGGACGTAGTAGTAGTAGTAGTAGTAGTAGTAGTAGTAGTAGTACTAGTAGTAGTAGTAGTAGTAGTGTAGTAGTGTAGTAGTAGTAATAGTTTTTATGACTAACTAGCCTGGCTATTGTCAGAAATCGAAGGTAACACCAACTTGGCCCAACCAGGCCCCGCCGTGGCTCTACATTTAACATTTAACTGACATAAAAACATTAAAAAACACACATGGAGGGGGGGGGGTAAAGATAAACAAATTGTCGAATCAAGGTGTAGAGAAAATATCTACATCGTGTAAAATGCCCAAACACACAACACATGGCTATCTGTGCTTCCAAGTGGAGAGATGAGTGGGAGAGAGAGATGGAGAAGGATCAGGAAATGACATCAGGCGGAGTTGGACCTGGCTTTATGGGACGGCCCCTTAGCCCACTGAGCCATACTACACTTTGGTCCCCTAGATAATTCATCTGGGCCCTGCCGTGACCAACCGGTAGGGCACTCACCTGCCATGCGGCTGACCCGGGTTCGATTCCCGGCCCGGGTCCTTTGCCCACCCCTCCCAGTCTCTCTCTCAATTTGCTTCCTGTTCACCTCTCACGCTGTCCTGTCGAAAAAGACAAAAAATATATATTTTAAAAAAAGATCATTCATCTGATGAGTAAAAGGAGGCCCTCAATCACATAGCATGGCTTCCAATATATGCATGAGGGGGCCCGTGAACCATAGGCTGAGAATTGGGTCTTTTTTCCTGCATAGCACCAGTACTGTGACAGTCCTGCTGAGTCCCATCCAACTTGTCTCAAAGGTTTTGTTTTGGTTTGGCTGCCACACAAGGTTTCCAGTATCTCTTGCCTTTTTGTGTGTGGCTAACAAATTCAGCCAACTGCCAAAAAACATAATGTGCCAGAAACTCGAGGCGATTCCAGTCTTTTGGGGCTCCAACAAAGGGGAAAACTCCACTAACAGCACTGTGGTTAGCTCGGCCTCAGGGGCCCGGTATCAGTCAGCCTGGGGCCCCCAAGGAGTTACTTTTGTTAGCACTTGTCATGCTGCAGCTCTGCCAACAACAGACAGCACTTACATAACACCAACTATTGACTTCATATAATGGCCCTTGAAATATCACCGACAAATGTAGAAAATGTTAGGCCTACATTAGATATCTTGGACATTCGGGAAAAAAAAATTGACATTGTGTTTATTCCTAAATGTGTCGGTAATACACTAAATGTGACTTGACTTGAAATAATTGACACTCAAGGAGAACATCTTTCATGTTGAAATTTTTGGCTGGGCTGGGCTGTTGGTTCGGGTGCGATGTGATTGAGAAAATGCAAATGAGCGCAGATAGGCCTGTTCCACCTGTCAGCCTGTTCTTTAGAACCATCTAGCAGTGTCCATGCCAAATAACCTGTTACTCTACAGTAAATTTTGTCTTACATTACTCACTTGCATACTTCTCAGATATATAAATAAGAGTATTGCAAATGAGGGCACATATTGAGTAATGTGAAAGTGGATGTAGGCTAAATAATGAATGACGATAGTATGCTATAATAAATAACATGCGGTACAGAATCAACTAGAAGCATGCATCAGAATTGGGTGAGGTTGTTGTCAAATATGTAGGCTACCAACATTTTGTTAATGGTATGAGTTAGTTTTTGTATGTATGTTTTTTTATGGTTTTTTTTTTACCACATTCTGACCAGTGTCTGCTGTATGCATACTGATACTATTTGCTTCTAAATGTTATTTGTGATCAAATCATGTTTTACCAAAACAAGATACCAAATATCTCCAACATATTCTGGCATATTCTGAGGGCACATTTACGGAGCAGTGTGTTTGTGCTGTTTATTTGTATCAGTCTCTCCACAGCCCAAGTCCATTCCCTTCTCTGAGTCAATCATTGCCACTCAGGGCCTTGGTCTCGCCTGCCCTATACTGAATGAGCATTGTTCCTAGAGAGCCTAATTTTAGATCAGGATGAGGTTATGCTTCAGGAAGGGAAATCACTCAGCTCGTACAGTTTAAAAAAGAAGCACACTGATGTTGGGAGGGCGAGGTCATGTTAACACTCACTTCATTCCCATGGACTGTAACACTAAATGCATGTCTGTAAATCAGGCTTCATACAAAACATTGTTTGAAACACGGATTTCTAAAACACACCTACATCATAAGTAAAACCAGCAAAACAAAAGAAAGATTGAACAACTTATTTTTGAAAATGTGTTTGTTGCCACTCATCTCCTTATTTCACTTGGGTGGCAACATGCTATTATGCTGCCAAATGTAATTCAGTATTTTGCCAAATCACTGCAAATGAGTGTTTTCAGTACAAGGGGGCATTAGAAACAAGGCCCATAATTACATATCAGGATGTGTCAGGGTAAACAGAACGGGTTCCAAGCGTCTCCATTAGCACCAGTCGGCTTTCTCTTCCTGTTTCCCCAGCTGACTATGTTGTCATTCTGGGTTGTGTGTGGCTGCTTTCATAGGCTGAAACACTGGCAGGCAGAGGAGAGGAGGGGTCACTTCAGGGAGAAGAGAGTGTGTGAGAGAGAGCGAGAGAAAAAAACAAAAGACATCCTCTATTAGACAATGGTAGTAAGTTCAGTAGGGAGACAGGCGGCTACACGCAGTCAGTCGGCTACTCCGCACTCTGAGGAGAGAGGGAGAGACAGACAGAGTGAGTGCGTCTGAGTGAAAAACCGGCCAGGAAACAACAAGTGGAGAAATGTCATCTGGGCTGTCCTTGCCAGAGGAGGACCTGTGTTGTCCTGTGTGCTGTGACATCTTCCGGGACCCCGTCCTGCTGCCCTGCAGCCACAGCTTCTGCCGGGGGTGTTTGCAGCGCTTCTGGGAGAGCTCCGCGTCCCCGCGCAGCTGCCCAGTGTGCCGGAGACGCAGCTCGCGGCGCAACCCTCCGGCCAACCTGGCGCTCAGGAACCTCTGTGACGCCTTCGCCCAGGCCAGAGCTCAGCGGGAGGCGGCCGAGGCCAGCAGGCAGCTGTGCCCCCAGCACGGGGAGAAGCTCAAACTCTTCTGTCAGGAGGAGCAGCTGCCCATCTGTGTGGTGTGCCAGACCTCCAAAACACACAAGGGCCACGAGTGCGTCCCAGTGGAAGAGGCGGCCTCGGACTGCAGGGTGAGTAAGTGACAAGTGCAACATGGTGATGCAGAAACTACTGTATAAACTGTTTCTTGACAAAAGTTATGTGACATGTCTGGTTTTTTGTTGTTAATAGTTATAGTCTTGCAGTAGATACCTACACCTACCAAAGGCAGAGTAGAACAGAATGCTGTTTATCAAGTCTGCTCTGACAACATGATAGAGCAAGGCAGTGTTGAAAATGACTTCAAAAACATCCAAAGGTGTAGTTCTGCATTCCTTTCAAGGCAGTTTCACTGCGTCAGACATGTAAAATGCACTGACATTAGGGGATATGATTGGTGTTCAATGATTACAATAATAAATAATATACTGTACTTGACACAAGGACACGGCAAGATGATCACGAAGAGCGGGAAGTATTTCTATAACCTGCCCCAAGAACAAAGTGCAGAGTGAATAATTTATGATTTATCTGTCGGTGGTGGGCAGCTCTTAAAACGGAGATATGTGGAATCTGCCTTGGCTGAATGAGAGAGTAAAAGAAGACGACTGGTTTTCATCTGGTTTGCAGGCTGAGCTGAAGACTGCTCTGAAATCCCTTCAGGACCAGCTAACGGGCCTCAATAAAATCAAATCCAGCGCAGACATGACAGTGGACCACATTAAGGTAAGGACACTACCCCTCATTATCTGGAATTACACATGTCAACATCCGTCCTCAGTCTAATCATTACATTTATTTTTTTCCTTCCCTCCTCAGGTTCAGGCGCAATCGATAGGACAGCGCATCAAGGATCAATTTTTGCGACTGCACCAGTTTTTGTTTGAGGAGGAGAAGGCTGCTCTGCTGGCGGTGAGGGCGGAGGAGGAGGAGAAGCTGCAGATGGCTAAGGAGAAGGCCACGGCCACGGCCAAGAGGATAGATGCCTTCTCACAGGCCGTCAGGAGCCTCCAGCAGGAGCTCACGCCCCCTGCTAACGACCTCACCCTGTTACAGGTCAGGGCTGCTTGCTTGCTTGCTTACAGTGCGGGTTGCCAGAACTTGTTCTTCTTCTCCCTCCATCTGTATATAATTGCTCGGCTTCGTAGCCAAGGGGTTTTGGTTGCCAGATATCTGTGGTTCTTGTCCATCTGTGTACATGTTTTTGCTTATGTACAGTATTGGGTAAACAGGACAGATTATAGTGTATGGTACCATGTTACATGACAGTAGGATTAACAAAGGAAACAAACAGAGTTAAGGATAAAATCCTTAAAATCCCTCTGTTTTCATTTTCATTATTTTCTCACAACAGCTTTCAAATGTGTATTTTGATGTGCTAGAGGAACCCACATTCTGTTGATTTATGCTCTTTAGTTGTTTCGTTTTCTCTCTAATTTGTTAAAGCATCTGGCTGTGTGGTAACCAGCCCATAATTATCCCCCAAAAAAGTTGTCTTTGAAACAAAAATCTTTCTGTCATCCTGACCCTCAATTTTCCTATTCATTGTTTATTCAATTATGCTGCGGCAGAATAAGTGATTGTTTTTAACGTGTTCGAAAATCTGACTCTGTGTTTACAGAACTTTAAAGCAAGTATGGGAAGGTATGTGGAATTTTTTTCCCCCTCAGATCTCATCTTTTATTCTGTGCCCATTCTGTCTTACGTCTGTCTGACGCAGTATGCTGGTGCTCTGTGATATTAAAGCCATGTGAGTTGTGTGCAGGGTGGAGTGTTTGGAGCCAGAGGGGGAGTTGGCTGCAGGTTCGCTGATGGATGAAGCTAGGCACCTGGGGAACCTGAGGTTCAGGGTCTGGGAGCAGATGAGGAGAGTCTCTCCCTATTGTAAGAGTTCACTTCACGTCTAGCCATGACAAAATAAAAGGCGATGATTTTGTAATGATTAAACAAACCAAACACATGCTGCTCGAAAACTAGAAAACAAATCTTTCTGTTTTTCGGTTCAATCTCAGTTCAGATTTTTTACACCCTCACAGATGGATTTCATGAACAGCTTCTGTTTTTTTGTGCTCCTAGTTCCAGTGACTGTGGACCCAAACACAGCCCATCCCTGCCTGTCCATCTCGGAAGACCTGACAGCTCTGCAGTACAGCAACCCAGCTCCACAGATCCTCAGTAACCCAGAGCGCTTCCGTATGAGTGCAGAGGCTCTGGGCTCCACTGGCTTCAGCTCCGGCTCCCACTCCTGGGTGGTGGACACCACGGGAAACGAGGACTGGATCCTGGGCCTGGCGTACCGCTCGGTGCAGAGGAACTCCGAGACCTCTGCCAGGCCAAAGAACGGCTTTTGGACGCTGTGTTTGCGAGACGGCGTGTACAGGGCCATGACCTCCCCTCCCACCGTTCTGCCTCTGATTGGAAAACCCAAGCGGATCACCGTCCAGCTCGATTGGGAGGAAGGGGAAGTGTCTTTCAGAGACCAAGAGGAAGGCACCACCCTGTACACGTTCGCACAGACTTTTGCAGAGGCTGTCTTTCCATATTTTTACACACAAACCGCAGTCCCTCTTAGACTTTTACCACAAACGCCCAGTGTCACCAAAAAAGTTTAGAGTGCAGATGGAGCATACTTTTTTGTTAGTTCCTTCTTTATACTGTAAGGTTTGATTTTGGATTTGCTGATGTGTCAAATAAAATTTGAATTTGTATTACATTGTGTTAAGGCTGATACATGTTTGTGTTGAACAGTGAGTTTAATGTATTTTTGCGACCAAGAATACATAATTGAAGGTTACCAGTACACAGGTCACCAAACACCTGACAGAGGATGATTATACAGTTGATAAATCTCACACATACCCAAAAAATCCTTAGTTCCCAAACGGGTGTACAACAACAGTAACAAAAGGAAACATGCAGAGAAACCTGATTGACCGCCAGTGTTAGCGAGTCAGGGCAAAGATCAGTTCTGACAGACAGAGCTGAGAGGGAGGGCAGAGTCGAGGAGGAAGCACTTCAGAGGCTGTGTGGTCGGCAGAAACAAGATTTTACATTGAAACTACAACAATTTCTCACATTAAGTAAGTATGTTCATGTTCTTAAGATAGTGTGTGGGATTGTATGGTTAAGTATGATAGAGGTGGCTGTGTAGAATGTTTACGAATGCTGACATTACAGGCACCTGAGTCAAACGGTGTTGTGTGACATGTTTTTTTCTGTCGTTGGGAAGTGTAGTTGTTGCTCAATGAAAACAGTTGCTCAATGATTAGTGTGTTTCTGCTGCATGGTAATGCCAGCACATGAGAGTGGAGAATCAATAGAGAGACATTACCCTTTAGTTGATCATAATGTGGAGACACTGAAACATTTCACCACAGTTTAAACACAAATTTCACAATGAGGAGATTCTGTAGAATGTAGAAAGGGGGTAAGTCGAGTCTGTACATGAAAATGACTGCTACACATTTTCTGACATCGCTCTCACTAAAAGTTATCACTACAGCAATCAATACTCAAATGTTCCTGACCCTCATCATATAGGTTGAGCTTGTGATCTGCTCCAGTTACAGTAAAATACACTGTTGTGATAACTACAGCATTCTAATTTCTCTGCCCAAAGTCATGGCGGCCCAGCCCTTGCCAGAGGACGACCTCTCCTGCCCCGTATGCTGCGATATCTTCAAGGAGCCGGTGGTGCTGAGTTGCAGCCACAGCTTCTGCGATGGCTGTCTGAAGACGTACTGGCAGGACAACATCCAGAGACTCTGCCCCGTGTGCCGGAACGCGTCCTCGACGGACAAGCCCCCTCTGAACCTGGCCCTGAGGAACCTGTGCCTGGCCTTCAGGCAGGTCAGCGTAAAGAGGAAGACCTCGGTGGAGTACAAGCTCTGCCCTCGACACGGGGACCAGCTCAAGCTCTTCTGCCTGGAGGACAAGCGGCCGGTGTGTGTGGACTGCCTGACTGCGGAGCACAGGAACCACAACTTCTGCACTACACAGGAGGCGGCTCAGAGTTACAAGGTAGGCAGGCACTACTAGGCCTTGTTGAGTTAAATATTTGGATCCAGTTCATACTATCCGTGTCATCTGGACATGACTTTTAGAAGTATTATAACGGGCCCCACTGTGGCACAAACGGTAGGGCACTGCGTTGTTATGGGACCTGCATTCGATTCCCGACCCGAGGTCATTTCCCGATTCTCCCCTCTGTACTATATAGGAGGCTGCTCAGAGTTACAAGGCAGGCAGGCACTATGCCTTGTTGGCAAAGGTACCAACTTCAGCATCAAACATTGGGGAGTCAAAATGGTAGAATTTGGCGCCTATGGTTGTTGGTTCAAACATTTGGATCCAGTTCATACTATCCAAATAACATCTTGTTGCCTTGACGGCCTTTTAGAAGTTCTGTAATAAAGGTAAATTACTTTTGCTATCTCTCTGCTAACAGCTGCCATTCACCGCCATTCATTCAAAGCTGCTCGCATTCCCCTTGGCATACTCCGCCGGGTGGGCGGACCAGACATGCAGACTGGATCTATGTTTGAAACATGCGCCCCATCCTTGTTTGTTGTTAAGCCAGTTGTCTGGTAATAAGACCACACCCCTCCCAGAACTCCCGTTCCAGACCTTCTGAAATTAGTACCGTAGCTACGAGGGGATGGGGAAAACTAGACTAATGCCATTGTGCAGTATATACTGTATGTCACATCAACAACATTTCAAGGGCTTATAGATAATAAATATATTACAAATACTTTATTGTATATGGAATAATTAGAGCTGGGAAATACTCAGTCAATGGTTTGCATGAGATGCTGCTGGGTGAAGATCATTTGTGAATGAAGATGATAATGCTCTTCAGTGTGGGTGCACATAAGACATCTGTGGTTTAATTATAGATGATAATGTGGTCCGACATGGTTGGTTCAACAACTGGTATGCACTGTTGTCTTTCAATGCCTACATTGTGTCAGGTTAACTGATAAAGGGATAACCAGACGGGTTTCACTGTCACAAACTTTGCCTGGCCTCCATTGTGTGGTACCAAGTGCCATGTTAACCAGGGGCGTATTTAGCCATTTTGGGGCCCAAGGCTGGTGTGACAGTTGCCTTAGGCAATTGCCTTGGTTTGCCTAATGGAAAGTCCGCCTCTGATTTTAACCTCCAAATGATCTGTGTCTGTGTTTCAGGACATACTGAGGGGAGCTGTGAAGCCACTGCACAACAGAGTAGCGGCGATGAAAAAGAAGAAGGAAACCTGGGAGCAGAGCGGACAGCTTTGCACTGTAAACACATAAACACTTCATTTTGACACACATCCACAATTGTTTGGCATCAAGCAGCCTAGATCTAACAGAACATCTGGGGAACGTTAGAAGTGGTATTTCATGTTACATGCCCGCTATTGGCACAACAGAAAGATAGAAAGACACACGCACATGCACACATGCACGCACACACTTTACTTCATGCTAGAATTCACAACATTTACACTGTGCAATATTAGTAGAATTGTGCAACAATAGTATAAACTATTACTCCTAAACCAATAAACATCCGCATTATTCCAAGTCAAACCCACCGCAATATTATAAAATAAAACAATACACAATTAGCCTGTATTGTGTATTATTTTACATAATGTGGCCCATCTTAATCTTCTTAATAGTCATATTTGAATAGTCGTATAGTAGAACATGGAGGAGTCCATGCTTTATGTAAACACAGCACATCATACACAGCAACATTTGCCGTGTTCATGCAACACATTTAGACCTGTTGGGCCTTCTCTCTATGGGTTGAACTGATATGATAAGGTCAAAGGGGCATTTGTTCAAAAAAGGTTGAGAACCACTCCTCTAAAATGAGCCTCCTTGTCCTCCAGAGTCAGGCCAAGGCCGCTGAGGAGCGCATCAAGGAGGAGTTCAGCCAACTGCACAGCTTCCTGCAGATGGAGGAGGCGCTACTGCTGGACGAGCTGAGGGAGGAACAGCAGAGGAAGGAGGAGTCCATCAGGAGTAAAATAGATGAAATCACACAAGCCATCACTGAAATCAGCCAAACCACCAGCCACATAGAGCAGGAAATGGAGGTTGATGACCTATCATTTCTACAGGTCAGTCTCTATACAGTGTATTAGAGTCCACAATAGTTTGGATGTCAATGTTTTTACCACTTAGCCTACTGAATTTGAGTAGTAATAAGTACACTAATGAGTGCTTTCTTCTTTTGTAGAACTTCCAAGAAACAGAGAAGAGGTACTATTGCACCGTTCTTTTGCACTCACAATAATAGTCTAATAGACTAATACAACAGCAATGGGCTTTATACCAAGGGCATGTTCCCCCAGCTAACACTGATGTAATTGGCAATTTGAATCAACTGATTTTAAGAGGGGGGATGGGGGGGGGACTAGACTGTAGGTCCCCCGAGGGTTGACAAATCTTAATCTTTAGTGTAAAAATATATACTTTTGAATAGAGGTTCTGGTTTGTGGTGTCACAGTCTAAAATTGGATCAACGTGAGCTATAGGATGTTCATCTCTCTCTTTCTCTCTCTCTCTCTCTCTCTCTCTCTCTCTCTCTCTCTCTCTCTCCCTGTGTGTGTGTGTGTGTGTGTGTGTGTGTGTGTGTGTGTGTGTGTGTGTGTGTGTGTGTGTGTGTGTGTGTGTGTGTGTGTGTGTGTGTGTGTGTGCGTGCGTGCATGCGTGCATGCGTGCATGCGTGCATGCGTGCCTGCGTGTGTGTGTGCGTGTGTTTGCAGGTCTAAGTCCTCCGTAAAAGACCCAGAGGATTTACCAGAGGCATTAATCAACACAGCGAAATATGTTGGCAACCTCAAGTACAACGTCTGGAGGAAAATACTAGATACCCTCAACTACAGTGAGTGGTGTTGGGTTCAATTAGGCCTTTTGGCCTGTTGTTGGTGTTGCAATTATTTGATGAGTTATTATCATTATTATTATCTATATCACTTAGTGCCTTTATACCACTTAGATAATCACTTTATATCATATATTGCATACTGATATATTCATAACCTTCATTTCAATGACCAATAGGAAGTATGTTCTTCTTTTTTTGTCAGCCCCTATTCTGCTAGATCCAAACACGGCCCACCCTATGCTGAAAGTGTCCGAGCAGCTGACCACTCTGTCCGTGAGTGGAAATCAGACTTTACCGGACAACGCGGAGAGGTTCGACACCTACCTCCAGGTGCTGGGGGCCGAGGGCTACGCGTCGGGCAAGCACGCCTGGGAAGTGGAGGTGGGCCGCAACCCCAGCTGGATCCTGGGCGTGGCGAGGGAGTCGCTGAAGAGGAAAGGGACGGTGTCCCCGCTGGGCCCCGCCAGCGGCATCTGGTGCATCTGGCACAAGGACGGCGGGTACGTGGCGGTCACCCAGCCAGAGACGCCGCTGCTGGTCAAGAAGAAGCCGCACAGGGTGAGGGTGGAGCTGGACATGGAGCGAGGGGACGTGACCTTCACTGACCAGGCGCTCAAGACCACGCTGCACAAGTTCAGATGCAGATTTACTGAGAGGATGTTCCCCTTGCTGTCCACGGGCAATGACCCACCACTCAGGGTTTCAAGTCAGAAAATCTCAGTTTTAAAAGAGTAGGAATGTTGCCTGTACAAAAGACACTGATTATGTTTATTTGCCGTTTTAATGATTTAATAATAAATAACAGTTGTGTTTTTCAATAACAGAGAATATTCTGTGCAGTTTTTAAACAGTCCACATGGTGTCAGTAAATGCCTGGCTAAATCAATGCTTCGCTGACGATAGAACATAGTCTATTTAGTTTCCTAGTCTCTATTTCTACTGACATATTTCGTTAGATATACAGAATATGAAATGTTACTTACAATTAGTAGACTTTAACATAATCATGATGAATTAACATAAGGGACAATTAAGGAATACAATTGCAATTTTTTTTAAGTTATTAAAACTATGTGCAACATTAATGGGGGAATGAGTCCTGACAGTCAGAATAGCTTGTCTTAGTTTCCTAAACACAAAAATAAAATAAAATGTTTTTATAATTATATTATATATATAATAATATTATTATTATTATTAAAAAGTTAGGCTGGCGCTGACAAAGGTGTGGTGGATGAAACGGTTGCTATGGTTTCTGTGCTGGCAGCAGCTGTGGGAGTCTTGGTGTTAGGCCTACTGTTCTTGTCAGGCTGGTTGTGGCCACAGCACCTGGCGGTCCAGGCCTCCGGCAGGAAAGGCACCTTCTCCAGGCGCGAGAGGTAGATCATGGGCTGGATGCTGCTGCTGATGTTGAGGAAGGCGAACCCCACCGGCTGCACGTAGCAGCGGAAGGCATCCGCGGAGTAGGCCTCCTCGAACGGGAAGAGAGCTACCGGTGGCAGGTAGTTGACAATGATGATGACCATGATGGAGAGCACCATCTTGAAGGCCTTCTTCTTCATGGGGTGCATCTCGTCCTTGCCGGCTCCCTTGGAGCGCTTGAGCGCCAGCAGGATGGAGGCGTTGCAGACCATCATCCAGACGAAGGTGGCCAGCACCTCGCCCGTGAAGATCTTCTCAAAGTCCGGCAGGCCGGGGAACATCTTGGCGGCGGCGTACGCAAACGTGAGACACAGCACGAAAACCGAGAGGGAGATCCTATACTTGGGGTGCTTGAGCTGACCGAAAGCGATGGGGAGGATGACGGCCACAAAGCGGTCCAGGCAGATACAAGAGAGGAACAGGGGTCCGCTGGTGTCCTTCACGCCGTAGGCGAACTTGATGGCCATCCAGACCTTCATGCTCTGCCAGTGGTAGAGGTTGGCGAAGATGATGGGCGTCATGGCGCCGAAGTAGGCGTCCATGAAAGCCAGGCAGCCCAGGAAGATGTCGGACGTGGTGGGCTCGTGGCGCTGCTTGATTAAGATGACAATGACCAGGATGTTGGCGGGGATGCCCAGGACGACGTTGAACAGCTGGATGGCCAGGTCGAAGAGGATGCCCTCCTCCATGCCCTCGCATCCGTCGAAGACGCTGAAGGGCTTGACTGTGGCGTTGTTGCTGACCTCGGTGGTGTTTGTGGCGTTGAGCGTGGGCGAGGGCAGACTGGGGTTGGAGGTCAAGTTGGATCGAAGGAAATGGCCTGGAAAACCTCTCATGATCTTCACGCTGTGGGCTGGGTTGTCCTAAAACTCTGATGGACATACAAAATGCAACATAGTCTATAGAGTGAAAGCACAGACATACATAAAAAAAAACATTTACCAGATTTACACCTAGAGTGTTAATGTTGGAAAATCTCTGTGACATGAATAGTCAGCATCCTCATTATGAAATGTTTTTGAAACCTTTTGAATCTCTTTTGGAAACATTCACTTTTTGTGATATAATATGGATTTGGTAGCCTGGTGAACCAGTGCCACCCGCTGGACGGCAAAATGTTTTGTCTACGGGTGGGTCTGGCCTCGCATAATGATTAAATGAAGCCAGAATGCCATGAATCTGGCAAACCAATTACAACGCAAAGATGTGTTTTGAATCAAAGCGAGCAGGGTTTTGAGGGAAGGTTGTTCTCATCAACAATCTTCGGATGTATTATGCATCGAGGCCAGACTAAATTAGACATCCACATTTAGTCTGGTTTATCAGGCTATGGATTTGGTGGTTGGTATTTAAACGCTAAAGTAGTATACCGGTATAAACTATAAATAATGCCTGTTTGAATCCAGCGGTGTTACTTGACATTTCTGTCATGTTGTGGAAAAACATATTGAGTGCTGTCTAATAGCCTCGGGCTATTTTCTGTTATGGTGTTATTCAGACGGTGACTGTCATGGGACTGAATTCCCCAAGTGAACTAATGCCCTCTGCACCTGACAGAGGGAGGAGCGTGTCACCTTCAGAGTCCTACCTGACACTATATATACTACATGCTGTAATGTATAAGAGAGAGTGCACAGATGTACCACTGCTCATGGATGGTTTTCTCTCACACACTCACACAGGTGACACATACCCCTTACAGGAACCAATACAACCATACCCCTTACAACAAACCTTTTTGAATATATGTAAAGGAAGGCTACAAATAGGCCTACATTAGCTGCAAGGTGTTCCAACATGATCGGAAATCTTACTGGGTGCAAGTTACACAGTGAGTGACCAAGAGGTGAAGTTTGTTTTGCTAATGCAATATGTAAATACTCATTGTTAGCCAGCTCTAACATATTTGTATATCTATTTCTGTAAAGCCACCTCCGATTTCCCGTTAACTCCAAGAACCATCTCTTACATCACTGTTAGGCAGAGGCTGCATGTGAGTGTAAAGATCTCTGAGCTCTGAGGCATTGTAACGGCAGTATTTCCTCTGCTGACGGCCTTTATAGCTGGGCACCCAGAGCTCGCCCGGCCCCTTAGAGCGAGGAGCCAGGATCCAGGGTCACAGAGGGCCAGATGGCTCCCACTTCAGTGCTCTCAGAGACTGAAACTGCCCTGGGGCGACTGCACTTGACTTAGCCCAGTGGGGCCTGGAGCACTGCTTGCACAATGTGCATACCCCACCACCACCACCTCCACTACTCCAATGCTCGTGCCCCCCCCCCTTTCTCTCTCTCTCTCTCTCTCTCTCTAAATGTCTGTAGTCTGTTTCAAGACAAAAATAAATATTGATAGCTGAATCCAAGTTTTTTTCTGAAAAGATCAGTAATGTCAGTTGTAAACGAATTACTGAATTTTGTACTCACTAAGTCCTGATTTGAAATAATATCATTACATTACATTTTAATCTGCTGTCATCAATTCACTCAAACACGTTATCTTTGAGCTCAATCATTGTTTCAGATGTACAAAACCCTTAAAAATCCAAATCAGTCAACAATCAAAATGAATGATGAGCTGTCCTTTGGAAATGCTTGAAACACAGGCTACATTTTAAAATGCAACAAACAGAAGTCTGAGATTTGAATTCCAGGTAGATCGATGAAGGTGGAGGGATCTGCTCCCACATACATTTCAGACTAATAAGAGTTTATACTCCAAAAGCTGACCAAAACCAACTGTCCTCCACCCTCATCAAATGTCCAATGTTATTTAAAGGTTGCGTCTCTATGCATCTGTAAAAAAGACTACTGCCCTGATGCCCACGCTAAATATTTTCTAAAACAGGAACTGAAATGAAAGTGGAAAGAGAGTTAGATTTAGATTACCTTTCTAAAAAAAAAAAAGATGTCACCAAAAGATGGGTCACCATTGTATTTGCGTACATTCTAATATAGCATGGTGAATGTAACCTTTCTTAATTCGACATTTTGCGAGGCACAAAAAAATACAATTTAAGAACACTTCATCGTAAGGGAATGTTCTCCCTAAACCTTAAAGGTCAGTGTAAAAAGTCTACTTTGACATTCTAATTTAGAGAAAATAACCACCGCATTACTCCAGCCTGATCATTTTGTGGCGCACTTACCAAGTACAAGTTCAAGCGCAGTCCTCGCTCAATCTTAGCTGCAGCAGTGGGAGAAGATCTGGGTTTCAGAGGGAGCTGTCTGTATATGAAGCCTTTTGAAACCCAGAGGAATTAGCCCTGTTTTGTGATGATACCTGAGTGTGTTTATCTCAGCTTGATGATGAACTTGAAGACTCATAGTGGTGTTAGACAGCAGCTTTATTCATGTATACTACAACGGGTATAATTACACAAATACTGTGGTTGGGTAATGTAAATGGAGCAGTTGTGTTTATGAATATGTGTTACATATACACAGTGTGTGTGCGTGTGTGCTTGCATGCCATTTTAGTTTGTCCTCATTTTATTCTACCCCGGCCACTTTCAACTTTTCTGCCTTTGTCTGTACATCACCAGTTGGCTTTCTTCATAATGTCACAACACAGCAGCAGACATTTTAAAATGTACAAAACATGTACACCTTCAGAATTCAGATAGGAAAGTGAGACAGACTGATAATGAGTGGGGAGGGAGCTATGGGGAAGGATCAGGCCACCACCCCGGTCACCAGGGCTGTGACATGGCGCACCAGCCCAACGAGCTATATCGCCCCCAACAACAGCTTTTTAAAGAAAGTCTGCCCAATCAAATCAACTGCTAAGCATCATTTAATTTCCTAAACGCCAACACTTCTGGCAAGTTCCCCTTGCGGTATGAGCAGGTGCGATCAGCGACAGTGGATGGGGCATTTAGGACATACAAACACACTGCAAAATTATGACATCAGCCCATTTACTGTCAAGGAACTCTGGTTTCTAAGCACCTTAACCAATCAACTCAACTTGACTTGACTTGACAACATCATCTTGGCACTCTCTTCCTGAGCAATGGCATCCTTCTTATTGGGTGTCTAGAAACTACCCACATGGCAGACAGGAGCCCTGGCCCAGGCCCAGTGTAAAGAGAGTTAGATCTAGATTACTTTTTTTTTTTTTTAAAGATTTCACCATAGTATTTGAGCACCATACCAGAGATTCTTTAAGTATAGAGATATGCCAACATAATAGGTTTCTATGGGCACCTAACATGACCAGGTTCCGGTCTGCCTAAAGGGGCGTGTCATAATGCTCCTAGCATTGAATAGAACAGTCCTCAGGTCTGCCTAGGTCTGCCTAAAGGGGGATTTCTCCCCCAATAACAGAACCCGGAAACAATGGGCCAATGGAACCTCTCTCTCTACTCTCTCTGACCATACTGTAGATGAGTCACCATAGTATTTGAGAACATTCTAATATAGCATGGTGAATGTCACCTTTCTGTGCGCAAAAACATTACACTTCATCTTAAGCGAATGTTTTTCCTAAAAATTAAAGGTCATGAAAGGGGGGTGCTGTGGTGCAATGCGCTAAGTCCCCCACATTTGGGCTTTCATGCCCATGGGGACCCTGGTTCAATTCCGGCTAAGGTCATTTTCCAATCCTCCCCCAGCTCTCTCTCCCACTCACTTCCTGTCAGCATCTCACACTGTCCTGTCAATAAAAGCATGAAAAGCCCCTCAAAAAATACATTTCTAAAATAATAATACAAATTAAAGGTCAGTGTAAAAGGTCTACAGGAGCCCTGGTCCAGGCCCAGTGTAAAGAGGGTTAGATTACATTTCTAAAAAAAAAGATTTCACCAAAAGATGAGTCACCATATTGGGTGGAAATCAGCCACATGGCAGACAGGAGCCCAGGTCCCGGGGTGCCTGTGGGGTAGCTCCTGGTGCTGTATTGGGCGAGTGTGAATGTCTACCATGAGACACGTCAGCTGCTCTCAACTCTGTAGCTCTCCTGCCTGGCTTTATGGAAGAGACCACAGGTGGTCTGGACCCTCTGGATCAAGTGTACCGGCATGCATTTACATAAGTGTTCGTGTGTGTGTGTGTGTGTGTGTGTGTGTGTGTGTGTGTGTGTGTGTGTGTGTGTGTGTGTGTGTGTGTGTGTCTGTGTGCGTGTGCGTGTGCGTGTGCGTGTGCGTGTGTGCGCGCACACGCGTACCCGCACGCGCGCGTGTGTGTGTGAATCATATGTGCGTGCCCAGCTTTTCTCTCTGTCCAAAGAAAAAAACATGTTGACATCACCAGGGTGCTATTTAGATCATTTTAGGTATTCTACTGTACATCTGATCTGTGAAATAATGCATAAAGGCTCATAAGAAACATTATTATGTCATTGAATGCATGTTATGGACAATGTAAAATGTTAATTATTGAACAGGCTGTGTACATTTGTAATTTTCTTGTGTGTGTGTGTGTGTGTGTGTGTGTGTGTGTGTGTGTGTGTGTGTGTGTGTGTGTGTGTGTGTGTGTGTGTGTGTGTGTGTGTGTGTGTGTGTGTGTGTGTGTGTGTGTGTGTGTGTGTGTGTGTGTGTGTGTGTGTGTGTGTGTGTGTGTGTGTGTGTGTGCGTGCGTGCGTGCGTGTAGAGTATAACAGAGGTAACTTCAGGCTGAGACAGAAGTTCAATTAAACCATGATGATTCCTGCCGTACACATTTTTACAGCTCCTGCTCCATTTAAACGAGGACAAACGAAACGGTCCACAAATTCAGAGTGTAAGTATGCATGTAATTCATGACATTAAAATTTGAGTGTTGAATTTGCATCACAGTTTTCATTTCCATTTCCATCTTCATGTCTGAATTGACCATTGAACTGAACATGTGTCTCCTACACAATGGTCCTGCTTGCGTCTCTCTAGGCTCTCTGTTTTGCAACCAAAGTAGACATTTCATGGTATGTTTTATTCATGGTGGAGATGTAAGTGCAGATGATTGGGGCCTACTCTCCCTTGGCCACCATTATGAATTATGTACTCCATCCTCATCATCATCATCTTCACTGTTTGGATGTGGGCTTCATGAACAAAAATCCTCGGTCCAGACAGCACCTTTCACTAGGGGGGAGTAGAGAGCTGTTTTGGTTAGGAAAGCAATGTACAAGAACTCCTTCATCCCCATTCCAATTGCAATTCACACTCCGAATATTCATTTCTCAAATGGCTCACACACATGATACGCACGCACGCACGCACGCACGCACGCACGCACGCACACTCACACACACACACACACACACACACACACACACACACACACACACACACACACACACACACACACACACACACACACACACACACACACACACACACACACACACACACACACACACACACACAATCAAAAGACACATTTCTGACATGACAACATATTAGACAATAAAGCTTTTTGAATCTTGAAACAAGTGTTCATGGTCTCTGGTCCTAATCACAGCTTTCCTCACAATCCTGCTCTGTGGGTTCTAGAGTGGGACGCAGATGTACAGCACGCACAGCGGAATCTGAGGGATGAATGAGTCTGATGTAAAGTCAAAGTCTTTTTAGCTGCTTTGTTTGTGTGTGGTTCAAGCCATTGCTGTGTGGATGTTTTAAAAAACGTTTTAATATGTGCAAATTATTCTTTTCTAGAAATACTGCCTGCTCTTGCTCTCCTTAAAAAAAGCCCAAAACCTCCCTTTGTCAGTTCACATAAATGTGGCAACTGTACTGCCTTGACCTTGACGGGAAATTTGCGTACGGAGTGAAATTGAGGAGATACTACATTGAAATATAAATCTTCTTCTCTTAATATTGTCAACCTCCTCTGTCTATATTTCTTTCCTCCTCAATTTTCTCTGCCATCCCCCATTCCCTCCTCATCCCCGTTCATGTTCAGTGGGGCTGAACATTTGTTGCTCAGAGACTTGACCCTATATGGCTTACTGAGTCAAGACATCTCATACAAGGACATGACCACTGGGAGCAAAAACACAGTATATAACTATAAAAATAGCACACCAAATAAATATTTCACAGTGTTTGAGGGATGTTGAAGTGGACAGTTCAGTGCTCTGTCTAGCCTACTGCATGTTACTCTGGGTGTTCGTCATACCAAAGTGTGAGATGTGTTAAGCTGTTGAGGCCTCACCTGTGAATACCACCAAAGCACCTGGACATGTTGCTCCTCACACTGCCTGGAGGCATCATCCCTCTCCCTGGCTGAAGGCAGTGAACTGTACTCTCCAGTGGGTCTCTGTGTCTCACTGATTATTCTCTTCATGGTGGCTGGATTTGGACAAGCACGGTTGTGATTATGGGGAGGAGAACACTTCAGAGAGTCGTCCAGTGGCGATTGAATTAGACGTGACCCCAGAATGTGTTGCTTCTCTTTGCACATTGCACACATTTAGGGGAAAATAGCTCAAAGCACAGAGGAATGGTGCAACGTTCATAGGCCTTTCCTTTCACTTTGTCTGTTTAATTTTCTCTCCCCCCCCCCCTCCCTCTCTCCCCATCCCCTTGTGATTGAGGAGCCACAGTAGGCAGTAAACAGTCAATAGAGGCTATAAGGACACGAGCCCCTACACTGGCTGCCATTAATTAAAACACGCTCCTCTCAGTGTGGTGCAATTAGCATAATCACAGACATTAGAGCTCTCGCTCCTCACCAATAAACAAGTAAACAAATATCCGGCCCCTCTGCTGCTTCCACCAAATAAACTAATCAACTAAAGCATCAGGGACCATTTGCACGGCGCCGCTTAATGTCCACAATTACACCATCCGTGGAAGTCGCCACACTCAATTAATCCACTCCACCTCCATCAATATTATCCACTTGGTTAAGGCTTGAGGACCATAATGCTCTTCAAACACATCAAAGTCAGGCAAATTATCAGACGTAAAAACTGTGGGATTGAGGGCAGAGGGTACAGACGAAGCATGTTCTGAGTTTTCACTTTAGAATTCGAGCAAAGTGTTGAGGAGATGAAATTTGGCTGTTGAGAGTACAGTAATTCACCATAGTTGTGACACACTCACTTACTCACTCGGGAAAGTCAGTGGGAGTAAAGGACACTGAAGGTTATGCAAGGTAAGAGGGGCATCAGAATCTCTATCTTTCTCTCTCTCTCTCTCTCTCTCTCTCTCTCTCTCTCTCTCTCTCTCTCTCTCTCTCTCTCTCTCTCTCTCTCTCTGTGCATGTGCGTGCACTTCTGTGTGTGTGTGTGTGTGTGTGTGTGTGTGTGTGTGTGTGTGTGTGTGTGTGTGTGTGTGTGTGTGTGTGTGTGTGTGTGTGTGTGTGTGTGTGCGAGTGTGTGCGAGTGTGTCCGAGTGTGTGCGAGTGTGTGCGAGTGTGTGGTGAATGGATATGTGCAGTGCCAATGGGATCTAATTCAGTAACAAATCCAAAGGAGAGCAAGCAGATGGAGAGCAGTGTGTAGGCGTGTACTTATGTAAGAAAGCAGGCTTGTCACACCAGAGTGAGTGTTTGGGCCGGTCACTGTGTCAGCAGCACTGCAGTGAATCAGTCTGAACTAGCAGTCTCGCATCCCCTGGGATTACGCTGAAACTTGTGTCTGGATTAATGTTCCTCTTGCACCTTAAAACCTTTACAGTGACGTCGACCTCAAAGTGTATTGAAGAGGGATGTGACAGCAAAGTCTTTTGTTATGTGAGCCTGAGCACATTTAGTAAACATCTTATTCATTTGTTTTTGGGTTTCATTGGAGTGTGTCTGGCATTACGTTCATCCCCGTCTGCCTCCAGACATTAAGTTGGAGGTGTGACATTTTTGGCTTTCTTATTTTAAGGCCTGTGAAAGGTCAAAGGGGTTATTGGCTGAAGAGTTGTCCTGAAATGATCCTGACTGCGCAAAATACAATGCAGGCACAGTGCTGAAATACTTTGATGATGAAAATAGTGTAAAACAGTGTCTGTCTTGTCTATGGGGCACCTAAGTCTCCACTCCTTCCGGTCGGCTCGTGGGGCTGGGAAAGCCAAAACTTTTGACTGGGCTGTAATGAACTGATCAAAGCTATTTTCCGATCCATCTCGTATTCCCCCGTCGATCACACATATGCTGAACCTTAAAATTAAAGATGATCAATGGTGTGCTTGTTGACTTCACTTGTCAAGTGATTTCTGAGTTGTGTGCGTGCAAAAATATGTAATTATTTTGACTACACAACAGAAGTCGCATGTCCGACGTGCAGCCACTTAAGCCGCGGAGCAGCAGTAGGGTTGGCTGTGCCTCGGTTCACGTCAAATGCGAGGCGCACGTTGTAGTCTCTAACACAGTTTTGTACAAAAGCTAAAATAACCTTTCTTGCGTGCCGAAAATGAGTGGTCTTACGACGCAAATCCAAACCTTAAAAATGCACCGCCATCATATGTGAAATCCAGAGCACATGCCGAACGGGATGAGGATTTAGCTTGACTCGCTCCATTTACTCCCATTCAAAAATTTGAGAGCTTCAGCCCCACAGCTTGGAAGTAGAAAGGCGTGACTTAGGTGCCCCATGGACACTGCAAATGGTAGACATCTGGCTTTTCCTGCCCTAGAGGTGTTGCCAGGGTGTTAGGGCACTGGGGACTTCGCATTACACACACACGCACGCGCACACGCACACGCACGCACGCACGCACGCACTCACACACACAAGCACGCACGCACGCATGCGCACACACACACGCACACGCACACGCACGCACGCACGCACGCATGCACGCACTCACACACACACACAAACTTCTGCCCATTTTCAGTCTCTGCTTTTCTCGTCACTCGCTTTCCATCTAGTGGCCCATCTAGTCCGTCTGGTCCATCCATCCATCCATCCATCCATCCATCCATCCATCCATCCATCCATCGATATCCAATCACCATACACCATACCTGAGGGCAGCACTGTGCACTGTGCAGCAGGGCATCCACTAAAATAACATCAGAGGGAGATCAAGTAAAGGTCATCTTTTGTGAAGCATGAAACTAAAACGTTGCATTCATATACGTATACGTAAGACCATTACGAACCCAGGGTCAAAGTGGTAAAAGCTTGTATTCTTAGTCTCGGCTATGGCTAAAAAGGTAAGCAAGGTTTTACGGTAAAAGGATAGAAGCAGATGTGGCTAAAAACAGAAATAAACAAAACAAACATGGGATGATAGTGTGTTGGTTCAGCTCAACGGTGCGGAGATCTTCCTGTGATGGAAGAGATGAGGAAGCCCAAGTTGACCAAACATGACCTGTGCACTTATGTGAGGCAAGTAAACGGATCCCTGTACTGGCGTTCAATTTTATTTGACATTTTAAATATAATGAACAGAGCAGTGCCAACAGCTTCCTGCTTAGCCATCAGATCCGTGAGCAGGAATGCATTAAAATATTATGCAAAAGTCACGGTGTAATAACTGGTCCCTCAAGCGCTGAAGGTACAACAAATGGCCGCATACATTATTATATGTCGTTGGTTGCACCATTCTCCCATGTCATAAGCTGTTTCTTTAGCAACCTCGCTGTATTTTCATTGGTTACACCGCGTGCACCCCAGTTATTTTCCACTGGCTCCGGCCAAACGAGCTCCCACAGGCCTAAGAAACACGTCCACATCATTAATTACACACCGCCATCGCCCTCTGACTCCTTGCAGGGCACAGCATGGAAAAGAAACGCCACACCAGGAGGAGGGAAGAGAAGGGAGAGTGTGGCGCGTTGACAAGGTGGTCAGGGTACAGGGCTGGATGTGGAACAAAACAACACCCAGGCTTCTTTAGATTAAACTAGGCCCTGGGCTGGGCCTTCACACATAGAGGACGTTTTCATACTATGCACCACTGCTTTACTGAGTCCAGTGACTATAAAGAAGATGGACCAATGGGCCTGCCCCTCTAAACTGTGGGACATTCCTCAAAAAGAATGCAAACAAACAAACAAACAAATAAACAAAAAAATCAATACTATCGGCCCTAAGGGACTGTAGGCCCACCAGGAAAATGCCCTGCATGCCACCGCACCAGTCCAGCCCTGTCAGGGGGAGAGCTGCAGCTGTTGCTGGCCTGGAGAGCACTGATAACCAATTACTTAGGGTTCAGTGGAGGAAATAGAGGAAAGAGAAGCAGACTAAGGCGAAGCTGGGAGGTAGGTAAGTCCCACAGTGGTGTTGTCAGCTGCTAGACAGAAGGTTGTCTGCTATCTATGACCTGTCAAAAACAGGGCTGGATTAAGAAGGCCCGGGGCCCATAGGCTACAGGTTGCTCTGGGCCGCCCTGGAAGGCAAATGTCACAACACATTTACATAGACAACATCATAATTACGCAAGCTATTCAGGATAACATGTCTGCCAGCTGTAGAGAATAGTACGAACAAGACTTAAAACTATACTTGACATTACCGATTCATGTTTCAATATTGCATCTTGTCACAACTCTGCAATTTTTGACTTTTGGACCATCTGGGGGCCCCTGGCAGGTGGGACCCCTAGGCTGCAGCCATAACTAGCCTGTGTATTCATCCGACCCTGTTCAAAGATGTGAATTCTCTCAACAAAGAAGAAACTCAAACATTAACAGCTGCTTATTTCTGAACCCACGTTTCACAATTCCATGGCAGCCTCATTGTTAAAATGAGGTATCAGTGGAGAGAAGTCAGAGTTAATAACCCATCACAGCTTGCATGTTACCTTCTTCTTTACTGCCCTGATGAAAGCCATAACTGTGCCCGACAGTTAAAAAGTCAAAAGAACTTACGACTCTGTTTCCATTGCCATAATCCTTCCTCACCCCACAGAATGCTTACATTCCTGTCTTGCCAGCCCCTCTATAGCACCTCACAAAAAGTGGCAACTTGACATGCACTTCAACAGACCAAGGGCAAGAATTGAGCACAGATGGTATTGTTACATATTATTACACAGCACAGATGGTATTGTTTGTATCTTTTGAAGTATTGGTAATGAACACGTCAGCTATAAACATACCTGAGAGTTGAAAGGCCTATGATGTGAATGGGAGACAATATCCATGTATTGCTTGGAAGAACGGTCTGGATGAGAGGTTGTCTTACCGTAAACATAACATTGTGGAGTGGACAATAAATTTGCTTTTATGGACAATCTCAATCTCAGTGCCACCATGTGGTACATGCAAGTGTGTCTATCAAAGCAAAGTTATTGGCTGCGAAAATAGATGTGCCATAAATAGATGTCGCTTTTTTATTACAACAAGAACACACAAGTATCAGCCATTGAGTGGGACTCCTCTTTTCCCTTTTGAATGCCGACGATAAAAAAACTGAAGAATGTTTTGTTTGATGTTATAATAATTGGCCGGCACTCTGGTGCATGGGAGAGGGAGAGCTTGTGTGTGTTAGTCACGGATGGTGACAGCTTAGCAGAGCAGAGCAGAGGAGTGCCCCGGGGGGCCTGTGTAGTGTTCACGGATGATGTAACACTTTAGATATGATAAAGACTTACATTTCAGATCACACTGCAGGAATGCCTTCTGACTCAGGCCAGCGGATGCCTGGATGCATGCCTGCAGGCAAAATGCTGGACCACAGAAAAGAAGCCTTTATCTAATGGAAATGCATGTTTGATTCTGTCACAGTATTTACAGGAGTTTAACACAGCGATCCGCTTTACTGCAATAATACTGTATGATGTGTCATTTCGGAAGAGTGTTAGCAGAAGCTTAACTGTTTCGTAGTGAACAGAGATACAGTATGAGTGCATCTGACAAGTGATAAGTAGTTGTGTTTAAAAAAAGATATGAGTAAATTATAAATATGTGCTATTTATTGTGAATGCGTGTTGAGAAAATTAGCTAATTATGTTGAAATCATGTTCTTGAATCACAACATATTCACTGTGCTTCATTTATTACGCTTATCACAGTCTTCGACTGAAGCCTCCTGCTCAGTTAATTTCCAAATGATTGTGTTTGTCAATAGAATGTTTTCGGTGATGAAATGTGTCTCCCTGAGTTCTGCTATAGTTAAAAAACAGGGCTTCAACTGGGAGATATGGCGATTGCATATACTCACTAGCAGAGTTCTAAATTACCTCCTCACTCCACAAATTACAATCAGCCTTTGTTCTGCACCTTTTCCTGGGATGTGATTGTGCACAGTTTTCACCTTCAACCCTTGAAGGGCCTGGCCAATCACAATGGCTATATAAAGCCATCATGTCATATAAAGACATGTGTCCTCCAGTCTGGGGTTGTGTGGTGACCTTGAGTGAGTCATGAGGCTCCTGGGAAGGCCTGAGTTGGGCGACTGCTGCTCCCCACAACACAAGACAGCACGCGCCCCAGGACAGGACAGCACAGGACAGGACAGGAAGCTAAAGACACAATGTAGTCACGCAGAGACCGTGTGCAGCATGTGTCCACCACACTGAGGCTGCGTAGAAAGGCTGCCTCTGGCATGTGGACACACAGAACCTCTACTCCTCATCACCAGCTCTCAGCTCATGTACTACACTATGTGATTGTTAGTCTGTCCTCAGACTGACACTTGCTGAGATTGAAATCTGCCAAACTTATATATTGCTGTAATGGAGGAAGAAAAGGTCTTGCAAGCCTAAAGCTACAGTCAGATTTAATTTAATTAAAACTTTGTTCAGTTACATTCACGTCAACAATCCGTTTAACTTAATCCAGGTGAACTCGTAGAGGCCTACTGTAATGAACCGTTAATGCTTTTTGGAAGTTAATGCTAGTACCCACACTAACGCCCCAAACACTTAATTGCTGCGTTCGTGATGGTGCATTGCTGCTTTTGCTGTGCACCCGTATATCTACAAAGGCCAAGTAAACAAAAGGCACATGGCCAGTCTCTAATCTAAACACTTCTTCCGAGCATGCTAGCTCCAACGCCAGCTAGCGTGCGAAGCCAGCGCCTCTTCCAGTGTTCACTTATTCCCCAGGTGGTTCTCAGAGTGAGCCTCTGACCTATTATGACCCTTATAGGCCCAGAGATCCAGAGGTTAGTCAGCACACCTGTGTGGTATGGATGTGTTATAGTGTGCTGTCTAACTCTAAATGCACTCCTATGCATTAACACCTATTCCCCATAAGAGCAAAGAGAGGTTGCATCACATATACAGTGAATATGAAAGATGCTGGCTTGTATGTTGTTGCAAAACCAAGTCCCAAAACTATTAAAAAATATATAATTATGGAACATATTCATTAAGGGTTTCTGTCGGGCCTTTTAGTTTTAATGCACTGTTTAATTTCAGCTAATCATGCAGTATTTTTAATTAGCCCATGAAAATGTCATTTTCAACTGCTAATGATAGCTTTTTTCAGTCTCAAAATTACTGAGAAGAGACAAGTATGATCTGAGTAGACGGACTTAATGGGATGATTCCAAATAAAATGTTTCTGCTAATGCAATTTTGGTGTTCGGCTGGTGCTCATCTAAATGTTCCATTAAACATTTAGCAAATTCACATAAAGCAACACAAACCAAAACACAAGATGTTTTATGCATGCAGAGAGACATCTCGTTCTCCATTGGTAAACACATAGAGGAACATGTTGATCCAACATGGCACAAGCACAGACTTCAAGAACATTATATTTGTTATTTAAGTTCAGTTGTGTTACGCTTGAGCAATGTCTACAGTAGTGACATGGTCGGTTTGTTCTCTGCATTGTTTTTTCCATTGCTGTCTTTTGATCCCCCTATGAAAAGTGAACCTACTGTAGCCTTTCCCTACTGTAAATCTGTGGCCATTGCTGTTAACATCACAAAAGCATACTGTCTTTGTATAAGGATACACAATATATGCAAATCTCTTCTAAAGGATGAGGGCTTATCATTAGTGACCATGTATAGTATGGGGGATGTATGGCTGATGTGAAACAAAGCGCAACAGACGAATTCGGATTGGAAAATGACAATACAGTAGATGGCATGGATTAAAGAGGGAAGCCATGACTTTCATTCCAACAATAAGGCAACGTCCCTGTCTTCCTGTAATCAAGCACATGGACATTACTGTAAGGGAGATACGTTGTTTCAAGTCTCCCATAGAGATGAATGGGAAATGGTGATTATCTTCTGGTTTGCGGGTCTTGCCCTATCCCTGCTGTTGCTTCACTTTTGAATGGAACGTCTCCTGTCCCCTTATATTTACGTCAATGGGCATAGGCTACTAATAAATGTATAGGAAAATCAGATGTGACTTGGCAGGCAAGTGGTAGTGACTTCAATGTGATCGAGGTCAGGTGGCAATTTGTAGTAAGTGCAGGTCAACAGGCCAGGTGGTGCCCTTTTGTGTTAACTGAAAAACAGTCTTGCTGTGTGATCTACTCTAGATGAGCTTTATTGTATAAGATGTCGGGTCTCCTTAAAGGGAATTGAAGTAGTCAAAGGGACAAAAGCAACCACTTAGGGCCAGGTAAGGCTTATTTTTTTTAAATCATGTCTCGCAAAGAGACAAAGCTCAACATTGTGAGGTCTTTCAGAGGCCGTTACAGTAAATATAACTTAAGCAAGGCTACGATAAAGATCCAAGGGTTCAACAACAGAAGTTTAAATGAAGCATGCCTAGGAGCCTAGGCCTATTCAATTAAAACAATACATATATATATATTTTAAAACCCTCTTCTTTTAATTTGCTGAATAATTTATGAGAAAAAATAGATGAAAGTTATGAAAGACTTAGGGAAGAGGGACCAGTATAGACCATGACAATAATCCAGTTAGCTGGTGACGAAAGCATGATTGGTCTCTTCCAGGTGAAGAAGTTTTTAAATCTAGCCATTTGTTTCTGATTGTAGCATGTAACTTCACTGTAAATCATTGCAAGTCAGTTAAACTTTTAAAAAAGGAAGTTGCCCTGCTGCCTTAAGTTTTTAAGTTAACTCAACTCAAGACTTAACTTAACTGAAGGCTTTCTCAAGTTGAGTTAACTTACACACTTAAGGCAGCAGGGCAACTTACTTTATTATGTTTAACTGGTTGCAATGTTTTACAATGTAGCCTAATAGACTTCAGGCTAGGGCGTATATTTCACTAGTTTACCCTTGAGTGCTTGGTGTACAATATGTGTGAGTGGCATGCATGCTGGCAGGCTTAGATCCTGGGATGTAAAGCGGAGATCATGCAGGATGAGATCCATGCACCCCCCATTGTATAAAGGGAAATGTGGCTGGGTACTGAATAGGAGGAGTAGGAGGAGGTGGTGGGACAATCCGGAAGGTCTTGGTGTATCACAGGTGAAAGGAAAAGGAGGGATTTAAATGTCTGCAAAGGCTGGGAGCAAGTAATGACAGCTGTCAATCACTTGCAAAACCAGAGCCTCTAGGTCAACCCAAAGCATTACAGCATTAACTATCATTGATTAAATACATGTAAAATAAATCTTACATTACATTTAATATCTTGTCTGCCATTTCGTTCAGATCAAGATTCTTTTTTTAATTGCCACCTCCATCAATTTCAGTGATAGTTATGAGAGTAGCCTATGCATCTTCAAAGTTATTGCAATGAATAATTTGGTCACAACACTGCACAAATATCAAGTCAAGTCAAGTGCACTTTATTATCAAAAATGTATGTAACAGGGTTAGCACAGAAGTTAGAAATTGCTTTTGGCCAGTCAAAAACATTCTACCTGTGGCTTGTTGGTAGGACAGTCAAAGGTCACCCATGGTCACCCTGTTGAACAAGGCTGGACTGGGAGAAATAGGCCACTTTTGGATTAAAGGGGCCCCTCATAATTAGCGGCACAGAACTGACTCACTGGTGGGCCCGCACCCTTGTGGGCCCCTATTTTCTGAAAATAGGGGCCCACCAGAAAATGCCCTCTATGCCAGATGGCCAGTCCAGCCCTGCTGTTGAAGTAAGAGGACCAAACGTCCCCATGAAAGGAAATCAGACTCAGGGCATGGTGGTGTGTCTATTCAAATCCTGCAGGAGAAGCCAAACATCAGGCAAATGTCATAATCCACCACAATGTGCTCTGGCAAAGCCCCTGTGGAGCTCGCTGGACCTGAAGGACACTTTGGGGGCAAACACCATGAAGAGAGTTCAACACAGAGCACACAGCATACAGGGCAGACGAGACGGCAGCAGTGGTGAGTAGAACTACACAGTCTTCCTGCGATATTACACTGTAAAACATTGCAGCCATAAAAAGGTAAGTTGCCCTGTAAGTTAACTCAACTTGAGAAAGGCTCAAATTGAGTTTAAGCCTCAAGTAGCAAGGGGCAACTTACCTTGTACGTTTAACTAGCTTGCAATGTTCACAGCGTTTACGGTGTTTACCGTGTAGGTCTAGTTCTGATGTTGTGAAATTAGGAATTAATGTAGGTAGCCTATGTTGCAACCGCTGCTTCAAGACTAATCTTATATATTACCTCCGCCAAGGAGGTAATGTTTTCGGTCGCGTTGGTTTGTCTGTCTGTCTGTTCGTCTGTTTGTCTGTCTGTCAGCAGTATAACTCAAAAACTTATCAACGGATTTGGCTGAGACTTTGTGGAGTTGTTGGTAATGACTCAAGGAACAAGTGATTAAATTCTGGTGGTGATCCGGATCATGAACAGGGAACCAGGACTTTTAAAAAAGATTCTGTCAGCAGGATAACTCAAAAAGTTATGAACAGATTTGGATGAAACTCTGTGGAGTTGTTAGTAATGACCCAAGGAACAAGTGATTAAATTCTGGTGGTGATCCGGATCACGAACCAGAACGTTTTTAAAATTCTTTACCATTGCTGGCCAATAAATCTAGACATCCCTAGTGATCACAAATTGAATTGCGGGACAAGGCAAAACATTCCAGGTTCTAACTCTTTGCGTAGTATTACTATTTGTGTGTGTGTGTGTGTGTGTGTGTGTGTGTGTGTGTGTGTGTGTGTGTGTGTGTGTGTGTGTGTGTGTGTGTGTGTGTGTGTGTGTGTGTGTGTGTGTGTGTGTGTGTGTGTGTGTGTGCTTTCTCGCAAGAACACCAGACAGCCTACAGAGCTGGTGTGGGAATGTGGGAATGTGTGTATTTGAAAGTACTTTGACTCAACTGTATAGTTGTGATGTATAAATGCATGCTGCTGCTGCTGTTGTTGTTGTTGTTGTTGTTGTTGTTGTTGTGGTGGTAACATAGTGACTATCTCTCCTAGAAAGGACACTGGGTAGAAGGCTGCAGCAGGTAACACAGAGACCATCGCAGCAAGGATATCCTCCAGAATGCACCATTTAACACACCACCTCTTCTAGAAAGGACATCCTCAACAAAACATTGCATAGACACTCATCGACACTCAAAACATTGCATAGACACTCATAGACACTCAAAACATTGTATAGACATTGCATAGCACGCGACCAACCTCTCCTAAGAAGGACACTGAGCAGAGATCATCACGCGACCTCTGCTGAAACACTTTCCACAGCTTAGAGGAGATCATCACACAACTTCTTCTGAAACACTTTCCACAGCCGATTTCATTCAGTAACCTCTTCTAAAAGACTTTCCAGAGCTGCTTCCACCACGTGACCTCTTCTAAAAGACTTTCCAGAGCTGCTTCCATCACATAGCCTCTTCTAAAACACTTTCCACAGCTGTCTATACAGTAGACATGGTCCGCGCGTGGTGTGTCCTCCTGCTCACCACCATTCCTATGGGTGGTCTCTCCTCCTCCTCTGTGTCACGCCAGTTCCATGTGGTGAACGTGGACAAGACCTGGACAGAAGCTCAGCTGTACTGCAGAGACGAGTTCACTGACCTGGCCACCATAGAGGACGCGGCGGAGATGGAGAAGGTCAACAGTATGATTCAGGACGCATATGATGGGGTGACGTGGGGGGCAACGTGGGGGCCTTGGATTGGGCTGAGGAACGGAGAGTGGCAGTGGTCTCTGGCCGACGAGAGTTACTATGGAGACGATGAGGGTGAGTTCAGGAGCTGGGGAGACGGACAGCCAGACATGAAAGACGACGAATGTTGCGTTGTTGTCATTAAAGGAAGCAACAAATGGCTGGATTGGACATGCGATTCATACATTCTCTTCGTCTGCTACGACGCGACTAACTCCACACACCCCTTTGTGCTGGTCGAAGAGTCGAAGCCCTGGGCAGAGGCTCAAACTTACTGCAGGGAGAAGTACACAGATTTGGCCAGCGTGAGAAATCAGGAAGAGAACGCAATCATGGGAAGCTTTTATGACAATGTCTGGGTCGGCTTGTTCAGGAACGACTGGGAGTGGTCAGATGGCAGCAACCCCTCCACTTTTCGCCATTGGCTGCCTGGGTCACCCAGCTATGAAGACGATGACCCCGAACAGGACGGGCTCTGTGCAGAAATCTGGTCCTCTGGTCGGTGGAACGATAGGCGATGCGATGCACTTAGACGCTTCGTCTGCTATGAAGCTCAGCCGACGGTGGTGGTGGTGTCTCCTCCTCAGACTAGTACCTTCTACTCTGGAGATGTCGTCACCCTCAGGTGTGACATAACGGAGTACACAGACCAGCAGCAGCAGTACGTCTGGCTAAAGGACAACAGCCCAGTAGCAGGTGAGACTAGGGATGCGAACGATCAATCGATTAATCGACTTTAATCGATTAATGCGTTAATCAATTAAAAACATTAATCACAATTAATTGCCAATTCAACTGACAAGAGACCCAGGTAAAATGGGTATGTGAAGAGTGTGTATGAAGAGGGGTGTGAATAGTTTGAATATTTAAATCACCTTTGGATTAAAGAGTTGAAATAGAATTAATTTAAATGTAGTATTTTATCTCACTTTTCTATTGTAATTTTTGGATGTATTTTTTTTTGAGAAACATTGAGATTTCGTGGGGAATACGGTGTATCAATTAATCGTAAGTCGATTGATAAGGCAATCAACTAACGATTAATGAATTAATCGATCATTTGCATCCCTATAGGTGAGACCAGTCAGACAATCGCCATCACCCTCCCAGGACAATACCGGTGTCACAGGCCTAGAGATAACTCCTCAGTGTCTCCCTACATCAGCGACCCGGTTGACATCGTGTTCACAGGCCCCAGAGTGACTCAAGCAGTGAGAGTAGTGCTGAAGGTGCTGTCTGGTGTGAATGTGGAGGATTCTGGCCTACAGGCGGCCATCTTAAGGGAGATTGGGCTGAGACTGAAGGCCACGGGAATGCCAGCCTCACAGCTGACCTGGAGGAAGACCCAGCCATGAAATACTCTACAGCAGGGGAGGGGAACCGTTTTCATTTGAGGACCAATTCAAATTTTATTAACCCCTTATTGCACGCCCTACCTCCAGTGGCACACTGTAATTACAATTGAATAGGTAACTACTATAGTACTACACGACTATGACATTACACAGGGCCTTTAGTAATGCACTACGACTTGGTCATTGCCATTTTGGTATCAGCAGATTTATAACACTGTAATTTAACAGGTTACGACTTCCAAGGGCCGCACTATGAACACAAACCAGGATTTCCCCCCTGCACTTTAGGTCATATTGAAGGTGGGCTTATACAACAGACCCCACCTTCACTAGCTCCCTGAAAAATATAACGTGCTCGTGCATATATTACAAATGTAATTTCTGAGATTCCCTACTCAAATATTATGAAATATAAATGGACCACTACCAACTCCAGTGACACACATAATTATTGGTTTGGCTTCAATGTGAATTTGACAGGGCTACAATCTGGTGTACATAGGGGTGCTCTGTGTTCAAAGTGGAGGCGAGGAGCTCATTAGTACTGTGCTGGAAGGAGGTGCTGTATTGGCCTGTCAAGCCTGTGAGCAACACAGTATAACGCATGAGTGTGTGAGAGCTGAGCTGCATATAGTTTAGCAGTGGGCCACATATGATTGTCCAGGAACTGCACATCAGCACTTAACCCCTCGGGGGCCAAAGCCATTACCCTCATGTCATGTGACAGCGTGAGTCAACAATGAGCATTGAGGACTGCTCTTATTCTGTCGCCGCTCAAGTCGTGTTTTCTCTTCACATTAGCCTCCCCGAGTAGCCAGCCAGTTGCAGTCCAGGGTCTGTGCAGCGCAGGGCAGGCGCTTCCATTACAGTGAGGGAGCCACTGAGAGCAAGCGCCGCCCAGTCATTATCCCGCAGGGGCTGCAATGCACTGATAAATCTGTGGCAGCCAGGCATTAAAGGCTGCGCTTGCCCCCTCTCACCTCCTTCTCGCTCGAGAACTGTGTGTGTCGTTTTTAAAAAAAAATAAAAATGGAACATATGAGTATTTTGCCAAGCAGAGGTGACCTCTGTTAAAGGGTCTGACCTTCGACCTGAGGAAAGGGCTGAAGTTTCAAAGTTTTCCAGAAGGTGGTTGGCAAGACGATTAAATTCACTTTGCCCCCCCTTTACTCTCTACTTAAAGTGTCAAGTTGAGAGCTCCACTTCAGACACAAATTATAAAATGTGACATTACATGACTTTAAATGTACCGTCGGCAAGTTATTTTCAGTCATATTTTTCCTTGAACTGTCATGACGAAAGTAGGACAAGAAGAAGACAAAAAAAAAAACCTTGAATTCTCTCTCCCTCAAAGCCTGTAGGCATGTTTACAAAGTTGGCAGCCCTTCCCTGTTGTGTCAACCAATCAGAGGGTAACTGCCTGTTGTTTCTTCTCGAAAGATAATTAAGGCTATTAATTAGATAATTATGCTATATTTCACTTACTTCATCTCTGTCTAGATTTAAATTAAGAATTAACACAGACAGCTCATTCAGTAAATATGTAAATTTAGCTCACTTGCAACAGGCTGTTGTCACAACTGCAACTCCTTAAGAGAATTTGATGTGGTTAAACCAAGTTGTCATCCCATTTCTCCAAGGGAGATTCACAGGGTGTGGCTAATGCGCATGAATGAAATGCTTCCGGATGAAGCCACGATCAAGCTATTACCCTTGAAGCTACCATCCTTTCCTTCACTCAGCTTCTAACAGCACTGGTGCATCATTGCCTTCAACACGCCTCATTGAGATGTTAGAAATGCAGAATTCATTGATCCCTACTCTGAGTGAATCTGAAATCTTGTATGCAGGTCTGGCCTAAATGTGGTCTATTCAAACACGACTTCTAACCATCATTCATGCAACATTTCCAGACCAGAATGCATTCCTCTGCACATGCAGTCGTTGCAGAATGTGAAATAGCCAGATAATCTGAGAAACTAAACTTTGCTCACCGTCACAGGTAGGATGGGCGAGCCCAGGCTACACATGTACAACTTTGTCTAGTCAAGTCAAGTAGGTTTTATTGTCAATTTCTTTACATGCACTGGTCATACAAAGAATTTGAAATTACATTTCTTGCTTTCCCATACAGACATAGACTAATTAAGGTAAGGACATAGACAGTATAGACATAGACAGTACTTATACATGGACTTAAGACAGTATGGACATAGACAGTGCTCATACAGACATTTAAAGTGCAAGACTGGACAACAGAAGACTTGTAGAGGACATACATTAAGAGGTATTTGTTGTGTCTAGGGCAGGGTTTGAAGCATGCAGCGTCAGTTGGAAGCAGGACTAGCCTTAAGCTTGGAATTGAACACTTGCTGACTACTAGTTGTTTTTTTAATTTAAGATGTTCCGATAAATCATGCACAATTACAAAAATGCAGCTTTAATAAGTAATATTAAGTTTTATTCTGCACCCAGGGTGGGAAACTTCAAAGAGACACAAATAGCTTCACTACTGTAACCATGACAGACAACACTGAGGTAAGCAGGCATGTCTGTGTCACGATTGTCACCTAAAGATTTAGGCCTTTTGTAGGCGACCTGTCATCACATGCGTCCTTACTTGGGATGGAAATGACCAGTTCGACTGAAAGCCCCAAATCCCTGTGGAGACATGTCAGGTGACATGTGCTCGGGTTGGCACTGCAAGACATGATTGAGGAGCGACCCAAACCCACATGACGCGTGTACTAGCCTCATGATACACACTGTTTCGCCAGTGGAGCTCTGTACTATAGTCATTAAAAAGACTTATCTATAGTAAGCTACTCTACTACGACACTACACAGAGTCTTTATTCATTCATTACGACTTGGTCATTGTCATGGTAACAGAAAAAAAGATATAATGGGGGCCATGTCTTCAGAGTTTAAATGGACTAATGTGTGATGCATAGCCAGGTTAAAGAATTTCTTCACGTCAGTAGGAGTTTGTCAAACGGAATTAGTTTCAAGCTGCCAGAGGTAATGTAAATCATTTTTCCTTGAATTACTTGTGCTTCAAAACAACTGCAGTATGTAGCCTACGGAATATGCCTTTAATTAATTTTCACCGTGTTTGCTTTATGTAAGCCCTTTGCTTTGACTATAAGAAGGATTTAGGGTAAGGATCATGAGCACAGGTATGTACACATGCAAGGAGTTGGAACTTTGTAATGCTTAATTAATTGTTTAATTATGAAATGCTGCTTAATTAATTGTGGCACGTAATTTTGATGACAACGTTTTACTAATGATGTTTTGGTCTATTTATTTTCAAGACGAGGAAAAAGTATGAGCCTCAATCAAACACCTTGTGTCCTTGTGGGAAAATGTCCACACAGCCGGCTTACTGTGTGATAAATGACACTCTTCCTATTTGCCAGCCAGCCCCTGCAGATTAGAAGCTAAACAGACGGACATTGCCATCAACGGGGCACTTAAGGTGAATGCTCCAGTCCACCCTTTCCGTATAACTGTAAATCTGTCACACAGACCTAAACAGCTCTTTATATACTGCCACATACCAGGAGCTATTTGGGATTATGTGGTCCTTGGCTTTTTGGCAGCAGCTCAAGTGTGTAGCCGTGAACTCTCAACCTTATGGAATGATACTCATGACTTAATGGTGCATTGTTGTTTATCCGTTAAAACAAATTCTGCATGCTCTGCCTGTTCTCAGACTTTGAGAGAAGATCGAGCTCGATGCTGTACCGTATATGTGAATGATGCAAACATATACAGCTGGTCTACTTTCTCACATTTCTTCTATCATCTTAAAGACAGATGGTCCCTCTTCATCAAAGACCTATTTATGTGATAACATAGACAACCAAAAAAGGAGCCTCTCGCATGTACACGAAAATAGCAGCAAAATGACTTTTTTTTTTTTAAACCATGATCAGTGTTTGCATACAGAATTCTCTGACATGGAACCCACAAAACCCTCTCTGGTCTTTGTTATTGTTCTAGCTAACACATTCCAGAATGTACTGGTGGAGTGGAGTGTAGAGTGGTGAAGTCGTGCAGCAGCAACAGCAGCTGTGAGAGCTCCACTCTGATGGTCATGGCCTGGGGATGCACGAGGATTACACACCTACACGCCACCTCACAGCACAGGCTGAAGCCAGGCCGCATGTGCCAAATTGGACACACAGTCACAGCAGAGGGCCCAGTGACTACTCACCTGCCTCCCTCCTTCATACCCCCCCCACACACACACACACACATGTATACACAGATGTACGGATACGGATGCGTGCGCACACACACAGATTACATGACATTACACATATCCAAGGCAACTAACAAACCTTGTACTCTATATATTTAATCAATATCAAACTCTAGATTTGACACAGGATTACTTCAATGGATGCCTGATGTCTTTTCTATCTTTGTTTTTGAGATGGTGACTCTGTGCACTTTACCATGGGGTATGACAAGCCATCTTGAAGAGCAGTGTTAGATCATCACTTAGGACTTCTCTTCCATGTTCTTGTCCAGATGAACAAAAATATAGTAGGTGTGTTCAAACTACAAAAACATCTTTGGGTGCAAGTCAAAGGCATAAGATAATGTACACCAAGAAGTACTGTGTCAGGAATAAAACAAACTGTGAGTGCTCAGGGACAACACATTTTGTGTCATTTGTTACAGTAGATGTGTCATATTTGTGTAATAAAGGGGTAACAATAGTGTAATAACAAGGAATCAACAGAAAATGTGTCAGATATAGTGTTTTAACTGAATAATACACGTGTCACATTCCACACACTGTGTCAAAACCATGTAAAAAATATGACACATTCCTTCTAGAAAAAAAGAACTAGGTAATATGCCTAACAAACACATTTCAATCTCAAACTTGCCTCAGTGTGTCACACTGACAGCTTCTCATCTGTGCTGGTGTTGAATTCTCCTCCAGCACTGGAAGACAGCAGGAGAGTTGAAGAGGACTTGAAGAAGAAAAAAACCCATTGACAAAAGTGGAGACTGAATAGCGCAATTACAGAAGCACTAATTTGATATGATTGAAGCATCATTCCCAATCCTTATAGACCATTTACCATTCCATTTATCATTCAAAAAAATATTTTTAGTGTGATTTTATTTCAATGTGTGACAGAAAAAGGGGCTCTTAGCACATAATGGCAGCACATTCAAGAATGTAATATGTCATGCGTTGAAAGCCCTCTGCAAATAAAACTCCCAAAAATAACCCTATTCTCTTGAATGATTATAGAGAGGTAGGTAGAAAGAAATTCCAGTTAAGTCATTAAGTGATATTAAGAGAATTTTCTCTCAGGTAGCTGTGTTGTGAGAAATGACATAGAGTGAATACCGGGAGTTTTGACATTTTGAGAGTCTCTACTTAGCAACCAATTAATCAAATCTTCCATGTGCTGAATGTCAGGCAAATGTCACATGGGGTGAACGTCATGACATTCACTTTATATCGAACACTTCCCGTCTCTTTCATCTCTGGGTGTCTTGAGGGCTTCCTGGATTGAGCACCGGTGGCTGGACATCACATGTTCATGGTCATTGGAGTTCTAGAGCAGGGGCAGAACTGCACCAAGGCTGCCTGCACGTGGGACAGAACTGCACCAAGGCTACCTGCACGTGGGGCAGAACTGCACCAAGGCTACCTGCACCTGGGACAGAACTGCACCAAGGCTACCTGCACGTGGGGCAGAACTGCACCAAGGCTACCTGCACGTGGGGCAGAACTGCACCAAGGCTACCTGCACGTGGGGCAGAACTGCACCAAGGCTACCTGCACGTGGGGCAGAACTGCACCAAGGCTACCTGCACGTGGGGCAGAACTGCACCAAGGCTACCTGCACGTGGGGCAGAACTGCACCAAGGCTACCTGCACGTGGGACAGAACTGCACCAAGGCCACCTGCACGTGGGACAGAACTGCACCAAGGCTACCTGCACCCTGGGATAGAACTGCACCAATGACCGTCCCTGCACTGTGCCATCTGCCTTATCCAAGGCATCTCCTGTGATCAAGGGTGGGTAGCCAGGGTGGAAGTGGGCCAAAACTTCAGCATTAGTAAACTGTGCATAGCCTCTGAAAATGCCACAGTCCAACTCCATGGCGACTGGTGGAGGGGTGCAATGCTCTGAGTAATGGAGCAAGAAGCAGAGGAGGTATGAGGAGTTAAGGCTGATGCATAGTCACGCGGTGCCGATTGCGGGGTAAAGCATAGACGTACTGTCAGCGGGGGGTATTGCCTCATAGTCGACCTACATGCGAATGCGTGCGAAAGGGCGTGGTGTTTTTTTTCCCGCCGAAAATTCAAGAGTGGGGCAAGGGGGGAGGGAGGAGGAGATTTTAATGACGTCAATTCACCTCCGTGACAACAGGTGGCGAACTAACTCATTCAGTTGAGCCCAGTCCCTAGAATGAATCACAAAGCTAATCAGCTGGCTATGTAAAACGTAATATTCCACTAGTAGCCTACTTCTAAAAGTTGGGGCATAATTAGATGGTACAACATCAGTTTATTTTTGGTCAAGTACTACATGAGATTAAATGCAAGACAAACGCCATTTTAAAAGACAATAGACAGCATGAATGGCCATTCACACCTGGGGCCTAGTAGTAGCTAGCCAGCTAAATCAGTCATTACAAACTCAAAGCTAGTTGACTAGCCACCTGAAACGTAATTCTACCACTAACAAAGAGGCTTCTTGCTATTAATTTAAAAAGTTGTGGCGTAATTAGACATGAATGATAGCATACAAGATTCTCTCTTTATTCATGTTTTACAGTTCAGGTGGTTAAAATGCCAAACAAAAGCCGTTTTAAATACAATACATCTAATGGCCATATTAACAGCTAGCTTAGCAACTGTCAGCCAAACCCATTCAAACTCTACAGGACATTAGCGAACCCTGTTTTAGAAGCTAGCTAGCCACACTACTTGTACTATATACTGTATCAACAAAGAGGCTTCTTGCTATTAATTTAAAAAGTTGTGGCGTAATTAGACATGGATGATAGCATACAAGAGTCTCTCTTTATTCATGTTTTACAGTTGAGGTGGTTAAATGAAACAAAAGCCATTTTTAAATACAATAGATAGCCTATCTAATTAACAGCTAGCTTAGCAACTGTCAGCCAAACCCATTCAAACTCTACAGGACATTAGCGAACCCTTTTTTAATGAGCTAGCTGCCACACTACAAAAGAACAAAGAGGCTTCTTTGCTACTACCACACTACAAACATATAATTTCCATGATGGCCTTTTATGGATATTTCTAATTGATTTTTTGGAAGTTGTACTACTGAAATAAAAAACAGTTTCTCTTCTCCCTGTCAAGTAAACTCCAGTGATTTCCTGCCAAGTCATCTGCATCGTGTTTTTCGTTTTCCTTCAAACCTCCGCGGTAGGGTAGAAGAATAGAACACAACTGACCTATCAGGGCTGAGTTCCCCCCGGACTGCCGTAAGCGCATTGACCAATCACCGTCTTCAAGCATAGCTCAGCTCACGGACATTTCAGCCTGGGAGAAACATGCGTGTACTGCAGCCAGGGGTCGTTTTGTCGCTGCACAGGGGGGCGCTGTGGCTCATTCTCTGTGCAGAACCCCCGCGAACGCGCGACTCTAAACCCCCCTTTAGGCTGCACCAAAAAAGAGGTACGTGACAGAGGGTTTTTCGCTAGTGTATGTATATCTTCAATGTCTACATGTAGAAGAGCAATCCCTTGAGCTAACACAAAACACAAAGCTAGCACTGCCACCAACACAACATTGCAAATGTCTGTATGATGGGTCATCTCCAATACTTACAAAAATATCTGAAGGGTGAACATTCAAAGTTATGTGAAAAGCTAGGCCTTCATTAGAACTCGTGAATGTATGAACCTTGAATATGAAAGGGGGAAACACTAACATTGGTCAAAGTGCTAATGTTTTTTATGTCAAGGAAGCACACATTTCAACGGTTGAGATATTTTTTAAAAAGTGTGCTGAATTCAGCCGCTCTATCTTCCCGTTAAAGATATTTTTATCCCCTAAAATCTACAGGCTGCCATATCAAATCACTGTAAAGTAGATTAAATCAGTAGCAATGGAAGAATGATTTTTGCTTTTCGAGACTGACTGACTTCAGTATTTTGTTAGGATTGACTGTGTCGGGGGGTACATTGTGTCCCAGGAGGAAGTGAAACGAGCTGTGATGTGATTACTGCTCGCTCCTCTCCAATGGTCTGGCCGAGCCGTGGCCTGGGGCAGGACTGGGGGCCAAAGAAGCTAATGGGTAATGACATCAATGGCACCATGTGGACACCCAGTTACAGGTGAAGACCACAACACTTCCTATGTCTGCAGCCTTGATATCTCTCTCTCTCTCTCTCTCTCTCTCTCTCTCTCTTTCTCTCTATCTCTTTATACAGTGCCCTCCATAATTATTGGCACCCCTGGTTGAGATGTGTTTTTTAGCTTCCAATTATTTTATTTTTTTTTCTAAATAATATGGGACCTTAATGGAAAAATAGAGAAAAATCCAACCTTCAATACAAGTGCATTTATTCAGTGGGGAAAAAATCCCACATAAAGAAATAATTATTTGACATCAAATAATGTGTGTCACAATTATTAGCACCCCTGGTGTTAATATTTTGTACAACCCCCTTTTGCCAACAAAACAGCACCTAATCTTCTCCTATAATGTTTCACAAGATGGGAAAAGACAGAAAGAGGGATCTTCAGCCATTCCTCTTTGCAGAATCTCTCTAAATCATCCAGAGACCTGGGTCCTCTCCTCGGTACTCTCCTCTTCAGCTCACCCCACAGGTTCTCAATGGGGTTGAGGTCAGGGGACTGAGATGGCCATGGGAGGAGCTTGATTTTGTGTCTGGTGAACCATTTCTGTGTAGATTTGGCCATATGTTTAGGGTCATTGTCTTGCTGAAAGACCCAGTGACGACCCAGCTTCAGATTTCGGGCAGAGGGCAACAGATTTTGATTTAAAATGTCCTGGTATTTCAAAGCATTCATGATGCCATGCACTCTAACAAGGTTCCCAGGGCCTTTGGAAGCGAAACAGCCCCACAGCATCACTGACCCACCCCCATACTTCACAGTGGGTATGAGGTGATTTTCAGCATGCGCATCTTTCGTGGTACGCCAGACCCACTTAGAGTGTTTGTTGCCAAAAAGCTCAATCTTGGTCTCATCTGACCAAAGCACACGGTCCCAGTTGAAGCCCCAATACCGCTTGGCGAACTCCAGACGCTTGCGTTTATGAATGTGAGTGAGGAAAGGTGTTCTCCGTGCATGCCTCCCAAACAGCTTGTTGGCGTGTAGACAGCGCCTGATGGTTGATTTGGAGACTTTGTGACCCCAGGATGCTACCATTTGTTGTAATTCTGTAACAGTGAGCTTTGGAGATCTTTTGATTTCTCTTACCATCCTCCTCACTGTGCGTGGTGGCAAAATAAACTTGGGTCCTCGTCCAGGCTTGTTTACCACTGTTCCAGTTGTTTTGAACTTCTTAATTATTCCTCTCACAGTGGATATGGGCAGCTGCAGTTGAGTGGCAATCTTCTTGTAGCCTCTGCCTGACCTGTGAAGGTCGACGCACATCTGCCTCACTTGTATATATATATATATATATATATATATATATATATATATGTATATATATTACTCACCATGTACATATTAGAGATGACACTTGCTTTGCTTCAAAACTCGTCATGTATTTGAGGGCCTCTGCCATCTTTCTGTCTGTCTCCCTCTCTCGTTGTGTTTCAGTCGTTTATTCAGTGTGTGTGTGTGTGTGTTCATGTGTGCCTGCGTGCCTGCGTGTGTGTGTGTTTTGGATGTCTGATCTGTCTGACTATCTGTACGATTCTATCTGTGTGGGTGTGTTTGTATCTGTGTTTACTGAACAAATCTGCCATGGTCGTAGGTTATCACCATTAGGCCTCTTTCACGAATTACTGATTAATTACAACGATGTGACCGTTTCTCAAAAGCTCAATTACACGGCTATCAGCTCAATTAGACATTCATTTATTCATGATTTTCTGCATAATAACATCATGGCAATTGCTGATGAGCGTGCTTTATTATTCTTTCCAGACGAGTGAGACATAACTGCGAGGAGACCTAATTACCCTCAATGAGTCAATGTGAAACACAGAGGCCGGATACATACTATATCAGTCACTGTTAATTGAACAGAAATTGGTTGGGTTGCACTGCCCTTCACAGTCCTGATACCAAGTCAGCTCCACAACCTCAAAGTTTTCCACAGGGACTGGCAGACAATGATGACTTTAGTAAGCAAAGCCATGCCCCGTAATCATCAAACAGGCCAGAAGAGTGAACCGAAGAGCGGCAGCTGATTCACGTCTGGCTAAATATTTAACTCTCTTTCGCTCTTTCTCTCGCTCTCTGTCACCCTTTTCCCTCTCCTCTCTCTCTTGCTCACACACAAGTACACAAAAAAACATACTTGCAGCCACTTAGTTTAATTTTTTGATCTGTCTTCACACACACATGCACCCGGGCACACACACACGCACGCACGCACGCACTCTCACATGTGCGCGCGCGCACACACACACACTGCTCAAGAGTGTCTTTCATCACTCTTTGTCTCCCACGCTGATATAAGGGACTGAACAAACATTTATGGCAAACTGACCGTGAGCGAGCCCATTAACTATTAAGGGTTCAGCTTTATATTAAAAAAAACACAGAGCAGGAGGCACTTGGCCAATGATTGCTCGTATGAAAAAGCAAAGAGATTAAATGCCCTCTTCATCCCTTTCATTATGAGGCTTCAGACCTATTTCGGCTTTGCTTTACGTCACTGGAACACAGAGGCGAGGAAAATTGGTTTCCCATCACTTTGATAATTCAGCACACAATGGAGATTGAAAGGACTCTTTTTTTTACTGTTTCCCATGTGTCCATGACAGTTTGAAGGGCTTTATGGCACTTGCAGATAAGTGAAATGTTAACACAACTGAAATATATGAGAGCCCATTTTGCTACTTGTTTGTTGTATTTTGTTTAGGTTTTGAAGACAGGGAGTCTTTTGGACCCTTTGCACTGTATGGCTTTCATTAGTTCACTCTCTGAAATTTGGATTAAGTATGTATGCATACATCTTCGTTCTCGCTGGAGAACGGACTTCTCGTGATCGTGCCGCTCTCGCAGGAGAGTGGCTGTCTACGTGGTGGACTGATCATAAAAGTGCTTCACGTGGTCCGCAGGGACCACTGCACTCAAGAAGCTGAGATAGATTATGTGGCGTATTGGGCAAGATCTCTGACCGTGGTGCTGAAGTACTGCCACGGCCAAGAAATGTCTGTGTATAATGTATACAGCAAACATTTTCGAGCTCGGGAGTACGGGGCGCCACTGAGAGCTCGGGCAGTACAGTATCTGCACCCGCAGATATGTGCGAACTCTGAGCGGACACCCCCTGGCAGATGATGGCTGGAGAGCAATGGAGCGAGGTGACCTAAAGCTGAGCTTACACTGTGCGACTTTTGCCCCGATTTTACATCGATTTGGCACTCGCGAGACTTTTTGGGAGTCAGGACGATTTCTTGCTCAATCGCAGGTCAATCGTGAGTCTTGCATCGTGCAGTGTACATGGGGTAACGACAAGCGATTTCGCCTCACGTTTGTGCAATCGCAGGGTCGTAAGAAAATCAAAACTGTTTGAAATCCTGGTCGTGGCTCGTGCGTAAATCGCACAGTTAAAGCAGTGCTACGACCCAATTTGACACTTCACATGCACAAATTAATAGGGCCGTGCAATTTGCTATTGAGCGCGACCTCATCTCCACCTGAGGTGCACATGTTCCCTCCTCTGCAGACCGGGGAAACATGTCTGTCGTGTCGCGCAGTGGAAGCATTTGGCTCGCATCCGACTGTCGGCTCGTATAGTGTGAGGACGTGAGTCGTGAGATGTGAACTTTTAAATAGTGAAATTCCATCGTGCAGTGTGAGCAGGAGCTTAATACCCACGAGCGAAAATATCGCACAGTGTATGCCCGGCTTAAGCTAGGGCAAGACACCTGACGAATCGATCGAACAGCGGCTGTTCTGTCCCCCAAAGACCTTGCAAGTTTGAGATCAACCCTGTATTCAGCAGCCTACTCTCGTGTTCTGTACCTTTAAATGCCCGTGCCCCACTGGGCATTTGTTTAGGGTTGCCCTGGCAACCGACCTGTCAAAATCAGTTAATACTTACCGTAAACAACTTACCTCCTCCAGTGATTCTTCCTTCCTCTGTTTGTTTCTAATACTCCTAAAGTAATTACCGTCTGTAAGTAATAATCTTAAATCCATATTTCTTATTCCTCTGATTAACCTAACTTGTGATTCAACTGTTTATTTAAATATCATACATTTTCCTTGATCTCTTTCCCATATACCTCCGGTAATCTTCCCTCCCGTAATCGTCTCTTCTTCTTCTCAAGACACAGCAGATGTTTAATGGACTTTAATAGACTTAAATGGACTTTATTATTGAATACTTTTTGTTTTACACTTTGTTACAGTTAAACCTTTCTTCATTAAATAACGGAAACGCAACGGCATCTTGATTCGCCTTTTTCCTGAAACAATGAATGAATGAGTTGGCTGGCTGTTCAAGCAACGACAGACACTGGGGACAGCACAGTTTAAAGACGAATTCTAAGGAGATGTTAACAACAGACAAAGGTATGTCGGATAGTCTTTCTCTACACTCTGGCTCGTCAAGAGGGTCCAGATCATCCATATCAGCCGCTGTTAATGCACGCGCTAGAGCACAAGCAGCCAAAGCTCGCGCTGCTTTCGCTGAGGAGGAGATGGCCATAAAAGTCGATAAGGCTAAACTTGAAGCTAAACTAGAAGCACTGAATCTAGCAAAAGATGCGGCCGCAGCCGAAGCCGAAGCCGAAGCGCTGGAAGCGGCAGAATTTGAAATGTATGAACAGGCGTCAGAACCACACGCCAGCCAAGATCAACACAGGGGGAAAATATCAGAACAGCGCGTCGAAGTTCACTACCCAGGAAAGCCATTATCTGAGTGCTCGGAGGAGCGCACAAAAAACTATGTCAACACATTGCCCTTGTCAACACCCAACCCAATCAATGCGCAGTCTGCACGTCAGCCCACATCACACTTCGGACATGAACATCTGTTGCAAGCACCAGAACACCCAACCCGTCTTAACTCACAGCAGCAGCTCCCGATACCAATCAAAAATGTACATTATCAACCACAAACGCCGTATTCTAGCCATGCGATGCCATTAATGATTGACAGAGAAAAGCCTCACTACCAACAGCAGTATGGCCTTCACCCCGCTATGCCCACTACTCATAGACAACACCCATATAGTTTTAGTCAACAACACAGCCTTCAACCCACGACGCCCATGCCAATCAGCAGTGAACTGCACAATTATCATCAGCACCAACATAGCCTTCAACCAGCTACTCCAGAACATCAGTACTCGTCTGCACCATCACGCTCACCTGATGAACTGTTTAACATGGCTAGATATTTAGCGCGCAGGGAAATTGTCAGCACTGGCCTAAAAGAATTTGATGATAGCCCAGAGACATACAGGGCTTGGAGATCCTCCTTCTTTAACGCCATCAACGATCTGAACCTGTCAGCGAGTGAGGAGTTGGACTTAATGACTAAATGGTTAGGCAGAGAATCATCCAGCTATGTTAGAAGGCTCAGGGCGGTCCACATAGGCAATCCCCATGCAGCACTTCAGATGGTGTGGGAGCGGCTTAATGAAGTCTACTGCTCACCTGAGGCCATCGAACTGTCTCTCCTCACCAGGTTAGACAACTTCCCCAAAATCTCCAGTGGCGAGTACACTAAACTGCGGGATTTGGGCGATCTTCTCATGGAGCTGCTCTCTGCAAAAGAAGATGGATACCTACCCGGCCTAACAGTACTAGACACAGCACGTGGCATCAACCCCATTGTAGCAAAACTACCATTCGGACTACAAGAAAAGTGGATCTACCAAGGCTCTACATTTAAATCAACGCATAATGTTACATACCCTCCATTCTATTTTTTTGTTGATTTTGTCTGTTACAATGCCAAAATAAGAAACGACCCATGCTTTGCTCAGTTTAACACCACCCCCAATGAACAACAAGATGACAGTCACACACAAAAGGCAAAAAGCAAAATGGCTGTCATGGTACACAAAACTCACATTGACTCTAATGCCAACCATGAAGCTGAAAGCAGTTTGAAACTGATTGACATTACCAAGCACTGTCCTATACATGACAAGCCGCACCCCCTTTCCAAGTGCAGAGGCTTCAGACTGAAAACACTCCAGGAAAGAAAGGCCTACTTAAGAGAGCAAGGCATATGCTTTCGGTGCTGCGCTTCGGATTCCCATCTAGCAAAAGAGTGCAGAGCTGTCTTGATGTGCGTTGAATGTGAAAGCAATAACCATGTCAGTGCTCTGCATCCAGGTCCACCCCCATGGTCAACAGTACGCTTTGAGGTGGCTGAAACAGACGGCGGGGAGGGAGAAGAACGAGTGCAACCATCTGAAGTGGCTGGAGAGGTAGGCCGCGGAAACACACACAAGCCAGTGGTAAACTGCACAAAGACTATAGTGTTAGAAAATGGACGCTCTTCACCACTAACTCCTTGCTCCAGCCACATACCACACCAGCAGGGGCCTCAGCCTAGTAGAGGACATCAAGGGCTCCAAAGACAGAATGCCCAGCGACAGACAACATCGCAGCAGCAGCACTCACAGCAAGTGCAACAAGGACATGGTCACCAAAAACAGCATCCCACTCTTCCATGGCAACAGTGCCACCAACCAGTTCCTCCAGTGCAGCAGCAGTCACAACAAACGCACCAAAGACATTGTCAGCAGCAACAGCACCCTGTTCCTCCATGCCAACCGCATCAGCATCCCACAGCATCTACATGCCCCAGCGTCAGCAGATCCTCAGCAGCAGCAAAACCACCTACATCACTACCACCAGCATCCAGCTCCTCCACAGCATCACCAGCAGCAACCAGCTTCTCAACAACATCACCAGCAGCAACCAGCTTCTCAACAGCATCACCAGCAGCAATCAGCTTCTCCACAGCATCCAGCTCCTCCACAGCATCACCAGCAGCATCCCGTCCAGCAGCAACAGCAGTCATCGTACCACCCACAGCACCCCTGCATGCCATGGGACATGGGCTTGCCTCACAGGGCCAGCCATCGCCCTACTCCCAAATCTCTCCTCTGCAGCAGTATCAGCCTCCCTGTCAACGCTTAACCCAACCGTCCCAGGTCATCCAAGAACTCGTCTAGCTGCCAGCCCACTGATCTTCGCCTCTCATGTCAGCCCCACTCTCTTCAAGACACTCACAGTCTGGCTTCCTACAGTCAGCATGGCCAGGTTGGCTTACAACAGAAAGCAGTCTTCCCCTCAGCACCCCTTCCAGCAGCAGGCGGCTCACCTGTCTCTCAGGTCGAAACCGCCACGCCGCCCAAAGTAGAGCTGCAGACAACAAAGAGGGACCGGTGTCCACCTGTGTTGGAGACCACCTAGCTGAAAAGCTTCTACGTATCCTTTTTATTTAGTTAATGTTGGTGTGGCATTATTATAATGCCAGGCGGGGAGTGTTCTGTCCCCCAAAGACCTTGCAAGTTTGAGATCAACCCTGTATTCAGCAGCCTACTCTCGTGTTCTGTACCTTTAAATGCCCGTGCCCCACTGGGCATTTGTTTAGGGTTGCCCTGGCAACCGACCTGTCAAAATCAGTTAATACTTACCGTAAACAACTTACCTCCTCCAGTGATTCTTCCTTCCTCTGTTTGTTTCTAATACTCCTAAAGTAATTACCGTCTGTAAGTAATAATCTTAAATCCATATTTCTTATTCCTCTGATTAACCTAACTTGTGATTCAACTGTTTATTTAAATATCATACATTTTCCTTGATCTCTTTCCCATATACCTCCGGTAATCTTCCCTCCCGTAATCGTCTCTTCTTCTTCTCAAGACACAGCAGATGTTTAATGGACTTTAATAGACTTAAATGGACTTTATTATTGAATACTTTTTGTTTTACACTTTGTTACAGTTAAACCTTTCTTCATTAAATAACGGAAACGCAACGGCATCTTGATTCGCCTTTTTCCTGAAACAATGAATGAATGAGTTGGCTGGCTGTTCAAGCAACGACAGACACTGGGGACAGCACAGCGGCGGAAGGGGCGAAAGGGGAGGTGGTGGGTGCGAACGAGATGATGGTTGTAGAGCAATGGAGCGAGGTGAACTAAGCTAGGGCAAGGCACCTGACGAATCGATTGAACAGCGGCGGAAGGGGCGAAAGAGGAGGTGGTGGGTGCGAACGAGAAGTAACATTTCTGACTGGAGACAGGTGAGTGGAGAATAAATGCTGTATAGTTAATTAAGGGGCGTTCCAAATTTCAGCACGCTGAAATTCCACCAAATGACGGCAGAGCGGAGAATGAGATGCAGCTGGTTAAATAGATGTGCCTATCTTTTTGCGCTGAATTCAGGCAAATGACAGTTGAACAGAATGCATTTAAATCAAAATTGTAGATGTCAAAACACCCATCAGATGACTGAAAGAGCAGACAAACAGTGAAGTGGGGAAATAGGTGCAGGTAGTGTTTGTCACTCCAATTTCGCATTGATCTTTTTCAGGAAATACATTGATAGCTCACGAAAAGAGCCCATTCACTTGCACCTACAGTATCTTCTTTATTTTTCTCAGTCTGGGTTTTTCTCTCTGATTCACACACACACACACACACACACACACACACACACACACACACACACACACACACACACACACACACACACACACACACACACACACAGAGAGAAAGACAGAGACAGAGACAGAGACAGAGATAGATAGGGCCAATCCCATTTGTATTTTTCTACCCCTACCCCTACCCCTTACCCCTACCCCTTACCCCTCCAAACAGAGTCTGCCTGTCCGAACCCCTCCTTTTTTAGGGCTACAAAGTCCTCCCCCTTACCCCTACCCCTCTGCCTTAACGACTATTGGGATACCCCTACCCCTACACAAAACTGAGGGGAGGGGTAAGGGGTAGGGCCAAGGGGTGAATTGAGATTAGGCCATAGAGGGCGACAGAGGGAGACATATAGAGGGAGACAGAGAGAGAGAGAGAGGGACACAGAGAGACAGGGAGAGACAATGTTCCAGAGCTCCTACCACTTTGTGTGTGTGTGTGTGTGTGTGTGTGTGTGTGTGTGTGTGTGTGTGTGTGTGTGTGTGTGTGTGTGTGTGTGTGTGTGTGTGTGTGTGTGCGTGCGCGCATGTGCGTGTGTGTGTGTCTTCATGTTGAAGCAAAGATTCTCTATTCTAATGCATTTAAACAGTCTCTGGTTGAAGTTGAGCTATAACACCTATGCTTACTGATATGATAATGCTGTGTTGATGTTCATGTACTTACAGCATGATGATTGGCCTGCACCCCTGACTTTTGCTGTCCATCTGAGTCCCATACTATGTGAGGCGTGTGTAAATGTCCAGGAGGAAACAATAATCCAACTGTACTCTTCAGTGTCCTGCTGCTAAATGACTGTCTGTATACACAGGTGAGGTTTTAGAATTGACATCATCGCCAACGGCAGGGGCAAACGCTAGTATTTCCGGGGCACATAAGGCTGACAGATGAAAATATCAAAAATTAAAAATAGCATGTCGGCTTTTTTTCATTGCCGTTGTTTTGAAATGAAGTACAAAATACATTTTGGAAATTCAGATCGAAATTTGTTTTTTCGTTTGTCACTATTAGGCTCTCTTCTCACTCACCTCTCCACCCTCTCTCCTCATATAATTCTCCTTGGAGACTTCAATATCCATTTTGACAATTCCCATCACTCCCTTACTTGTGACTTTTCTTCTTGCCTAGATAGTTTTGGTTTCCAGCAATTCATTGATTTACCCACCCATACTAAAGGACATACATTGGACTTAATCTGTTGCTCTGGTCTCTCCCCCTCCAACTGCTCAGCTGATGACCTCCACATATCTGACCACTTCCTTGTCTCCTTTAGTGTCACTCTCCACCTCTCCATCATCAAGACCCCTCGCCTTATCTCGTTCCGTAATATTAAGGACATTAACATTGATTCCCTTTCTACCTCTATTGAAACCATTCTGATTTCTAATAATCTCTCCTCCCCTGATGAACTAGTCACTCTGTATAACAATGGTCTTCACAATGTCCTTAATTGTTTTGCTCCTGTTAAAACTCGGTCTGTCACCTTTTCTCAAACTGCCCCCTGGTACACCCCTCAACTCCGGACCATGAAATCCAAAGGCAGACAACTTGAGCGCCTGTGCAAGAAAACTGGTCTCACTGTTCACAAAGAAATGTACCAAGCTCATATATCACTCTACAAGGACTGCATCTCTCAAACTAAGTCTGATTACTACTCCACTCTAATCTATGCCAATGAAGGCAACTCCAAAACCCTGTTCTCTGTGCTTAACAACATCCTTAAACCACCTGACTCTCTCCCTGCTCATATGTACTCAGTTGAGACTTGCAATTCATTACTGGACTTTTTTTAATGAAAAAAATCCATAAGATCCACCAACATCTTATCTGCAACCCCTCTTTTCCCTCCCCCGCTGATCTCTTCCCCCTTCACCAGTTATTTTCTAGTTTTCATCTCCCGGACTCCTCTGAAATATCTGACCTCATCTCCAAATCCACGCCCTCCACCTGTCAGCTTGATCCCCTCCCCACAACCCTTGTCAAATCCTGCCTCCCCTCTCTCCTCCCATTCATTTCTGCCATCATCCACTCCTCACTCTCCACTGGTACTGTACCCTCTCTGTTCAAAGTTGCTGCTGTCACCCCTATACTAAAAAAACCTGGCTCTGATCCCTCTGACTACAACAACCTCCGCCCAATCTCCAACCTTCCGTTCATCTCCAAAATTCTAGAAAAAATTGTAGCTTCTCAACTCCATTCCCATCTAACTCTTAACTCCCTCTATGAGCACTTCCAGTCTGGTTTTCGCCCCCGACATAGCACAGAAACAGCCCTAGTTAAAATCACTAATGACCTGCTCATGGCTGCTGACTCTGGCCTACTCTCTATAGTCATTCTCCTTGACCTCAGTGCAGCCTTTGACACCATCTCGCATTCCATCCTTCTCCACAGACTCTCCTCAATTGGCATAAGTAACACACCCCTTGACTGGTTCCATTCTTATCTCTCTGGCCGTTCTCAATTTATTCAAATGAAGTCTTTTAAATCCAAGCCCTCCCCTGTCACCTCTGGTGTGCCTCAAGGTTCTGTTCTGGGGCCCCTCCTCTTCATCACCTACCTCCTTCCCCTTGGTAATATCTTCCGCAAATTCAAAATTAATTTCCATTGCTATGCTGATGACACCCAGCTCTATTTATCTGGCAAACCCTCTGACACTCTCCCTCCCCCCTCCCTCACCACCTGTCTTTCTGAAATCAAATCCTGGTTCACCTCAAATTTTTTGAAACTGAATTCGAACAAAACTGAAGTCCTACTTATAGGCACCAAATCCACCTTATCCAAAGCAAATAGTTTCTCCTTCTCAATTGATAGCTCTCCTGTCTCCCCCTCCCCTCAAGTTAAGAGTTTGGGTGTCATGCTTGATGGCTCTCTATCCTTCCTCTCCCACATTAACAACATCACACGGTCTGCTTATTTCCACCTACGCAACATTAACCGTCTCCGCCCCTCTCTCACCTCCCATTCTACCTCCATCCTTATACACAGTCTTGTCACCTCTCGCATTGATTACTGTAATTCTCTCCTCTTTGGTCTCCCTCAAAAATCTCTCCACAAGCTCCAACTGGTCCAGAACTCAGCTGCCCGCATCATAACTAAAACCCCTTCCTGTCACCATATTACCCCTGCACTCCAACATCTCCACTGGCTCCCTATCAAATTTAGAATTCACTTTAAAATACTTCTCCACACCTTCAAGGCTATCCACAATCTTGCCCCTCCTTATCTATCTAATCTTATTCACATTGCTATTCCCTCCCGCCCCCTCCGTTCCTCTTCCTCCATTCTCCTCTCTGTCCCTTCTGCCCGTCCCAGCACCATGGGGAACAGAGCTTTCAGTTGCTCTGCTCCTCAGCTGTGGAATGCGCTTCCCCCTGACATCCGCAACATTGAGTCTTTACCCCTGTTCAAATCAAGACTTAAAACTCATCTATTTCAATTAGCCTATTCTTTATGATCCTTTAACTGTATTTTGTTTTATTTTATTTTTTATTTATTTTCTATATATTTATTTTTTGTTTACAATCTGTTTATCTGTCTTGTTTTATTTTGCCTCTCTCTGTACAGTGTCCTTGAGTTTTTTGAAAGGCGCTTTTAAATAAAATGCATTATTATTATTATTATTATTAAAGCGAAATAATGAAATAACCAGCCGTTTTTTTGTTTTTTTGTTATTTGGTTCTGAATCGAAAAACAAAAGAACGAATGGTACACGGGTCCGTGTATCATCCGATCATTCAATCATTCCATTCAATCTGGCAAACGGAAAACGAAATAACGACTCCATATTTTGTTTTCCCGTTTTTCCATATCGCCAAAAAATGGGGAGTTATGTTGATTTTCCTTTTCCCAACTCAAAACAGAACAAGTAATAAACGAGAAAACCAAAACGAAATAACAACTCTAATTTACGATTATTGGTCTCATTTCTCGCGGTGATTTTCTATTGCTCGCCTAAGTAAGACACGATAGTGCACAAGTGGCTGCCAAACGCGCTGCTTTACGCATTTCCCCGAGGCCTATAATCAGCCTGCTGATGCTCCTACTCCACAGACCATCTTTCTGTTCTACTGGCAGCCCCTTATGTCGGTGCCTGTGGGTGGTAAAGATAGCCTAACTCCTTTACGCACTGTGCCCGGTCCAGTATGTCCCCATAGGCTAACTACATTAATAATTGTGACTATCCAATGGGCTAAGGCTCCTTCCACTAGATCATTTTATTATTACAGGTGGAATGAAGTGTTGACCATTGGTGCGTGAATCGGAAGAAACTTTTCTTCAACTGCTTGGTACCGTCCTATTCCTGGGAACTGCCAGCGAGGTCTCCTCCACAGTTTAGGCGTATCTGGTTGCTATTTCTGCATGCCACATCAGCATTAGGCTACTACTTAAGCTACTGTAGGCGAACATTTGTGAAAGGTGCTAGGCGTCTCCATCCGACCGACCTCTAGGCTACCTCTATCTGTCATAACACCATGGAACACCTCCCTGGTTTTGGATGCGTTACGCATGGCCCCATTTAAACGTGGACCTGAAGTGTCTTTCCATTAAGATGATAGGCTACTATCCCTCGCTCTGACCACTACCCTACCCTACCAAGCGAGTCGGGTGAGTTACATGTTACATGTGCTGTCTGTCAACCCAGACTGCGCGTAATTTGCCCCAAATGGCAACATGGTCAACTTGCATCTCGTCAACTTGTATCAGGGAGGTGTTCCATGGTGTTATGACAGACAGAGATAGCCTAGAGGTCGGTCGGATGGAGACGTCTAGCACCTTTCACAAATGTTCGCCTACAGTTGCTTAAGTAGTATCCTAATGCTGATGTGGCATGCAGAAATAGCAACCAGATACGCCTAAACTGTGGAGGAGACCTCGGCAGTTCACAGGAATAGGCTATCAGTAGACGGTACCACGCAGTTGAAGAAAAGTTTCTTCCGATTCACGCACCAATGTTGGAAACTTCATTCCACCTGTAATAATAAAATAATCTAGTGGAAGGAGCCTTAGCCCATTGAATAGTCACAATTATTAATATAGTTAGCCTATGGGGTAGACATAGCCTACTGGACCGGACACAGTACAGTGCGTAAAGGAGTTGGGCTATCTTTACCACACACAGGCACCGACATAAGGGGCTACCAGTAGGACAGAAAGATGTTCTGTGGAGTAGGATCATCAGCAGGCTGATTATATTGTAGGCCTCGGGGAAATGCGTAAAGCAGCGCGTTTGGCAGCCACTTGTGCACTATCGTGTCTTACTTAGGCGAGCAATAGAAAACACCGCGGGAAATCGGACCAATAATCGTAAATTAGAGCTGTTATTGCGTTTTGGTTTTCTCGTTTATTACTTGTTCTGTTTTGAGTTGGGAAAAAGAAAATCAACATAACTCCCCATTTTTTGACCATATGGAAAAACGGGAAAACAAAATATGGAGCCGTTATTTCGTTTTCCGTTTGCCAGATTGAATGGAATAATTGAATGATCGGATGATACACGGACCTACACGGACCCTCCATCCTTCCGTAATTTAATCCATTCTTTTTCATGTTCTCATAGCGGGAAAATTGCCTGTCAACTGTGTTATCAACATATTCCTACGAATCTGAATTAGAAATCACATGTAGAAAAACACAGATAAAGCATACAAATACATGAATTGATTAAGGTGTTGTGGTGGAACTTCTGAGGTCCTCAGTTAGCACAACACCATAAAAATGGCTGAAATGTCAAGCCGTGTTACCGTCAATGGTGTTACAATTAGCTATGACAGTCAGGGTTGCCAGATGAGGCTGATGATTTCCAGCCCAAAAAATGTTCAAAACCCGCCTAGAAGCACAAAATCCTGCCCAATTCTATTGATTTCTATGGCAAAAAGTGGGCGGGTTTTTCTGATAAATGCCATTTTTACCCGCACACGGCCATTCTAAGCAGCCCAATTGGGCGGGAACCAGCACAATCTGGCAACACTGATAACAGTGGAGGAGTATGTTTTTGCCAATTTATCTCCATATTGACAGACAAACAAACAAAATAATTTGTGTTCTAGGGAGATGGGTTCGTCTGCTCAGTTTTTTCTCCTAAAAAAGAGCCGACTTATTCCCCTGCACTGTTGACCGTAACACAGTTGAGTAACACGGTTGACTGTTTTGAAAGTGTTGTTGAGCTAATTGATCCCTTATGTGTTGGAAAAATCCTATGAACAGACTCTAGGGATTATCTCTGGAGAAGGAAGTCTTGTGTAAGGACTAAGTTCAAATCAGACGTTACAGGGATTTATAATGAAAAATGTGTCAGTCTGTATCACAGTGAATCATAAAATCCTACTTATGAAGCTCAACAATCACATTTTCTATATCAGTTGCACAGATTAATGACAACATTATTGCTAAGGGACATAAGCACTTTCAAACGTATGTTGTTTCAACTCTGTAGTACTGTATTTTTATATATGTTTGAAATTACATAGTATTTGTCCATAACACTGTTGACAAAATAATCAAGCAAATGTTTGCTTTCATTAGAGTATTTATCAAATGATTTAAGATTAAGCTTGGCAATTTGTTTGTTTAAATATATGCACTATGTAAACATCTAGGTCATTTAGTTGAAAAAAAATACTGATAATTGACATTTTGCTTTTGCCAAAAGCGTAGGCAAATCGTAGAATCACTCGTGTGTCTCCATGTTGAAGTTGAGCTATAAAACATATTCACTGATATGATAATGCTGTGTTGATGTTCATGTACTTACAGCATGATGATTGGCCTGCAGCCCTGACTTTTGCTGTCCATCTGAGTCCCATACTATGTGAGGCGTGTGTAAATGTCTAGGAGGAAACAATAATCCAACTGTACTCTTCAGTGTCCTGCTGCTAAATGAGTGTCTGTATACTCAGGTGAGGTTTTAGAACCATCTCCATAATGACATCACAGACAAGTTACCCTAATGGAATAGAGTGGCAGACATCACAGACAAGTGACCCTATTGGAATAGAGTGGCAGACTAATATGTATCTGTTCAAGAGACTATCCTAAGGTGAATCTGGTTTGAATCCTTTGCAGAGCTTATGAGTGATTCTACGATTCGACTGCGCTTTTAAGTCCATGGATTTTATTAATTCCAATTCCACTAACTATTAACTGCATCCAATGATGTTTTGGACATTAGCACACATTTATCTTTCATATAATACAGAAAGTGTAGACATGGGATTATTTCCCTCAGCAAGAATTAATATTTAATACTGGTTTTGGGCGTTTTCATGCCATCCTGTTTTCCAAATGTCAGATTCAGTCTTCATATTAGCATGTAAAGAAACTTGTTTTGCCCAAGACGACTGCAAATGTTGATTCACAGTAATCATCACAATATGACAAAACTGTCAGAAAGACCACTGTCCTTTCCATTATACATGAAATTTGCCATTTTGTGTGTGTCCACGAAAACTGTGTTAACCGTGTCACGGTCTGAAACCCCCTCCATAAATCAGTAATGGTTTGGTCTTAGGCCATATGAATAACATCACGTGATGTCATAACCTCTTTGGCAGGATATGGGAAGACTTTTTGGTAAGTTTTGAGCTCCATCCTTCCATAATGTAATCCATTCTTTTTCATGTTCTCATAGCGGGAAAATTGCCTGTCAACTGTGTTATCAACATATTCATAAGAATCTGAATTAGAAATCACATGTAGAAAAACACAGATAAAGAATACAAATACATGAATTGATTAAGGTGTTGTGGTGGAACTTCTGAGGTCCTCAGTTAGAATAGAAAGCCTTTATTGTCATTATACAAAGTATACTGAGATTGTAGGCACAACACCATAAAAATGGCTGAAATGTCAAGCCGTGTTACCGTGTTACAATTAGCTATGACAGTTGAGGAGGAGTATGTTTTTGCCAATTTATCTCCATATTGACAGACAAACAAACAAAATAATTTGAGTTCTAGGGAGATGGGTTTGTCTGCTCTGTTTTTTCTCCTAAAAAAGTGCCGACTTGTTCCCCTGCACTGTTGACCGTAACACAGTTGAGTAACACGGTTGACTGTTTTGAAAGTGTTTTTGTGCTTAATCCCTTATGTGTTGGAAAAATCCTATGAACAGACACTAGGTATTATCTCTGGAGAAGGAAGTCTTGTGTAAGGAGGGTGACTAAATTCAAATCAGACATTACAGGGATTTATAATGAAAAATGTGTCAGTCTGTATCACAGTGAATCATAAAATCCTACTTATGAAGCTCAACAATCACATTTTCTATATCAGTTGCACAGATTAATGACAACATTATTGCTAAGGGACATAAGCACTTTCAAATGTTTGTTGTTTCAACTCTGTAGTATTTTTATATATGTTTGAATTGACATAGTATTTGTCCATAACACTTGACAAAATAATCAAGCAAATGTTCGCTTTCATTAGAGTATTTATCAAATGATTTAAGATTAAGCTTGGCAATTTGTTTGTTTGGAAACTTAAATATATACACTATGTAAACATCTAGGTCATTTAGTTGAAAAAAATACTGATAATTGACATTTTGCTTTTGCCAAAAGCGCAGGCGAATCGCAGAATCACTGTTATACTGCTTGTAGGGTAGTATAAAGTTGTAGGAGTTCTGGAACATTGTCTCTCCCTGTCTCTCTGCCCCTCTCTCTCTCTCTCTGTTAGTTTTCTCTTTCATGTGACACTGTTCTCCTTGTATTTAAAAAAAAAAAAATTGATATTGTGTTCAATATCAGACGGGGAGTGTTATGGAACCTCTTTTGTTTTAATGACGCCGCGAGCCAGTCTGGCTGCGGTCCACAAGGTGTTGCTACGACAACCGAGATAAACAACTACAGTAACTGTAACGCCACGGCAGATCGTAACTTAAAGTGGTAGTTCGCTATTTTAGACATTAAGCCCTGTTTGTGTGACTTCTGGGGTGAAGTAGAGATGTTCTCATCACATTTTTGACATTTGGTGCTGAACGGAGCATTTGGGTATCCAAGACTGCAGCCCCCCCACCTTTACATTGACTCCAATAGAGCACTCAAGCAATCGATTATAAAATGGCATTAAACTTTTGTTTGAGAAGACATGGAACTCACCGTGTGGTCAGTGGTAGACAGCGATAAATTGACCCGAAAATTGCAGCGAAATATGCCTTCTAACTGTTGTTTAGCATTTGGCGGACCTATTTTTCCCCAGACGCCGTTGAATAGCAGTAGACATCCAGCCAGTAGGTAGCGATAGTGTGTTGTTTATGTAGACATCAAGGAGCGAGGTAGAACGGCTATCTTTGAGCGGGACTGGCTACAAAAACTACAGCTTGCATACAAACCATAGATAGTAACGTAAACAAACGCACCCCCATTTCCGGTCGCGCGGAGTAATACTAGTGAAACCAATACAATCAATGAAGACGGACAATAATGAATATATCTTCTCTGGAAGCGTATTTCGCTGTGATTTTCGAGCCAACGTATCGCTGCCCACCTCTGACCACTCGGTGAGTTTCATGTCTCTGCAAACGAAAGTTTAATGCCATTTTATGATCGATTGCTTGAGTGCTTCATTGGAGTCAATGTAAAGGTGGGGGGGCTGCAGTCTTGAATACCCAAATGCTCCGTTCAGCACCTAATGTCAAAATTGTGATGAGAACATCTCTACTTCACCCCAGAAGTCACACAAACAGGGCTTAATGTCTAAAATAGCGAACTACCACTTTAATGGCAACTTTGTTTCGTCTGTGAAAGCAATGCTTGTAAATATTTTTTGTCAATGAATGTTTGATTATAATCTACGGAGTCTCATCTCATTGTATGTCACTTGTTATTTAGCTGTTATTCATATATTCATTTAAATCATTCTTCTATCATTTTTGTACAGTTTTACAGATCTATTTACGACTACAAACAACATCAACTTCATCCAATGTTGTTTGGGTCATTCTTGAAGTAAGAAGATTTGTTTATGCTGCTTGTCAATGGTCTCTGGGACCGGAAGACAAGATAGTAAAAAAGCAACATCATAGCGGACGAAACAACGGTGCCCTACGACGAAAGAATGACAATGTCTCATCATCTCCCCTCCTCTGTCTACAACGCGTCACCCCGTGACAAAGCGGAGACATCAGGAAATACAGAGGTGAGACACGCAAACTCTTTCAGTCAACTGGAAACCAGATCAATAATATCCAATAGTCCGTTATGCTCGTCAAGAATTCCTGAAAGTATGATAGCCGCAAAGGCACGCTGCAACACGAAAGGATGTCGCGGCAGCCCTCGTGGAAGCCAAAATTCTCGAGTCAGCGGCAGCAGAACTAGAAATAGGCCTAAATGAAAATAAAAGTGACATTTTTCCATTGCCAATTGGACCTATTGAAAACCAAAACACTGACTCTCCAGCAGAGATGTGGACTTGTGACTTAAGGAGTTGGGCTGAAGATCACAAAGTTGCAGGTTTGAATCCCACCCTTAGACCCACCTCTCCCTACACCTCCATCCATGACTGAAGTGCCCTTGAGCAAGGCACCTAACCCCACATTGCTCTAAGGACTGTCACCAATATGTGCGTTGGATAAAATATAACAGTAATTTAATGAATCATTATAAACCGTGCTAAACCATGGTTAGTTTTCAGTGTAAACCATGGTTCAATTTATAGTTAAACCTAGTAAAACCAAAAACCAATGCCGAACCATGCTCAAAAAACTGAAATCATGGTATACCATGGTCGATTTTCGTAAAGGACATGACTGGCGAAGGGGGACATGCAAAGCAGTGTGGAGAGGTAACGAAGTCATGACCAAAGGTAATTGTCAATATTGCACATAGAATACAAGGTGACTTGCCAAGGACTTGGAAAAAAAAGACTTGGACTTGGATTTGACTTGGCTTTGGCACGACTTGGACTTGGACTTGACTTGGTCAAATGTGTCGTAACTTGTGACTTGACTCAGACTTGATTGGAAGGACTTGAGACTTACTTGCGACTTGCAAATTAGTGACTTGGTCCCATCTCTGCTCTCCTGTATCCCACTACTATTCCACACCGGATCAGCTTTCTCCCTATCAGAGCCAGTCACTTCTTTATCCTCTTCCCATCAAAAACATTTATCAGACATATGCCGCAGAGCAAACTACACAGTCATGTCTCCCTGTACACCATAACGTTGCTCAGCCTCATTTTTCCCTTCCCGTCAACGCCATGCCCCAACAGCCACATAAGAAAGAACCCACTGACAATCAAGTGCACCTCCACTATCCTCAGCAACCAAATCACCATCAGTTCTCTCCATATCAAGCAGAACCACTCTATCCCTCTACCATCAGGGAAGCTCATCAAACATACGCTGCCGAACAAGCCAATGTACAGGTATACTCTCCTCCATACTACAATCCAGCACAAGTCAGAACACACCAGCTCCACTCCATTCACCAGCCGAACACCATGGAGCAATCAGACATGCAGCTACAGTCCCACCATGCTGACATCGCCATCCGATCAGCTCACAGTCAGAGTGATGCTCGCCACAGTACACCGAGTGCACATCAGACACCAGCACACCAAATTCCAGACATCAACAAGAGAAAGGAGCTCCCACCACGAAACACGCTCTACGCACATGTGCTGGAGTCACAGAAATGTCTGGGAGGAAAGCAACAGGCTTCATCGCACAGTCTCTTGAAGGATCCTGTAACATGTCCCTTCCAACACTCATTGAATGCAACCACATGCCTAACGACAGGTCAGAGATACCTACGCCTGAAGTAGCAAAACACCATTCACACCTGAGCTCAGTCGCTCACCTCATTCCTCCCCTCAATCCAGATGCCCAGATTCTCCTTCTGCTTGGCTGTGATGTCCTACAAGTTCACAAGGTCAGAGATCAACACAATGGGCCTACAAATGCACCTTATGCACAGAGACTTGACCTCGGCTGGGTTGTAGTTGATGAGGTTTGGTCAAACCCTGCTGACACTACAGCCCCTTCAGCAGCCACCACTACAGCAGCAGCCAATACAGTCCCAGCAGAAGGTCTACCTCAGCAACCAACCCAGTCAGAGATGACAAGCTACCTCCACAACCGGCAGGTCCAACCATCTCATCAGCCCCCTCCACCGCCACCTGAGCCAAGGACCGTTGTGCTGCTTCCCCACTGGGAACCAGCCTGGGACTCAGAGGGCAAAATCTACTACTACCACAACATCACCCGGCAAGTTCAGTGGGATCTTCCAAGCTGAGTGGTAGCAGACATCACAGACAAGTGACCCTATTGGAATAGAGTGGCAGACTAACATGTAGGCCTATCTGTTAAAGAGACTATCATCCTAAGGTGAATCTGGTTTGAATCCTTTGCGGAGCTTAAACCACTTGTAGGGTAGTATAACGTTGTAGGAGCTCTGGAACATTGTCTCTCCCTGTCTCTCTGTCTCCCTCTCCCTCTGTCTGTGTGTGTGTGTGTCTTCATGTTGACGTTGAGCTATATATATATAATGCTCACTGATATGATAATGCTGTGTTGATGTTCATGTACTTACAGCATGATGATTGGCCGGCACCCCTGACTTTTGCTGTCCATCTGAGTCCTATGTGAGAAGTGTGTAAATGTCCAGGAGGAAACAATAATCCAACTGTACTCTTCAGTGTCCTGCTGAGGTTTTAGAACCATCTCCATAATGACATCACAGACAAGTGACCCTAATGGAATAGAGTGGCAGACATCACAGACAAGTGACCCTATTGGAATAGAGTGGCAGACTAACATGTAGGCCTATCTGTTAAAGAGACTATCATCCTAAGGTGAATCTGGTTTGAATCCTTTGCAGAGCTTATACCACTTGTAGGGTAGTATAACGTTGTAGGAGCTCTGGAACATTGTCTCTCCATGTTTCTCTGTCTCCCTCTCAATTCAATTCAATTCAAAGAAGCTTTATTAGCATGACAAAAAAATATTTTGTTTTGCCAAAGCATTGGTTGAAGATACATTGGTAATGATATTATAATAAAATAAGTATTGAAACAAACAAACAACAAATTAATGCTTGCAATGGCATTGATAATATCAGCAAGAAAATAAAGCAAACAGAAGTGTGTGTGTGTGCTCTCTCTCTCTGACTCTTGTGTGTGTGTGTGTGTGTGTGTGTGTGTGTGTGTGTGTGTGTGTGTGTGTGTGTGTGTGTGTGTGTGTGTGTGTGTGTGTGTGTGTGTGTGTGTGTGTGTGTGTGTGTGTGTCTTCATGTTGAAGTTGAGCTATAAAACATAATGCTCACTGATATGATAATGCTGTGTCAATGTTCATGTACTTACAGCATGATGATTGGCCTGCACCCCTGACTTTTGCTTTCCATCTGAGTCCCATACTATGTGAGGCGTGTGTAAATGTCCAGGAGGAAACAAAAAATCCAACTGTACTCTTCAGTGTCCTACTGCTAAATGAGTGTCTGTATACTCAGGTGAGGTTTTAGAAGCATCTCCATAATGACATCACAGACAAGTGACCCTAATGGAATAGAGTGGCAGACATCACAGACAAGTGACCCTATTGGAATAGAGTGGCAGACTAACATGTAGGCCTATCTGTTAAAGAGACTATCATCCTAAGGTGAATCTGGTTTGAATCCTTTGCAGAGCTTATACCGCTTGTTGGGTAGTATAAAGTTGTAGGAGCTCTAGAACATTGTCTCTCCCTGTCTCTCTGTCTCCCTCTCTCTCTGTGTGTGTGTGTCTTCATGTTGAAGTTGAGCTATAAAACATATGCTCACTGATATGATAATGCTGTGTCAATGTTCATGTACTTACAGCATGATGATTGGCCTGCACCCCTGACTTTTGCTGTCCATTTGAGTCCCATACTATGTGAGGCATGTGTAAATGTCCAGGAGGAAACAATAATCCAACTGTACTCTTCAGTGTCCTGATGCTAAATGAGTGTATGTATACTCAGGTGAGGTTTTAGAACCATCTCCATAATGACATCACAGACCAGTGACGCTAATGGAATAGAGTGGCAGACATCACAGACAAGTGACCCTATTGGAATAGAGTGTCAGACTAACATATATCTGTTCAGGAGACTATCATCCTAAGGTGAATCTGGTGTGAATCTTTTGCAGAGCTTACACTACTTGTAGGGTAGTATAAAGTTGTAGGAGCTCTGGAACATTGTCTCTCCCTACCCGGCACCCTGGTTGAAAAACACTGATCTAGCGACTTCTAGTGACTTTCCAGAGAGCCACTTTCGGTTATATTTTGTTGCCAACACATCATCATTGCTGATGCATTTTCTGATCTTTGCCTCCTGACATTGTTATCAGTAGTTTATTGTAGCTTAGCTAATTTATCCAAAGTCTGTCACCATAGATTACATGACAACACCATTTTCACATAACACCATCCTGATTTTGTGGGTTTAACTCCTTACAAGGCTATCAGTGGCTGAGCAGAAATGATTAGTATGTCTGAATCCACTGGGGAGCATAGGCTTCATTTAGGATGGATGGATTGTTTGATTTATGTAAATAAGATGCGCTGTACAACTTTCGGCCCTGCTAAGATTTGAAACAACGCACTTCATTTCCATGACAACTTGCATGGAATGTTTACTCAGAACTCTCGAATACTAAACAAATATTTGAATAATTTCCAAATCCCTGCTCTGTCTGAACAGATGGCTCATGAGATTTGGCACCTTCAAAGATCAAGAAGAAAGACTGTGGAAAGCTATCTGAGGGAAAGATGAGGAGAAAGTTTTGGAAAATTTCCACCGGTCCACTAATTAAGGACATCTGGTGATAGATGGCTCCACTGTCCACACTCACTTTCCACTGAGGAAAGTCCAAAGGCATTGAAACGTCTGCACTGCACTGTTTTCCACACACAATTTGGCTGTGCCGTGCCATGTCGAGCTGAGTGGTGCTGTTAAACCAGCCCGGACGGTTTGTGTTTCCATTACAAACCGTGTTACCCGGAGTATGGTTGGATTTACGTTTTTGGCATTGTCAAATTGCATTACTTTATGTAGGCTAGTTGACTTGACTTAAGGCCGACAGATATCTCAGCTATCGAAGTAGGCTAAAAATAGTTTCAGTGACATCATATTTGGATACTACAATGTTGATTTCTGCCTTCGATTTTAATGTCAAAGTAATACAGTCTCAAACTAAAGAGCATTCCAAAAGTTGATCTGGATCATGATTATTTTTTGATTCACAGCTGAGGACAAGCTGACGCATAATATTCTGGGTAATAGATAGCGAAAGACCCGATCAGCTAGGTTCAGCTGGCCAAAAAACGAGGGCTGGTTTTCAAGCTGTGTTGTGCCGTACCTGTCTAATACAAAAGCAACAAATGGCGGCCGAGTCGTGCTGTGTCGAGCTGTGCCGGGTAGAAAAATGCAGTAGTAAAGGGCCTAAAGTAAGGCTCCTCTTCTGTCAGTGATAAGGTCTGAAACACTAGAGTGTGGCATGGCGGCAGTGAAAAGACAGCCGAGTATCGGGTGGTGTGTTCTACTCGCTCTTTCACACAGACAGCGTCGGTGTGCCCGGCCAGTCCTGTTCAAAATCCCCCCCTCAGCTAAAGCTAGTTTGCTACTTTGCCGCTACCATCCAAATTTCGCTCGAGTTCTATTTTCCAAATGCAGCGAGTCTACTGTACTACCGCCTTGTTGGTGTGGAAGGACAGATCAGTTTCCATGTACTTTCGTCACCATCGCTTCCGTCCCGTCCTCTTCCCCGTTCTGGTCAGAAATAGGCCTAAAGGGCTGTGTATATGTCTTGCGCCAGTCTGTCGCCCACAGGCCACCACGGTAGTTTGGAACAAGGAAGTGGCTCATTGTAGAGAACAGTTCAATGTCCTCCCGATAAGATATAACTTCAGTGTCGTAGCTTGCAAGTGCACGTGTTGTCTTTGGGTTCATGTAAATGGATGAAGGAACAAAGCATGCAATTTATTTAATGAATATCACATGCATTTTCCTCACGCAAACCGTCAGCCTGGTGAAGTTTAGAACAAGGAAGTAGTTGCTTGCTGTCAACCGCAGAGTGGCTCTGGTCAAGAGGACCAATCATAGCGGCTCCTGTCACGGTTGTCTGCATAGCTTGACTGCGGTCAGTCACATTTTTGGAGGTGCACACCAAATGTCTGCGGAGTGGTGGGGGGATGGGGGGTATCTGCGTGGCTGTCTGCGCCACTACAGCGACAGGTTGGTTTCTGAGCATTAATCGGACTTAAAGAGTCATTACTGTCATCACTCAAAGATGAGAAGAAAGGATCGAGAATGAAGAGCCTTATAAATGGCCAATTATCTGCTGCTGAAAATAGCCAATATTGGCTACTAATCATTTGGCAGTAGGGCTTGGCTGATGCTAATGGCCTCCAATCTCAGTGGGAATAGCAGACCAACTGTTGAGCTTGTTTGACCGGATGGAGGCAGAAAAAAGATGGCTTTGACGCTGATACTGTATGCAACAGACCTCGAATCTGCTCATCCGAACAGATTGCTAACTAATCTACATCATATCATCTTTCTCAACCGACTCAAGCCAGTCTTCACGGGGGAGACCTAAACCACCAGAGGACGCCTCAGCTGCTGCGGGTTTCAGTACGGACATCTAAAAATAAAAACATAAAAAACCCTCAGGTCTCATGTTTGTAAACAGACAAATGGCTCTCCTTAATTCCCTCAATACAATACAATGCCACAGGCAGATATTGTGGAAAACGGAGGGTAAAAAATGTCTGCTTAACAAAAATAGCCAGCTACAGTATGTATCAAAAGGGTGTGAAATGTCCTTCCTCAATGAGGGTCAGCATTGAGCATGCAGTAGACAATAGACAAGATGAAAAAATGCATGTTATACTTTTAATTAATTAATGATAAACTTTGAGATTTGAGGGTTTTAAGAACTCAAATTACTCTACTGAAACATGTCTCAATCACATTGACTCAACACAAAATACACAGGTTAACTCAATGGTTTATATTTCTGGCAAAGAAAAGGATTTGTGTGCAACTAAATGAAGTGAATTAACTAAATCCAACAGACTTTTCTGTGTTTGGCAAAATATTAACTCTCTCTCTCCCCCACACGCACATACACATATACACACACACATACACATACACACACACATACACACACACATACACACACACACACACACACACACACACACACACACACACACACACACACACACACACACACACACACACACCCCACGCGCACAGTATATCAGACTGTTGGCACTGAACCCTCTGTGGCTGGGTTCTCTGTGGGGCACCGAATTTGAGCATGTTACAGTAGCTGTTACCGTCATCATTACACCGCAGGGAGGGATGCCAGCACAGATCAGATGCACTGTTTGTCCAAAGGCTGCCACCATACAGAACACCAGACTTATAATCTCGCAGTTTGGGGGGGTTTGGCTCCTTATGATAACTGAGACAGAATGAGTAACATGCCTGGTTTCCTTGCCTGTCAGGGTACATAGAAAGCTATCAGCATAACTGACTAAATTTACACAAAATGGAAAAGGACAAAAAATGATTACGGGACATTTCTGTTGAAGTTTGATTAGCCCCTCATGATTCAAGATGGATTTTATGATTTAGCGCCACAGCAAAAAATCTGTCCTTCATTCTCAATTGCTCAGAACAGACAGACAGGGAGATGTGCAGATGAAGGCATGGATGGATGGATGGATGGATGGACGGATGGATGGATGCATGGATGGATGAATAGAATCCTCAGTGATCCCCGAAAATAGGATTGTAGGAGTGACTTGTCCAGTTCTCCATTTCACAGGAAGGGGGAGAGGTCTTTTGCATGAGTGCTTCCCTGTAAATCATTTACAGTCCTGGGAAATGAAAAGGGAAATTGAATGCTCTCTGGTCGTTGGGCCAAGTTCACTCCCCCGACACAACCTCCAGTGCGGCCGAGGAGGCAGCAGAGGAAGCCTGGGCGTAGGGGGTGGGGGGGGGTAGTTGGCGGGAGGGTGTGGAGCTCGGTGCTATCCTCCGGGGTCCTTCCGCTTGCAGTAGCTTCTGTATGGAGGCAGGAGGAGGAGGAGGGGGAGGGGGGGCCTGGCCCTGACCTGACCTCTAACCCTGTGGACCCCTCATGCCCAGGGCTGTTTTAATGCACAGTCTAGATAGGGCTGCAGCCTAGGGCCCCCCACCTGCCAGGGGGCCCGTGATTGGCCAAAAGTGAAAAATTGCGAAATTGTGACAGGATGTAACATTGTAAAATTCATGTGCCTGACAGAGTACAGTTGGTAGACAAGTTATCCCTAATTCCTAGCTCGTAATTATGACACTGTCTATGTACATTTGTCGCATAATTTGCCTTCCGGGGCCCCACAGCATTCCATAGCCTAGGGGTCCCAGGCCACCTTAATCTGGCCCTGCTCCTGCTCACCCCCACCCCCACCTCGACCCCACTCCCACCCCATCACGCCCATCCGCCGGGTATTACATAATGACCTAGGGCTACAACATGACTTTCCAAGCTGCTGTGCATGGCGACATGCTCGACTAACGTCCAAAGTGTACCATAGCGTAGCGGAGCTGAGCCGAGGGTCAAATGCACGTATGTGCGCTGTTGTTGCTATGCTGTCGTCTCCAGCTGGATGAGAAACGCTTGAACTGTGCATGTGACCCCCTTCATGCTCACTGGAGCTTCTGTGTGTTTACGTTTTGGGAATCGACTACAGTCGCTTGGCCTCGTTCCGATGTCATGTGCATATGGGCTGTGGCAGCACATGAGAAGGCCTTTCAGTTACCGTATACAACATGCACATGCACATATACAACACAAGGTCTTACTATGGGTGTGTGTGTGTGTAGTATATCTGAGTTTAAGAGAGGGTGTGAGAGTTTCATAGTGTTTCTGTGTGTGAGTAGTATATCTGTGTCTAATAGAGAGAGGGGGGGCGGGGGGGAGGGAGAGAAAGAGAGAGAGCGAGAGAAAGAGAGATTGTGGGAGTTTCATAGTGTGTATAGTGTGTTTTCATAGTGTGCATGAGTGTGACATCTGAGATTATCTTGAGTGTGTGTCTTCATATGGCTGTGGGTGTACAATACATGTTGTTATGGGCATTTGCATGTGTGTTGTGTCTGCATGTGTGTGTGTGCGTGAATGTGTGCACGTTTTGCGTGTGTGTGTGTGCGCGTGATCATGTGTGTGTCATCTGAGTAGTGTCTCTGAGCTCACATTAGTTCTCATTAGGAGAGTAGAGGCCAGGGAAGTGAAGTAGTGGTGATGGGGGACAGCGCAGCTCCACAGGGTTACTGATGCCAATGCAACATGACAGACACCCCGCAGCCGACACAGAAAGAAGGGCCCCCGGACTGGAGGTGGCCATAGTGTGTGCGTGTGTGTGACTCTGTATGTGTGACTGTGTGTGTGTGTCTGTGTGTGTGTGTGACTGTGTGTGTGTGTATGTGTGTGGGAGAGAGAGAGGGTGGGGTGGGAGTGGGTGTGTGTGCTCTGTGTTAATTGATCATTTGCATGCAACAGTGGCTGTACACCAGCTGCAAGTCCAAGGGCATCAGGTCAGGACGGACAAACTGCTGGGGATGCAAAATGCCACCAGTGTCACAGCCTTAAGAGCAAAAACACACACACACACACACACACACACCCCACACACACACCCCACACACACACACCACGCACACACACACACACACACACACACACACACACACACACACACACACACACACACACACACACACACACACACACACACACACACGCACCCCCCCCCACACACACACACACCACGCACACACACACACACACACACACACACACACACACACACACACACACACACAAATGAGGCCCTGGGATGTAGTATTGTGCAGTACGCATACATCTTGTACATGCATGCACACTTGCATTTACAGTAGGCACACATGCACAGGCACCCTTATGAAAACGAATAAGAGGGGCAAGAAAACAGCTCAGCTCAATACATAAACAGACATGAAGATATATCACGGAAGATATAAGATGAAGATATATCTTGAACGGTTGGCAAAACGGTTGCTAATTTTGTTGATTACATTTTCATGAACAGAAAAATCCAGGTAATGATCAAGGTGTGTCTGTTATGTTGTGTTACACAGATGTACATTTGTTTTAAAGATTTAATTGTAATTTTTATTTTATTTTATTATACTGTTAACTTTCCCCACCCCCTGCTGTCCGATAATCATCTCATTTGATTAAATATGAAAAACTCACCGATGGAATTGAATAATATCACCATTGCATGGAAGACATATTGGAATACTTCTACAGAACTGTGAGTTTAGAACAATATTTACTATTATATCCTGATTGCTCAAAATGTGTCAATAAAGACAATACATGTATAATGTATAACATGTATGCCATCTGCGCTACTGAGGACCCCTTTTCAAACCTTCAGCTCTACTGCATGTTTCACCATCATTGAAGCCCCTGTCAGTTTACTTTTTAAAAAACCTCTTTTATTTGTTAATTGGTTTTAACACTGCTGTCACAACCAAGTGAAGTGTACAGGAAAAGTATACAGGATAAACTTACACAGCGTAGACATTTTGGACAGAAATGTTAGAAATCTGTTGGACGTGAAAGAAAGGAGAGAGAGACAGAGAGAGAGAGAGAGAGAGAGAGAGAGAGAGAGAGAGAGAGAGAGAGAGAGAGAGAGAGAGAGAGAGAGAGAGAGAGAGAGAGAGAGAATCGTGGAACAGACATGGGAGACAGAGAGAAGTCAGCTGCCAGGGGTGTGTTTATGATGGAAATGACAGATTCCTTTTGTTGAGACGAGGACAGGGACCCAATAAGGCACTGAAAGTAAATAGAGGGATTAGTCTGAGTAGACATGACATATTCAAGTCTATTCAAGTCTTCCAGACACACTCCATCCCCATCCAAAAAGTCCATTCTGTGCTCATTAAACATAACCCGATGACAAGTTCTATAACATTCAGGCCAATTATAAATTATTGTGAACAGAAATTAGTTCAAAAAAGGACTGGTTGTTAATCACATGAAAATAATCTAATCTGCTCAAAAGCCTAAAATGGTTTTAGCAATCCTGTATCATTTATGATGTAAACATTGGCAATTAAACTGATTTCTTAAGATTATACAAAGGCATTGTGTTATCTTTGTATGGCAAGACTTTCTGTTTCTTGTCTTTTCCTCCGTACGGGCAAGGTGCCCTTGATCAAGGCACCTAACCCCATACTGCTCCAGGGACTGTATCCAATACCCTATAGGGGCCTACTTAACATAACTTTACTGTAAATAGCTTTGGATTAAAAACATAATCTGAGTGTAATGTAATGTAATGATGTCTTCTCCTCCTAGAAGTTAATGACAGCACATTGCACTGTTACGAGGCAGGTTTCATCCATATTTGTTTATTAAGATATCAGTACCTATAATAATAATAATCACATTCATGAGATGCAAAGACATTTACATATTTGTACATGATTTTATTGTCACCATGTTGACAAAATCAACACAAAACAGCACAGGAAGCAACATGTCTATGTACAACAGCGTCTTCAACATTTTCCCCCTCCTTTAAGCCTAACTGCATTGACTAACTGCGTTGAGGCTCTAAAGAGAGCATAACCCGCCCTTTATGCCACACCAGTGCATCTGTATGAGAACATGTCTAAATGAAATTCAGATGATATGTGATCATTGGGACTCTTACAGTGGGGATACTCACTTAATTGTATGTGTAAAAAAAGTTTGGGGCCCAAAGTCCATAGCTTCTATTGGAAATGGTATTGCCCCTACTTTCGTTTCTGGTTTGCTTGCCCTCTTTAGCTGCCTTGTTAGCTGTCTCAGACTGACTCTGTCCGTATTTCATAGCTGCGAAGAGATTACAAAGGACGTTCAGATGCCCATGGCAATACACTCTCATATTTTAAGACTAATTTTTGTGAGTCGAGACTGGAAAAAAAAGGTTTGATACTGTCAGTTGGTCAACCTGGAAATAGAGCTGTACAGCTCTGATTACTTTCCACCGTGGCTCATGCCAGGACTTCAGAAACGCTGTCATGATTTTACTCAGTTTTGGCTTAACTCCTAAAAGATCCTTTGGTGTAAGAACCCATCAATCAAAGCAACAGCGAGGCCTGTGGATTAACCATTTACACCATTACTCATACTATACGTCCACAAGCGAGAGACCTGATTACGACGTGCGCAGCATGCAGCCAGACTGTGAATTGTGCTGCTGTCCCTTTTTACTCTTTACATAAAGCTGGGTAAAATGTAATGTCAATATTTGGGGAAAGGCTGAACCATCCATCAAGCAGTGAAAAGAGCAGAGAGAGAGAGAGAGAGAGAGAGAGAGAGAGAGAGAGAGAGAGAGAGAGAGAGAGAGAGAGAGAGAGAGAGAGAGAGAGAGAGAGAGAGAGAGAGAGAGAGAACATTTGCTGGATGTGTTGAGTGATGAATGTGCCCCCTGGGCAGTTGATCGTGTGGTCTTCCATAAATCCGCCAGCTATGATTGGTGCCAAAGGGACAGACAGACAAAGCTGCTGCCAATTCCTCTGTTCTAGCACAGAGTCTGTGAGACCTAACTAAGAGCGGCAAGGCCTTCCATGGCTAATGGCCATCAATGCTGTTTAAACAGAAGCACACGTCAGAGCGGCACAACGACAGCCAGTGTCACTGCTGTATGGGTTTTTTGTTTGTTTGTTTGTTTTTAGTGGACTATCTAAGAGGCATATTCATTGCAGCATACTCTATCAACCACCAATTACTAATTAATTTATGGGCATTAGATGCCGTTGTGCCACCTGACGTCTGAGCCCAATAAAACGTCTTTGACTCGAATGTGAAATCAATTGTGACGGATAAAATGACTGAAAACCAGCGGAGAAGTGGGCGCGGTGAGTTTTATAAATGTACTAGTGTATATTCACCAACATTCAACCACAGCTCAAGTCTGACAGGCATCTGGTGATGGCTTTGTGAAAGAAAGATACAACTAAAATATCTCACGTAATAATCCACTGATACAGTCTAGACTTCTAAACCAACTACTTTTCAAAGATTATAAACAACCCCGTACCATGTACTTTGAAATGTGGTCTGCCATTAGGAAAATAGGGAGGCGATTTTGTGTTTCTTTAAGTCAGGTCTGGCCTGAATGAGGTACACCCACAAGACACAAGCAGTGAGCTCCAATTGGAAGTGAATTGGAATTCAGATGGAATTTAGAATTTCTTTGTATGTGGTAGCCTATTTCCAATCCATAGTCAAAGCCATTAAAGCCATCAAGCCTTTATCTGGTTTCATTAATTTATAAAGATTTGCACTGATGCGGCCAATACAGATAACACATTATGCCTACTGCGGGACTAATGGAAAAAGATATATTCCCCTCTCTATACTGCGCCCTTATGGCAGATGATAGCTTAAGGACTAGTACTGTAACTTGGGGTTCAACATGCAACCTCTTCTGGACGCACACACACAAGCTTGTTCTCATTTCCAGAAAACACAAGCTGGCAAAACAATATAATTTTCTTACGGTCCCCTCAGCTGACCAACATCCAGCATTCACTCGCACTCACACATGCCGAAGCTAACCCACTCGCTCTGCTGCTAAACCACACAGATGAAAAACAAAACACTAGCCCTAAATCTCCAATGGCATATGAATGCAAATATTTACATATTTAACAAGTATAAATTAAGATTGTGCAAATAGTCTTTGAAGGTCATCATTAGGAATCATTCTCCGTGCGTTTTTGGTAACACACTAGAATGGGAAGGAACGCCATCCTTCCCCCATTACACACATTGATAAATAAAAGTCATGTTAGCTGGGTCAGGGAATTTTTAGAAGCAGCCCACGGCAAGGTGGTGCAACGACAGCCAGTGCCACTATTGCATGGATTTTTGTTTGTTTGTTTTCAGTGTACTATCTAAGAAGCATATTCATTGCAGCATATCAACCACTAATAATGCATTCATTAAAGGGCATTAGATGCCGTTGCGCCATCTGACGACTGAGCCCAAAAATGTCGTTGACCCAGCTAGGAAATACACAGGAAGCTTGATGAGCCATTAAAGACCTTTAGCCTTCTGATGTGTAAATACATTACTCTCCAATAGAGATGCAGTGTTAACATCTCTACAGACCATCCTATTTTTGATCTGTTCACTCAACACATCACCATTGTTCAGTGCATCCTCACTGCATCCTCTATGCAGTGCATACACTTTAATGTACTCAGGCCAGCTCAATGGATTTATCGTAGGATCCATTAAATAAAAATTAAACAATAAAGAAAGAATCTATTGATGTTGTTACTGACTGAATGGCACACTGATTCAGTTCAAAAGGAAGCAGATGCCAGTCAGGTTTGGATCAAATAATTATAATAATAGTTTTAAGAGCCTGGTTTAGGAAAGTGGTCTGAAGGACCATTCTTTGTTGATCACCACAAAACATCACCTCTTACAACAACAAAAAATCGCCACTGCTCAGAAATGGAAAGTGACAAGTTTTCCCACCTAGGCAATGACTCACGCCTGCTTAAGAATGCTCCAATATCTTTTTGTTGTTTTTGCACGCAAGCATGCATGAGAGTCTGGCTATTTTTGCCCGCCTGCCCGGCTTGAGTGTGTTTGCTGTGACTGCGGCTCTAGCCCCAGGGGTGTCACGCTAACTTGCAAGAATCACAGCAATTATCAATGAAGAGTGTGCCTTCAACTGCCGTGCTGTGTATGCGTGCTCAAGAGAGAGAGAGAGAGAGAGAGAGAGAGAGAGAGAGAGAGAGAGAGAGGAGAGAGAGAGAGAGAGAAATAGAGCAAGTGAGCACCATGGACATTGTCACATGTAGGCAATTTGAACAGCGCGATCTAAGCAGTGTCTGTGCTAAATCTCAGTGTATTCTGCTCAAATGAATGTGCTGTGAGTGTGTGCATGTGTGTGTGTGTGTGTGTGTGTGTGTGTGTGTGTGCGTGTGTGCGTGCATGCGTGTGTGTGTGTGTGTGTGTGTGTGTGTGTGTGTGTGTGTGTGTGTGTGTGTGTGTGTGTGTGTGTGTGTGTGTGTGTGTGTGTGTGTGTGTATGCGCACATTTTAAGAGAGTCAGCTACGTTTTTTCAGCTGAGAAACAACACACTATGCTGCTGGGCATTTGTTTTCTCCACATGAACTCAAGGCACACTATGAAGCATCGCTGGCTCATGCTCCCCACCCCCCACTCCCCACCGGCCCGCATCTTCTCACCCCCCCCCACCCCCAACCCCAACACAAACGGTGTGGAAACATCCTTCAAGAGAGCACACAACAGAGCAAACAACATCGCACTGCATCACGGAAAAGGGGAACGTTCCAACAATTCATATGGTCTCAGTCCCCAAAGGTACAGCTGGGACCCAAAAGGGAGGGGAATGATACTGTTTGGAATAGGAATGAAAGGAACGGCAGATCTTAACACTGATTTGTTTTGGCCGCTCAGGAAAAACACACACGTACGCACACAACACATATGTACGTATACACACATGTACACACACACACACACACACACACACACACACACACACACACACACACACACACACACACACACACACACACACACACACACACCTTAAAAAGAAAATTACATTCTGGGGACTCTGTGCTTTAAGGGGACATGAAGCAGCTGCCAGGGGTTTGCTCTGGCAATGTCAGTAGTCCGGTGTCTCTAGTGCAGGCTCAGTTCAGCAAGAGTCACATGGTTACCATCAGTTGAAGGGGAAGAGTGTGCACATCCCAGGAACTGACTGTAGGAGCCGCACACTTGAAATCCTTGTTGTTGTTTTTTATTATTTCATTGCTGGATCCAGCAAAATCGGAACAAAATGTATTTCAAGTGCGCAGAATCCTCACTCTGAAAATCACATGGTTACGATGATGCGGCGGTGCTGCGGCGGCTCAACCACACAATTATGTGATAAGTTAGTTCGTTGGCTCTTCAAGCACCGTTCACCAACATGCCCAAACAAACAAACAAACAAAAGAGCCTTTCCCTCAGGCAGTCATGTACTGACTGACTGCCCTACTTTTGTTCTTCTGTTTCTTGTTTCTTCTGTTTTCTTGTTTCGTATTGTTTTTCTTGTGCAATTTGAGTCTTGACTTGAATCAAAATTTTACCTTCAACAGTTGATGAAACAGCTATGTCATATCAGGCTATAGCTCCAACCATTCAGCTCAACTACAAAAGTTTTGTTGTTTTCCCTTTAAAACAATATTGACAACTATTGTACTGTTCATTATGATAGTTATTGTACATTTCCGGTGTCTGTCCTGTGTTCAGAGTCAGATGAGCATGGATAAGAGACAGCTAACAGAGAGGCCTAACAGGCATCCTGGACAAATCCTCATCCTCAACCGTCCTGCAGAGCATGTACAGTAACAATATGGCTTGGTTGCCAATGGTGACCATCCGACAGGCACTAGTGGACTAGTGGACCTGTCTCCTGTGTGAGCTTCCTCTGTTTTCTTACACAACCATCATACGAAAAGCACCAATCTCCCTCAGCACACACAAGCACACACACACACACACACACAAACACTATTGTGTGTCAGGTGCTCATCTCATCTCCAGGCTCGACCCCAGTCCCCAGCCCCCAGCTCCGTCCCAAGTTGCCAGTCTCCCATCCACAGCTGCCATAGAGCTGATAGGGTGGGTGTGGTGGAGGTGTGTAGAATGCATAAGCGAGGCGAGCCAGCGGAGCAGGACACCAGACCAGACCTCCAGTCCAGTCAGTGACGCCCTGCTGATCACCTCATCACTTGGAGAACGAGAGCGTGTCTCTTTGTCCCTTCTTCCCCTCAGAGGCTGCTCTCACTGCTGACCAGCGGGCCCTCGTAGCCCTGGCCCCTGTCCACCAGCGGCCTCCCAGCGTCCTCATAGCCGGGGGAGTCCAGGGGCTGTGGCTGAAGGGGCAGCGCTCCTCCACCTCCACCTCCACCTCGCAGGGTCCTGCCATTCTGACAGCCCACCAGCGCGTGCTTCTCCTCTGGGGCCGACTCAAAGTCCACTCGGGTGGTGGTGGTCTTTATGGGGGAGGTGGTGGCGGTCTTTGTGGAGGAGGTGGTGGCGATGGGCTTGGTGCAGTCCGGCGCCGCCGTGGTGGTGGTGTCTGGGTAGTGCAGGGGGATCATGGAGGGCTGGGTGACCAGGCTGCCGGCGCGCAGGTTGAGCGTGTGGCTGTAGGTGTGGCGGTACTCCTCCTCGATGTTGCGGCCCAGCTTCCAGCGCTTCCACTTCTTCAGGATCTCTGACTGCACCTGAGGAAGTAAGTGAGTATGCCCTTTATTATCCCACAGTGGGGAAATTCATGTGTCGCAGCAGTATCACACATACAGCATGTACAAAATAGACGACATTCATACAATCCCAGGACCAGAGAGTTAAAAATTATGTAAGGGAAATATAAATGAGAAATTATATAAAAAATGACAAATAGAGGTGTTACTGAGGAGGCAGGGGTGGGGAATTGGGTAGTGTCAGAAGGACAAGGAGTCAATATGCTGCACTACACTGTGTACTCTGATGACAATTAGGATGCCATAGTGGCAGGAGATAAGATCTGTGCAGGGCCGGCGATAGGCAGAGGCAGACAGGGCAGTCGCCTAGGGCACCAAATGTCTTGGGGGCACCTGAATATCCCACAGAATTAGAATATGAAGAGAAATAGAAAATTGAACTTTACGTTGACACTGAATATTCATGGGCACATGTAGTGTGTAGGTACTAGATCAGCTGTACTTGATCAGATGTACCATGCTAAGTTTATATATGTTTACAAATGCCAATCTGTAAATGCACAAAAAAAGAAAAGGCTGTGCTCGCCTAGGGCACCAAATTGTGATGAACCGGCCCTGGATCTGTGAGTGTGTTTAGATGACCTACTCACCTCTTTGTTGAAAAAGCAGTACAAGATGGCCACGAGGAGACCCTGTAGAAATGTCAAAGTGTACGTGTCAGTTGTATAGTGTGATACAGGATCATGCAGTCAGAAAGAAGAGAGTAAAATACAGCCAGAGAGAGAGCGAGAGAGAGAGAGAGCGAGAACTAGGAGAGAGAGAGAGACGGAAACAGACAGAAAGATGGAAGAGGCCCTCAAATACACAACGAGTTTTCAAGCAAAGCCAGTGCCATCTGTAACGTGCACACAGTGAATAATACACAACTAGGGTGAAAATTCATCTCGCAATCAAGTCTTCAAAGGCGCACAAGAAATGACAAACAAATAAAAATCTTCCCCGACAAGCAGGCCGGAAACTACACAAATAAGAAATGTCGCATTAACATTTGGGGGTGAAACGGTTCGCTCTTCCACACATTTGCACTGTAGTAGATATCTGCGATGCACAGATGGGCCCACCCATAGTCCACACTACATCAATCCTTGGGGAATCGGAGGCACTCTTGTTCTCTCTCGCTGCCGGTCGCTCTGTTCTAGTTCTGTGCGTGAACTCGTACTCATTGAGCCGATTCTGCTGCCTGGATGGTGAACCCTCGACACATTCCATCATGGCCCCTCATCAGCACCGCTCTGCTCATTACTGGGGGTAAATGAGTCAGGCTTATTGGAGAGAGACAGAGAGAGTGGGACTCCGTGCACGTGTGTGACTGTGCGCGCGCGCGTGTGTGTGCGGGTGTGTGTATACACGTGTGCGCGTACACACGTATGTCTTTGTGTAATGTGTGTGCACATTTCTGTGTGACCAAATGTGTGCGAGAGTGTGTATCTGCGTGCGTTTTATTTTGGCTTAATTAGTCCTGGCACCCTGATATAAATAATGAATGCGAGCATCTCGCACTCGTTGGTTGTCTTTGGGAGCGTAATGAAAGGGCACGAGGGGGAGAGCTGGCCCTACAGCCAAATATTTTTACAGCTCGTTGAACTAGAGCATATGGGGGTGTTGCTGCCTTCAAAATAGACACCGGGACAGCCATGATGACGGCTCTGAACCCTGTGTGTCCCTTAGTTAGCCCATGCTCGAAAGTTCCCAGGCTGAGATTTGGTGCGTGTGTGTGTGTGTGTGTGTGTGTGTGTGTGTGTGTGTGTGTGTGTGTGTGTGTGTGTGTGTGTGTATGTGTTTGTGTGTGTGATTTACATTTGTGACCTGACCTGGAAACAGATGAGCATGAGGTCAATGTGGAGTTTGAATTTACACAGGGCATGCTACTGCTGCTGCTGCTGCTGTGCTGTGCTGTGCTGTGCTGTGCTGTGCTGTGCTGTGCTGTGTGTGTGTGTGTGTGTGTGTGTGTGTGTGTGTGTGTGTGTGTGTGTGTGTGTGTGTGTGTGTGTGTGTGTGTGTGTGTGTGTGTGTGTGTGTGTGTGTATTACAGCTGAGGCCTGACCTGGAAGGAGCTGAAGAGGAGGTCGATGAAGAGTTTGGTGAGGCGCAGTCCCAGCGCGCGGTCTGAGGTAGACTCGTCCGTGACGAAGGAGAAGAGCACGGGGTGGATACCCAGCAGAGGGATCAGGGTGAGGGTGGACTTAGCCAGCCTGCACACACACACACACGCACGCACGCACGCACGCATACACACACACACACACACACACACACACACACACACGGCACAAAGAACATGTTATGCCACAATGTACAGTACTATGGCCATGTTTACATGATGTTTTTAATTCTGAATTAAATATTAAATATTATTAAATTGAGTTAAATGAATCTTGTAAATGAGGCCAATATCTTATATTACTAAATAACCATTGTACTAATAAAAGATCTAGGCATTTCAATTCTTATTATTGTTTATTGTATACATTTGAAGATCAGATGCAAAACCCTCTGAAAGTTATTACAAAAATCTGTACAAATGAATAGTATTTTCCCCAAGTTAACTCAATCAAAAAGCCATTTAAATGTTAATATCAAGTACTAAAGTATAACATTTTTAATATCACTTATACAGAAGTATAGTCTATTTATTCACTTATTCACTTTTTTTAAGCACACTAGTGACACAATGTTATTCATGACAGTCACACACATATTGCAATCATAATCAAGGCTCTCACCGAAACTTGTAGTCAGAGTATCTCATTTGGTGTGCTCTCAGCTTGGACACGAGAATCTTTATGATGCGGATGAAGATAAAGAAGTTGATCTGCAGGGCAAAATGAACAGGCAGAGGGGAAAAACAGAAAATCAAACTTAAATACTTAAAGCCTACTTTCAAAAATACACATACCATATGTATTGTATAAGCATATAAATAGGTTCATATATACAGGGTGCGATTTGTTGAAGAACCAGAAGGGGGGATAAGTTTCAGATTTGAAGCATTATCAATGGAGTTACATACCGCAAATATTAAAATCCTGTAGGAAAGTGGCAATATCAAAACCAGAAAGGGGGACAATCCCCCCCATCCCACCCTACAAATCGCACCCTGCATATATACACTGACAGTACAGTACATATTTTGCACATGCCATATATACCATAGAATGTAAATATACTGTACACACACTATACTGTATGCCTGTACACATACATATTGCACATGTTGATCACTGAAGGCTATGCTATAACCTATGGGACAACCAGTGGCAGAACAATGGCACACAAGGCCCCAGGGCAAAACACTCTACTCTACTCCAATATGGGAAGGCCCTGAGCACATGCCCTCCTTGCCCCGCCCCTATAGCTCCGCCCCTGGGGACTACTACAACAGTGTCATGCAGGCAATCTGGTAGTGCATGCATTATTACCCACATATTTCCCCACATCTCCAAATGTTCTGAACACGCCATTGGTTAAAAAAATGTCCTCATCCCCTTAGCTGCTATTTCTGATTGGCGGGTAGGGGAGGGGTATTGAGAGCCGTGATTCCGTGGGATACGTGTGGAGCTAGCAGTACACTGGCCGATGCAGTGCAGACCTCTTCAACACAGGAATTCCTGTGAGATAGGACCCTCTTAAGACTGGAGGTCAGGCCGTGCCTTACGTAACATCCTCACAAGACATCGCTGCTGGTCGCTGAGGTTGAGTGCTTCACCCCAATAGCTACAGTGCGTCTGGTGAAGGACGCGCTCTGCTTCCTCATGCTTCCAATCTGTGGGGCTTGTTTCCCCTGCAAACCCCGCCGACGCCCACAGCCATCCACTACAGGCCACAAATGAAGAACACTGAGGATGCTAAGTGATCTCGATTTGGTATTCTCACAACCCACTTTTCCGCACGCCATATATTATGGAAATCCTGTTAATATTGCATTGGATGGCAAAGGCGAGGGCAACTGCTGGCTAACTGAGGGTGATGGAGCGAAATGGAATAGCTGAGTGAGTGTGCACATGTAGATAGAGACTTCCGGAAAGTACTGCCAGCACTGGAGGCAAGACGCTTCTGCTTCACTACTGTACTTCTGTCGTAGTCCGCAACACTGCTCAAAGTGAGCACTATACTGTAGCTTGGGTGTATGTGTGTCAGAGAGAGAGAGGGGGGGAGCTGAGCTGCAGATATGAGGAGAGGATGTACAGTATGTCTCACCAGTACAGACAGTAGGATGGGGGAGCGGATGATCCACCAGTACTCCATATTTATATTCTGCTCCCAACACCTGCAGCAGACAAACAAACAAACAAGTGATTGATCGATTAATGGATTGATTGATTTTGTATTTGTATTTGGAGCATCAGCATATATAGCATGGTGAACTTGCACTGTATACACAAATACACACTTTTCTTTGTTTTTTTTGTTTTTGTTTTTTTAATTCTATCATGATTTGTATGTGTATGGTGTAGTCAATAAGTGGGCCAAGGAAAACACTAGGCACCCAAAGCTCATCCCCATATCCTTTCCCGATAAGACAAGGGCAATGTTAAGGGTCGGCTCTTTTCAACTTTCCTCCAAACGAATTAAAGGACTTGCTCCTGCCCTACCTTGCCACTCACCCGCTCCTCCTCTGTCTGCCGGTCTGTCTGTCCCACCACCAGCAGAGATAGTTCACATTCTACTCTTCCTGCATTTTCTATGCCAGTCTATTCTAGTCTCTACAGTATTTCTCTGTCTCTCCATTTCTCTCCCCCCCCCTAACCACATCACAATCTCCTCTCGACTGGTAGTGTGCTCTTTTTCTGAAAACTAGAGCGAGACAAAAAAGAGAACAAAGTCAGCAGGCAATCACGGAGCCTGTATCTGTGTCCAGGGGGCAAAGGACCAGACAAAAGCCACATTATACACGGCTGACTTGGGCTCCAATGGCCATGCCAGCAGAGTAGAGGATGAGAAGGGAGCAGCGGAGGAGAGAAGAGAAGAGCAGCCGTGCTGAAAGGTTAGAGCAGGAAGAGGAGCATTGAAGTACACCCCCTGTCTGCTGGCGGAGGGAGGGGGACGAAGGATGCTGTGGCGTCCTCATAAAAAAAGGCCGACAAGCAATCCCAGGGCACAAATAATCTACTGCGTTGCTGTGTACTCAACGACGTAAATGATATAAGGGCCACAAGGCATTATTTAGATGGCACAGCTGTAATCATCTCCGGCCCGCCATGCGGCAGTCCTTCATCTTGTTTGCTTTGGCGGGTCTGCTGTTTGCTCTGCACAGAGGGCCCTGAGGAGCCAGAGCTCGGCTCAGAGAGATGCGCTGACATGTATCTCTATATAGGCTGTCTATTAAAAACCCCACAGGCTTCATTTTCTTATCTTAACATATGTCAGTGGTCTCTACACTAATGGTTATGAACATTTCTAGGTTAAAGGAGCAGTAGCAGATTCTGCTTGAAATTGCTTCCATTTACCATCTGTATGAATAACAAAGAAAACAGAAGGAGCTGCTACATGAGCTCCAGTGGCGCAATCGGTTAGCGCGCGGTACTTATAAGGCAGTACAGGCTGAGCAATGCCGAGGTTGTGAGTTCGAGCCTCACCTGGAGCAGGTCACCTTTAGATGTTGGAACACTTAATGACATGTGAATACCTCAGTGAAAAACAATAATGCAGATATCTACAAAGTTTGAGATATGTCACTGGCACAGAAAATATGTTGGCTGACTGTTACTATACTGTGCTCAGTGAAAGGTCAGAATGGGCAGCCGTGGCCTAGTGGTTAGAGAGTTGGTCTTTCAATCCAGGGGTTGCCGGTTCAAATCCCCCCTGACCTCTCCCTACATCTCCATCCATGGCTGAGGTGCCCTTGAGCAAGGCACCTAACCCCACATTGCTCCAGGAACTGTAACTAATACTCTGAAAAATAATAGTTGTAAGTCGCTTTGAATAAAAATGAAAGCGTCAGCTAAGTGCAATGTAATAAGGAGCTAATTCAAAAGAAACACTTCCTGCATGATCTTGTTGGTGACAGGTGTTACCTGTTAGTATGTGTTCTGCTTTACACAGGACATACTCAAGATGTAGTGTTTGACATTTAGTGCCCCTTTGTTGTAAACCCATTTCCCCCACATGTGGACACAAAAACAAATAGGATCTCACAGTTCACCTTGAAATAAACCAGGACTATCACTTCAGCACCTATATAAGGTACATAGTGTTGGATACTTAACCCGAAAGAGACCCATCAAAGGTAGGGTGTGGGAATGAGAGGGAGCTGGGAGAGCTGAGGAGTACCTGAACTGAAATTGTGAGCAACGAGATAGATCTGCCCTGTTTCCTATGCTTATCACTTAGCAATTACATTAGGATCAGTCACACCAACAAGTGCAATTTGCCACTTCACTGAACTGGCTCGCAAGTCATGTAATAGATTTCCAATGTGCCACGGCTGAAAGCCTGGGAAACCATCACTGGGAAGAACTCTGTGGTGAGATTGCCGCCTTATAAAAAAAAAAAAGAAATCGACATTTTGCTGTCATGACCTCTAAGCGTGAGGATCCAAAACACATTAAGGTCTCGGAGCCCAGCGATGAGAGTTTGACATCAGGTGCAAAGAAAAGAGACGCCTCTCATTGGCACACATACCGACAAGGATTGTCACAGGTAATATGTGTCAGTGTCAACAGCAATGGCCTGCTCAGAGGATAAAACCGCCTTTTTCAAGAGGACAAAAAAACAAATCAAACACTTACTCTTCATTCTCATAGAGATACTTCACAATCACCCACGGGAACACAAATACTAGAGGGATACCTGTGGATAAAAGGAAGAAGTATGAATACATTTATCACAGACATCATCGGTTGGAATAGTAGTACCAGCTATTGAGGTAGTAGTAATAATAATAGTAGAAGAGTACTGGCAAGGATAGCAATAGCAGTCATGTAGCAACAACAGCCAATAAGATTAAAAAAGCAAACACATTTTCGTACTCTCATTTTCAATATATACATGCAGGGTTCTTTCAGATTAGGACTTGATTGTATGAGTATTCATTTGATAGTTAAAACAGAATACAAAAAAATATTATGTTAAAAAAATATAATCGCTAAAACAGAATACATTGTTTTTAAAGGAAGTGCAACGTCTTCAGACAGATATTGCATATTCATCGGTCCACCCTCAGCCTGCTCACCCCAGCCGATGCAGAGGTAGATGCCAAAGTAGTTCCTCTCGTGGAGCACCGTGACGACCAGTAGGTTGTGCAGGTAGATGCCCTCTACCAGGAGCCAATAGCTGTTGGCCGTGATGCTGTACTGCATCATCACCACGGCAACCCGACAACCTATCGCTGTCTGCAACACAATCAAAAATACACACACAACACAACACACACACATGAATGCAGAGGTTACAGAAGATACCTTCAGCAATCCCTTTTTTCTGTGTGCAATCAACAGTACCACATGTGTAGACTGCAAGAGGTTTAAAGTACTGTATTGTTACTCTGTTACACATGTCAAGGTTGCAATTCATTACTGTTGATTCCTGTGGAGCCTGACCTCGTTGTTGACCATCCACTCCACTTCGTAATCAGAGTGGTGCTGCATGTCTCGGTCGAAGTTGAAGAAGGGTTTCTCTATGATGGCGTCTTTGATGAGGATGGACATGGCCCTCAGGATGAAGGAGGCGAACAGGTTCATGTGGATGTTGTTCCTGGTGCAGTGGAGCTTCCTGTAGAAAAGGGATCATTACAGAAGCACGCACGCACACGTCACACGCACGCATGCACGTCACACGCACGCACACACACACACAGGCTACGTCAGGAGTGAGGAACCTTTTTCATTCGAAGGGCCACTTCAAATTTTATAAAGTCTTCCAAGGCCCATACTATGAACACAAAACAGGATTTCCCCTTACACCTTTACAACAGACCCCACCTGCACTCGGTCCCCTGAAAATGTAACTTAATTGTATTGCAAATGTAATTTCTAAGACTGCTTTACAAAACATGTCCTATTTCCTGGGCCATAGGTTCCCCACCCATGAGATAAGGGATAATTACAAAAGCTGCGTAGGCACCATAATTGGCAGGCAAACATTGCGGAGAGGTTTCAGTCTGAGCTGGGGACATCCCTAACCGACTGTATGTTTTTTCTCTCACACTCAATTCCCCATCTCTCTCCAATGCCCTGTAAAAATCATGATGAACTGCTGTTTTATTGCTCTGATCTGTTGTAAGATGATGACTGTTTGCCCATTTGGTCTTACTGCACCACATGTGATTTTACATTACTCGTAGCTGATGCTTGTATCCAAAGTGACTTACAGTTATGTACAGGGTGTTGCTTACAGTTCCTGGATCAGTGTGGGCTTAGGTTTTTATAGGCTGAGGGCACATTTTCCCAAAAAGGGCTTAGGTATTTAGAGGCCGTTTTTTTCCAGTGCGTCAGGCTTAAATGGGTTAAATAGCTGAAAGTGTGAAAATACATTACATTGCACTTAGCTGACGCTTTCATTTTATTCAAAGCGACTTACAACTATGACTTTTCAGGATATTGGTTACAGTCCCTGGGGCAATGTGGGGTTAGGTGCCTGGCTCAAGGGCACTTCAGCCATGGATGGAAATGTAGGGAGAGGTCAGTGGGGATTCAAACCGGCAAACCCTAGATTGAAAGACCACCTCTCTAACCACTAGGCCAATGTTTCCCAACCTTTTTTGTCTTGTGTACCCCCAAGCCTTTTCATTGTGCCATGAGTACCCCCTAAGTCAAGTTCTATATCGCTTTCTCCATCCCAATGTAACTAAGCTCCATATGTTTGTTAAAATTAAATTTTTCCAAGTACCCCCTGCAGTGTGCTCGCGTACCCCTAGTGGTACACGTACCCCTGGTTGGGAAACACTGCACTAGGCCACGGCTGCCCCTGATACCCCTGATAACACACATTGTGATTATCCATCACATAGAAGACATGTAAATGTCTTAATGAAATGTGTCTTACAGTAATTACCTGAAAGCCATGAGGATGCCCAAGGCCAGCACTAGAGCGCCCAGAGAGAGGGAGTAGCCCACCGTGTACATGGCCCGGAACATGGCCAGGATCTTCCCATGCTGCAACACACACACACACACCAGGACAACACCACAGAGGACAGAGGAGCAGGGAGAGGGGGCAGAAATAGAGAGACAGGGAGAGATAGGAGACAGGAGAGGGAGAGAAGGAGAGGAAGACAGGTCAGAGAGAGAGAGAGATAGAGAGAGACGGAGAGATAACAGAAGGGAGAGGGAGAGAAGGAGAGGAAGAGAAGCGTGAGATAGAGAGAGTGACAGGGAGAGAGGGGCAGAAATAGAAGCAGGTAGAGTTAGAGAAGGAGGGGAAGAGATAGAGAGAGCAAGAGAGAGGAGCAGGGAGAGAAAAGGGGGAGAAAAGGAGAGGAAGAGAGGGGCAAGGATCCAGTTATCAGCGGCATCCATGGTTTGCGTCCGCTTTGTACATTTTGTTGTGGCGAGTCACCACAGCTTAATGTTCTCCCCCACATCTTCAGAGCTTTGGTGTTTTCAGCCTACTAAGAGACTTGATTTATTCATTTATTGCATTATTTAAAGTTAGGACTGGAATCCCTGTTCCTGCCCCTCAAATGTTCAAAGACATCCTAGAGGAAACACTGCTGTCATGTACTGTAGACCAAGAGTATTTAATCCATTATTGAACACTTGCACCATTTAGATATTTTGGGGGCTTTCTGCCTGTATTCACTTAGGACTAAGTGAGAGCAGACAGGAAGCAAGTGGGAGAGAGAGATGAGGCAGGCCCAGGAAATGACACAGACCCTGGACCTGTCTCCCCATGGGCATATGGTATAGCCAGTGTAACTGAGGTGTTCCTCCGTAGTCCGCTCCTCGGGTCTCGAACTTGCCACCTCCTAGTCAATGCATCGGTTCGAGCATGGGAGGCACAGCACGATACCGCTGAGCAAAAGGACCAGTCCAGTAGCTCAGCACTACCGATACTGTATGAGGCTTCGGGAGGGAGGTTTACTAACATTCCCTGCCACACTCTGCTAGTTGGCCTCCGTTACACAATTATAGTCTATACGTGGTAAGGTGCAACAGTGCACTGTGCCTTAGCAGTCCCACTTTATAATACTATTTAAATACACAAATAGACATTACGCATGGCATCTGTTTGTATAGTTAACTGTGTGTGCATGTCTCCATGAGCTAATGTGATTGTGACAGACAGTGAAGCATGTGCAGGTAAGGCGAGTTAGAAGTGGTGTACCCTCTCAGCACCGTCGTCCCCCATGAGCTCACACTCGCTCGTGTTCCTCTCCGCCGACCACTGTCCATCAGCCCCACAGTCGCGGTACACAAAGCCATGTTGTACTGCAGTGGACACATGCACACACACGCACGCACGCACACACACGCACGCACGCACGCACGCACGCACGCACGCACGCACGCACGCACGCACGCACACACACACACAATCATCAAGTGATATAGGCATTGAGTGTTACAGTCTCTGTCTCATTCTACAAACTATTCAATATACAAATAGACAGATGTCTGTTTTGTTAACCTTTAGGAGGTGTCTAGATTTGAAGCCTGTCTCAGGCAGGTATCTGTACTTATTTCAAAATCAAACAGTCAGTCAGTTCAAGATGAAGTGTGAGCAGCAACACTACCACAGTTCTCTATTGGCCTGAACACACTCTGGAAGATCACTCCTGAGGTGATGAACCTGCTGTTGAGTACTCTCACAATATCACACTTTATGATGGAATGAGTCCAGATATCACTTAATTATCTACAACTTCTTTCTCATCTCCAATCTAACATTGTTCCAGAAATGAGCAATGAGATCTAATAGACTTGCTGACTCCTCTTGTTCTGTTGCTGCTGAGTGGTATTTGGGCAGCGGTGTTGATGAAGTCATCGCCTCTCCTAGTGAGACATATAAACTGCCTCCGCATCCTCAGGCCCTGTACACATTGAGGCGGATACATGATAATGTTCATTATAATTGATCCAGTTACCCTTCCTGTACACATGAATATGCCATAGGCCTGTTCTCAAACCTAAAATGATGTGGATGAATCAAAAGCAGTCAGCTTTGCATTGTGGTGAGCTCTAAATTAACACCAGCCAACCAGACAAATACTGGTGAAATTTCAGGCTGGTAGAATAGATCAACTTACAAGTCACTTTCACCCATTGGCGAGTGTGTAGTTGGCTAGTAAGATTAACATCCACTTACCATCTTGGCAAGTGATGAAAAGAGTTAATTTAGAGCCCTGGTGGTGTGTGAAAAGTGAAAAGGCGAGTTGAAATTACAGAATCGGATTCCAAAAACGTTGGGACACTTGGTATTTTGATAGCTATCTTTGATGTAGTAAGGATGCGCATACATCCCTAAAAACAATTGTCACGAGTGCTGGATACAGGTGAACACATGACAAGCCTTGACCGTTGTTCAGTCGAAACCGTGTGTCAAGTTTCACTGAGTAAATCACAGCGAGGGATCTTTTACGGTGTGTGGATATCTCTTTCTCCTTCTTAGTCTGATACTCACCCTTGGCGTACCAGGGCAGATACCAGGGGCAAGGAATGGTGACTGTGGTGTTGGGAAGCCCGTCTGGCCAGCACGCAAACCTGTCAGAGGTTCTGTTGCACACCACACCTGCAAGAAAACAATAAAGAAGGGTGTCAAATGTTCCTACCAGCAGCTCTGGCGCTGTATCTTCACTCCCTTTGCCTAACTCGGCCTATTTCCTGTTGACATTAAGGATAATACAGGCAGGGCCCAGCCGTGGCTCAATCGGCAGGGCACTCGAATGCTACGACGGCGACCCGGGTTCGATTTCAGCCCGAGGTCATTTGCCAAGCCCTCCCCATCTCTCTCTCTCCCCGCTAATTTCCTGTCGCTCTACACTGTCTGTATCATAATAAAGGCATAAAAATCCCCCCCCCAAAAATATGTTTTTTGAAAAAGGACAATACAGGCAGGTGTCCATAAGGTGTTCATTCCAACAGCAGCCCCTATACTGTATATTTGCCTCCCTCTCCTCATTTCATGTTTACAATAATTATTTTACTTTCGTTTTTTCATTTATACTGGCCTCTAGAAGAATTACCGGCTGAACTACAAAGTCTATGTCTTGTTCCTCCTGAGGACTACTCAAAATGAAATAGGGGTTAACATCTGGAGGTGATGTGTCCTTTCATCTCTGTTTGCAACAATAGTACCAGTATCTGGTGCCTATATGGTACAGTATATCACACTCACTCACAGCTTCTTACATCAGAGAGAAGACTTTCATCTCATAATTATACCCCAGCAATAAGGGTGGCTGTGAGCCAGGTAAGGCAGGGATTGTTCCGAAGGGCATGGAGGCGGGAGATAAAAGGGGGTCGGTTGTCCAGGGCCCAGGGAGACAGGGAGAGAGAATCTGGGCTTTCATTTCATGGTGGTATGTATTGTATCCGGGGGCCCTTTCAGATTACTTTGTCCTGGGCCCAGTAAAAGCTGCGGGCGGCCCTGCCGGAGGGTTCAAGGTGCAGTACCTACCGGTAGCTGCAGGGTGTTGGCTGGTGTTACGCGTGCACTCGTCATGATATATGCCCCATTTTTCCCATATTCGTTTCATCGACACTGCGGGAGACACCTGTAATAGCACACAGGAATACACAGTATATATGGTCACACAGTGGGGAGAGGGAATGACAAAATGAAAGCAAAGTGAAAGCCCAACTGGGAAACTCCAACTCCCATTGCCATTGTGACACAGCACTCCACAGCACACAAGTGTACACTGCACACAATGAAAATGCATTTATGCCTCACCCGTGCAAGGGGCAGTCCCCAATGGCGCCCCAAGGAAGCAGTGTGGTGGGACAGTACTATGCTCAGAGTACCTCAGTCATGGAGGGGGATGGGGGAGAGCACTGGTTAATTACTCTCCCACCAACCTGGCGGGTCGGGAGTCGAACCGGCAACCTTTGGGTTACAAGTCTGACGCCGTAACTGCTTACCCATGACTACTCTAAGAAATGAGCCATAAACGGCATTTCATGCCCTCTCAGTGCTACAGCAATAATCCTTAAATTCAGTTGTTAAAGAAACACATCGTGCTGCATGACGCAATCCCTTATGAAACTCGATCATGGTTTTACTGTAGTAACCATGGTTCTACCATGGTATGTCATGGTTACTCCAAGTACTCTAAACCAACCATTGAATTACTATGGCTTATCCATGATTTTTTGAGTTTTACCACCATTTTGGTTATTCATGGTTTTCATGGTTTATTGACTATGGTATGTGACTATGGTTTAACCATCTTCAGAAACCATACTAAAAAAACATGAAAACTATGGTTAATTGTGGGTTTCGTGGTTACCAAAAAAACATGAAAACCATGAATAACTGCTTACGGGCAGCCGTGCTGTGATGGTTAAGGAGTTGGACTGCAAATCACAGTTGCAGTTTGATTCCCACCCTTACCTCTACCTTAAGAGGGAGAGTGCCCTTGAGCAAGGTACCTAACCCCATTTTGCTCCAACGACTGTCACCAATATGCGCGTTGGACAAAAAAGCGTCAGTTAAGTATAATTTAATTAATAACTATAAACCGTGGTAAAACCATGGTTAGTTTTCATAGTAATACCATGATTAAGTTTCGTAAGGGTATAGTTAAACCATAGTTAAACCATGATTGAACCATAGTAAAAAAAAGTGCAGAACCATTCTCAAAAAAACATGAAAACCATGATTTACCATGGTCTATTTTCGTAACTGACGTGTCAACAAAAAATACCTAGCCGTCTGATAGCAAGAATCGATGATGAATGAGTCATGTCTTTATTTCAGTAAATAAATAAATAAATAAATACATAAATACAGAGCCGGCGGGCCCATAACGCTCACTACGCTCTCTGCGTAGGGCCTCGCGTTGCCCATGACGTCACTTACGTTGAGGTAAAAAAAAAAATAAAAAAAAAATAGGCTAATTTAAAAAACGACGAACTTATTATTGATTCCGTCACGTATATAGACATAGGGCCTACGCGGTTCACCCCTTCTTCTGTGGTTAATTTCGGATGGAACAGGAGTGAGAATCTTGAGTGAGAATCTCACAACAATGCCGAGTTCCTGCCCATGTCAGTCAGTGCGCATTACAAGCGTTCCTTGCGTTACCGCGGGAACTTAAGTCCGCCTGTGTAATCGAATCAACAGGAAGAATCAAGAAAATTATGTATTGCTGTCAATGTCTTACTGCTGTTTCGAAAGCTGTAGTAGCTGCCTAGTTGAGAAACATCAGCTGACTTGACTTCTAGCCCGAGAAACGTGAGTGCAATCGAATCAACGGAGAAGAGTATGAGATAGGAAGGGGTACCGTGTGTGTGTGTGTGCGTGTGCGTGTAGGCCTACTTGCGCCCGCCCGCCCGGAGGAGAGGAGAGGAGAGGAAAGGGACGGGTCGCGCGTTTGTGTGTTAAGATGTGTGCGGCATTGACGCTGCGATTATGATCTGTCTATCTCCCGAATATTTTATTGAATAATTTACTCAGTAGCCTAGTCCTCCATCAAGTCGGTTACTCTAATCAGCTCGCCAAAACAATGAAAGTCTTGTGTGGGTATCGTGCACCAGCCCCGCTTGCAGAGGGAGATGGATG